>NC_139349.1:3660661-3975661 GCF_055883805.1 Amblyomma maculatum
GTATATCGGGGACGCAGCTATAGCCTCGGAGGGTTTATACAGTTTAAGGCTATGACACATGTCAATGCTTATGCACTTTTCTTTATAAGCACGAAAAACAATGGCAAGATATGTTTCGGGCCTTAGGCTTTTCCATAACGCATATTCCCAGGTGGTAGGCTGCAACCATGATTATGAGTCACATTCGTGCTCTTACTGTTAGTTCGAGGCAGCGGAGCTTTTATATTCATTTAGGTTACTGCGCAGTAGTCTGCAGCGTACTTTAAATCTCTTGAATTAGCTCGCGTTTGCTCCATGGCCCAGAAGCCTGCACTTATTTAGATTACTTTTTACACCACCGACAACCTGATTAAGCTTATCAATATATTACTAACTGCCCTGGTAGTGTGTGTTGGATGTAGTGGCTCTCCCAAAATTTCTTTTAATTTTGATATTTTTCAGCCGCTTTACCCCCCCCCCCCCCCCCTCCCCTCCTTTTCTTCACTAATGTCTACAATATCTTGAATCTGTATCGTATATTTTGCACTACCTTATATACAGGAGATATAGAAAAAGCATTCATGAAGTTTCTTTGCTTCCGTGTTGGAAATAATCGGATATCTTTACTCGTATTTATAAAACGCCAAAAGGAGGAAGGGAAATTGCAATGACTAATTCTGGGGCTGTGCTTTCGCAAAACCAGGGGCATACATCTTTTCTGGACATTAGAAGGTAACTAAGTGTAGCTTCGGTGCTGTGAACATGCATGCCGGTCACGCACTTACAATGTTTGGTTTGATGTAGTGAAGAGAATAACTCTCCGGACCGCTTTGCTTCGACGCTTGCGATATAGGCGAGGAGCTGAAATGTAAGTTTTCTTTCCCCACACTTAGCGTTGTGCAGCTAAGGCGGCATCAGATAGTATGCTTATGACGTGCGCACTGAAATTGGCGATGAGAAGAAAAATACATAAGCAAATTTATAAAATAATCAAAGAGCCTTATTTAGAGCGGTGCTTTCTGAAGAAAATTTTGTACGTGCATGATTACTCATTTGCAGGTAGCGTTATCTGACACTTCGTCTTACTAGAAAATACCGAGAAGAAAGAATCCTTGAGAATGCCAAAAAGAATGCTGCAACTGTCTTATGAACGAGATAAAGGCGCCTTAGCCTGGCATGACGTCAGTTCTTTCGTCGTCGCATAAAAAAAAAAAAAAAAAAAAAAAGCGACGGAGCGAGATGCTTTCGATACGTCGTCACGCTCTAAAAATGGCAACTGGCTGCTGTTTTCAAGATTTAATTATTTATTTATTTTTACCCCCAGGGCTTACATGAAGCGTTATAGTATTGTTAGTAACCCCGCCATAACGAGATTGTGTTACATTAGCGGGAACGCGGCATTCAGCCAACCTTTGTTGCTGAAAAGAAAACAAGAGAACGTGTGTCAGGAGTGCTATAAAATAAGCGTTGTCAAAATAAGCAAACGTTTCATGAAGGAAACTGCTTTATAAGATGGTTATCATGCTAGAAAACATAACGAATAATGACTACTTTTATTGAACGTCTTCTCGACATGAAGAGCCCACGTTGTCCCCGAAACAATTTTTAAGCCTTGTGGATTTAACAAAGAAGCATCGGGACAGCACTAAAAACTAGTTCTGCAGCGGATATAAATATCTTAAGATATGAATCGTTTTGATATTTTAATTGGTTTCAAAACTATGTTCCCGTTTGAACCTTAGTATCAGAGTAACAATATTATAAAAATCTCATCGTGTATGTATTACCAAACAGTGTGCGGCTCGAAAGGTACTTGTTGACTATTTTTATTGGCCAGTAAGCACGATTCGTTTACCGAAGGAAGTTGTAGACTAAACCACTGATGCATTCAGTGACAAAATATCACTTGGCTCTAGCTTGCACTTGTGCTTTTAGGTAAATTGATTTAGTGCATTTAGGAAAATTGCATCCTTTAATACCGGTTACTATGACTTCACCAACTGTTCAACATTTGCACATAATCGCTATTTGAAACGCAATGCTAGTGTGAAATAGATTAAACTATTCTTCGGCTGCTTCATAAGCAAGCGCGATAATGCTAAAAGCCCCGACCGTCCTTCAAAAACCGGATGTCAGCGCCGGCGTTACCTTCGGCGTTGACGATAATCTGAACGAAAAATCACGGGCATGTCTCCGGCAGGTTGCAGTTGACAGGTGATGTCGACGAGCTCTCATTGGTCGGTGAGTCCTGCGACGTCACGAGATGACAATGTATGGCTGAGTTGGCAGGAGATGAAAACTCAGGTTGCTCTAATGAGATGCTAGGCTGAGATGAAAATCAAACCTTTCGGGTCCATTTGATCTCCACTTAAATCGTCTATGTACTTTTAGGGTACGCAGGTGCGTTCGTAAGACTTGGTCAAAGCGAAGTTTTATATGTGTGTCAAACGGTCTTTCCCATACAACTGTATATAATGAATCTATTCGATATAATAAATGAATTATTTACGGATTAGTTGTCAAGCCAGAGCCAGAATGAATATTCTCGAACGAGGATCCTTAAGGGCAGCCGCACACAAAGCCATTAGGACTGTCGCAAGGTACCTTAGATGGCAGAAATTTGGTGTCCCAAATATATATATATATATTAAATTCTCGGACTGAATTTGGAGTTTCACGCCAGCTTCCACTCCGCACTTACTCTGCCGCTGTCCTACACATCATGCAGTATCATGAGCGAAAGAATTTGTGCGTTGTCACTGTCATCCCAGATTAAAGAGTCCACAGCAAGCTCAAAAGTATAACAATTTGCATGCTATACAAGACCAGAACCATTAATGTTTCTCAGGTTTTGTCCAAACCACCATGAAACTAAGAGAAAGAAAAACAGTATTTATACCTCCCTTTTTTTCTAGACCAAGCTAACGACAAGTAGAATTACAGAAAGTCAACTTTACAAAGAATGGAGAATAAATATTGCACAAGAAAAAAAAATACAGGACTGTGAAGGGCGGAAATGGGCTGCCACATTACAGGACTGTTGTCACGAACTGCAGCGTCCTTGTCATCCCTAATATCATCATCACCATCGCATATATCCTCCTTATCAACTAAGTGCACCATTATTGCCATCGCTTGTACCATCATTATCACTGACTGCATCTTCGTTGTTATCGGTACTATTATCCTGACGATAGACAAAGAGAATTACGACCGGTTTCGTACGCGCCCGGCGTGGCCGAGTGGTTAGCGAGCTCGACTGGGGATCGGAGGGATAGCCTTTTCAATCTACGGTTCTGTCGTATTTCTTCTTAATATAATAAAATAATAATAATGATAACAATAATAATAAATATCATGAGGGTTTAAGCATAGCTTGAACATAGTGATATAGTGAAAGCTGTGTTGCAGCGACAGCCTGTTAACACAGGCTTTTCAATCCGTGGTTTCTTCATAATTTTTATTTAAATCAGGTTTTATGAAAAGGAAGGAGCACTATAAGTGCCTTAATTTTTCCGAAACCTAACTTAATTGACCTGATGCGATGGTACAATTATTAAGATGCCCGAATACTGTACTGTTGTACATGGTTTCGATCCCAACCGCCATCGGGTACGTTTCGATGGAGGCGAAACGAAGAGGCGTCTGTGTGCTACGCGATTAAGGGTCCCCAGGTGGTCGAAATTACTCCGGAGCCCTCCAATATGGCACCCCTTTCTCTTTCCGCTTTCATTCCCACGTTCCTTCCCTTACGGCGCGGGTCAGCTGTCTACAGAAAAAATGTGACCGATATAGCGCCCTTCCTTTCTGTAAACCAAATATTGTTTCTAACGGAGAGTGCAATGGTATAAGTTAAACCATAGACTCTGGTTAAACGCTACTGTTGTGGCTGTAGGAAGAAGCAAAAGACGGGCCTGCTACTGACTCTGTAGCTGAGCCACCTCCGCTGCCTCGTGCGGACAGAAAAGAACATAAAGAAGAAAGAAAAGAGGGAGAGAAAGACGTGCGCCGCAACAGCCGTCGTCCACCACCTCAGCGTTCGCGGGTGCAATGACGGCCTACAACAGATAAAAATTCGGTGGCTGGCTAACCCCCGCCGCAAGCGGCGTTGACCTACCTTCCCAGCCCCGTAGGGCCAGGAACAGCCACCCTTCACCACCTCTCCTCTCCAAAAGGTGGTGAAGGTCGTCACAATTCGTTTAAGTTAGGTATTAGAGAAAGGATGGTACCGTATACTTTTGGGTCGGCACCAATGAATCGTATACACCTACACTTAAGTCAAGGTTCCTTGAAGGTGAAATTTAATCACGCGATGAACGGCACTGCTATGAACGTGGGGGTCAACCTAGCTTTCGCTTCAATAGTTTATTTGTTTATAAGAAAGGAGAGCTGCAGTATCTGTCAAGTTCACTTGAAGGTCAAATTATCAGACAAGCGAAGCGCGGCTACACCTAGCGTAGTAGCTTTCGCTTCAATGTATAATTCAAAATAAAATTTAAAGAGGTTGAAGATATTCATTTCCAGTAAAATCTGCGAAGTCATACCGCGTGCTAATATTTAAACCTTGTAGCCGATTTCAAACTGAGTCTGCTTAAAAAGAAGCTTTCAAGTAACACGCTATCGCCTTCGAAAAGGAAAAACGGAATCCATGTACTTCACATTAGCACATGTACTTCAGTCATTTATTTGTTATTCCTTCATAATAAGGCTCCGCCTTACCTTGTGCCATATCGCGAGCATTCCTAGTTTATTTCAAGCTGCAGGAAAGAAAGAAAAAAGATAAGTGCACCGAAGGAAAGCCATGTCTCGAATTTAACCTTCAAGCGCAATTAAACATTGTATAAAAAACAATGCCTCTTCGACAAGTTTCCCATCTGAGTTCCCTGATCCTATAGTAAAGGCCCTCCGGTTTCTGAGAGCTCGTTCCTGTAGGAGAGCTGCGAAGGGAGGAAAAACTCAGAAATTACGAAAGAAGAAAACAATGCGTCATATCGCGACAGGTGATTCGCGTCCAAGCTCTCTTCATTTTTTTTATGAATGCCATCGTGGAAGCTTTTGAATTGCGCCAGCCAGTGCTGTGGGTGCTTAGCGAAGCTAGGGGACGGAGCTAGGCAGAAAACCAGAGGCATTGTACAAACTGCAAGGAGACGTAGCCATCGCACTTTCTTCTCGCCGACCCTTCGAGTTTTCTCGCTGCTTGCCATCGAGTTGATGGCGAAGAGAAGCCAAGCACTTCTCTTGAAAACCCGATGTCTGGCTTCTTGCCGGAGAAAAAGAAACGGTAAAAAAAGGACAGAGAAAGGAGCGAGGAGGAAGAGCATAGGGATGGGACAAGAGCCATCGGAAATTGGAGAAAACAGGGCACCGCCCATTCCTTGACGTCGCTGGTACAGGCCGCAGAAGATGGAGTGCGAAGGAACTGGAGACAAATCCAGGAAGTGGGAGTCGAAGGAGAATAACGGCGGAGAGTCAACCCCCCGCTCCTTAACATCTACTGCCGAAAGGAGAGAACACAGCATGGCTTTCTATTGGGAAATGCATCCCAGGTGCTACTCTTTCCCTCTTCAAATTTAATTTTTACGTACTATTTTGTAGACATTTTGTTCACAGAGTAAGGCCCTATTGGTAGCCACCCTCTATTCTTCCATCCTCTCTCCGTGTGGTCTTTTCATCTACTACTTTTTTTCTTCACAGTGCGAGTGATTTCATGTCCGGTACGTTCTAGCACTGAAGAGCACACCCAGAAGGAGGGCTTTCAGTGATCTGATCAAAACGTGAGAGGCAAAAGCAATATATATATATATATATATCCACATACAGACGGAAGGAACAACAAAGTCTGCGACGCAGGAAAAGGTGTCATCCGCGGCGGGAACAAACAAGACTCCATTGAAGGAATAGAAGCGGACAACTCTAGCAGCACTGGTGTTCGGGAATCATAACGCTACGGCTTTCAGAAGGAAATGAGCTTTTACCAGGAGGAAGGCAAGAGAGGAAGAGGCGAGAAATTGTGGGGCCGCTGCTAGGGCGGGCATGGCGCCCGAAGGCGTGTGGAAACCCAGCGAGGCTATCTAATGCGCTGCGCAAAAGATTGTTTACACCATCACCCGCTTCGATGTGCTCTGCGCGGCGCCGCTAGCGGAAGGCTGTAAGCATCGATGACGCAGAGACGCGGTCAGATGTTGAGACGCCGCCCGGGACCCTGAAAAAGCAGTTCGTACAGGCATTCGGGGAAGTACGCAGGTCTCGTCTGGAGGCGGTTCAGTTACAGCTAACGTTACATATATAAGTTCATCCTCCGCGCTTAGCTCGCGCTGCGAGCGTTAGCCGATGAAAGAGACGGTCAGAACACACTGCAACAGACTGAGGAAAAGAGAGGAAAGTCAAATTATAAATAGGAGAATAGTTTAATGAAGTTTACTACTTTGGCAGCTAAGAAATAAACTATTTTCCGGTCAAGTGTCGTAAAAGAGAAAACCTTTATGTGCTACGCTTAGATTATTCCTCGGCAGGAATGCATGCGTGCTGACCCATTTTCTGTTAGGATAAACAAAGTACAGATTGTGAGGCAAATTGTTTTAATCACGCGTGCGCTCCTGTGCTGTCACGAAGGGCAGCGAGTAGCGGCATGTGACAGCTGAGGCATCGGCTGAGGTAACACACGAAAATTTGTGCTGGTTACATCGACGTGTCGTGCAAAGACGTAATCAGTACAAGCCGCACTTCTGTTAGTGGCTTGAAGTGGGTTTTAAGAATAACCATAACTCGTAGCGTCTTAGAAACATAGATGGCAGTTGAGGAGTGGATGGAGTGGATGGAGTATGCAAAAAAGAAGAAAAAAAAAAGAAACAGTCGTTTAAGCACAAGAACCCGATTAGCGAAGTATACGCCTTCTTTTTAGACGAAGGGCACCATCTGGTGCCATCACGCGATTTAAACACATTTGCTGTGCTCGTTGGCTGCGATACGCCACAAGCCCAGCAGCAGCAATTCTTAGCGCCAGGCTAGAAGCTTCCGCAGGCTGACAGTCTTGTACATTCGCATAATCGCTATTAGAGGTAGCAAATTAAAATACCACTTACACTTAAGGCCCGACCACATGACAGCATTTCTTCGGCCACGCGTCAGCGTCTCGTCTATGAGCGTTGTCACTCGGCGCGCGCAGAGAGGGTGACAAAACAAACGCATGATGGCGTACGGACTGGCGTCTGCAAGCCGAGCTATGGAGGAATTCTGGAAGTTCGAACAATTGTCCCCCGTCCGCAGCTAAAATCGTCCTATTCAGCGGCAACGGCAACTTACTGGGGGGTAGTAAGGGGAACAAAGGCGCAGTCATGCGCGCGGACAAAAGAGGAGCTCTTGCTTTCGCGGAAACGAGTTGCGCCTGTGGCGGTGGGTGCTGCAGCTGCCCATGCTTGGTTTGTCATTGGTCCTCGACTGCGAAGAATTTCCTTCATTTACGCTGAGATCTCGCCAGATACCTGCGTCTTTCAGCGTCGCCTCGGTTCAAGAGCCAGAATTGCGCCTCCGGTTAGGCTGAAAGCCGAGACGCCGACGCGTCGCCGAAAAAACGCTGTCATGTGGTTCGGCCTTTATTATTTATTTACTTGACATTATTTTGAAGTAATATTTACTACAAAAACACCTGAAAGTTTAGGAAGAATCCTTTGACAGCAACCGTGCCGTGTCGCGATGTCCATCTGGCTTGGTGGACGCAACGTTGACGAACAATGGGAGCTGAAAATGTAGCAGTTAAATGCATTGCAAATTATGGGGGACACTGGAGCATCGCCTTTAAGGGCATGATCCTGTTGATCCTCATTCGCAAACACGTAGTATTTGGTATAAACCTCAGTTTAGCCGAGACATAAGCCTGCGTGGCCAAGAAGTAGCGTGCCGTATTCGGCATCCGAGATCCAACTCGAACGAGCAGCCCGATTTGACAGCTCTTCCCAACTTCCTGATGTCAATCGTAGAATCAGTGTTCGGCCTGGAGGCTGCCCCGTGCCAACTTCATTCCGGTGATTTTTCGCTAACATACCCGACTACGGAATTCTTGAAGAACGGGGACTTTAACGGATCGCGTTAAAAAAATTCTGTAATTTTTCAATCCGGACATGTTCACAACTGACGTCTGGGAGCACATGCGCGTTCTTCGCTAACAAAGTCGCGCACTGTTTTCTCTGAACATATAGATGTCTTAACCGTTGATCCTAGCAAGATGTTTGAAGCGTACCAGAAGTTAAATACTGAAAAAAATTCGGCGACGCATCAAGAATGACATCCAGCTTTGTTATCTTCACATATTGCGGCAGCATCTCAGAATAAGCTGCTCAGAGCAGCGTGGAGATTGCCACTTCTCGCAGGTGCTAGAGTTTGCTTCCCTCTGCCTTCGGCACGCCACGTGTAGCTGGGATAACAGCATAATTCGCTCAAGAAATATACCGCGAGAAAGTAATAGTGGCAGGCTGTTCAATTTTTTTGCGAACACGCGACCCACGTTGCAGTGCTTGAATAGCTATGACAGATGAAAGCGAAAATTGAGGGATGACTGTTTTGGCCTTTCAGAAATTTCTCCAACGTGTCCTATTTGTAGATTGGCATATATAATACTTCTCATTCGCTTCACCTGTTGGCGATTAGCGACAGCTCGCTCTCTGGAACAGCTAAGGCAGGAAGGATCGCAAAAGAAAAAGGTTACGAGCAAAGAAGGAGCACGACGTCACTTTATTTGAGAGAACACCTGAATAGCGTTGTAAGAGGAGAGACGAGCAAAAAATTGGGCCAGATAGAAGAGGGCCAGAAAGGTAGAATTGAACCGATAGCACGTATAATGTGTGGTAGGCATTACAAGCCAAGAAATGAAAACGCTGGTGTTAGTCATCGCGGACTAACTTTTTTTTTTTTTTTTTTTTTTGCGCTTCAATCCACGTTTATCTAGTACCACTCTAAGTTTAACGGGCAAATTGGAAATCATTATTATTTATGAATAATCCAAAAGGCGCCCAAAAGTGGGCCATTCAGATTGTTTTTCACTCTTACAGTTACTTCATAGTTACAAGAAACACCGGAAGAAAGACATGACATAGACTATAGAAAACCGCTACGGGGTGCTTTGTTTCAGGTATATTAATCGACGTTATTTGAAGTTTACTGGTTTAAGATAGCGTTCCTCATGTAGTAAGGTTTATTATCGATTGACCCAATTTATCGTCAGCTTAACACTTCGAATATGCGCAAGAATAGAGATGTCGCAACATCAAGAAGAAATAATATCCTTCATTTTTCACCAGAACTCACTAAATTACTACTAGCCAGTGAGCCCGCTGTTTTTTGTGTCACGTAATATAAAAGAAGGAAAATCGATTGAATCAGCAATGATTCTTGCCTCATGATAACTGACACTTGCACATAAGATGCAAGTTGTCATGCATTTTAATAATTTTTCTGTCCTTACAATACATAAAAATATTTAAGAGGGACGGAGCTTAATGTTAATAATACGATGTAATAAAATCTCTATGGCGCTATAACACAATGCGTTCAACATTTGAGTTAGAACGCCACATGAACTCAGCACGCAGTAGCCTGCAAATTATGCCAAGAGGATCTTTCTATACAATCTTCACAAGATTTAGAAGTGTATCGAGGTTAATTCGTTGTGCCATGCAACAAATATTCTGAATACTGCATTTTTATTCAAGCACGTCAATTGACGAACTCTACTGCTACACTTCTCAATACTGCGTTTCCTTTTATTAAAGGAGAACAATTGCTGAACTGCACTGCTACATTCTATAAAGCCTATTATTAAAATGTAAAAAAAAAAAAAATCTAGGGCATATTTCAACACAAATATGTAAAATGTTTAAACTTTATAAACTTCAGATGTGTTAAAATACTCACAGTAAACAAAATGCATCCTAAGAGAGATGCATGCGGGCTACAGAAGAAGCGCAGAATTAGCCCAGAATTATTGTTTGAGACATTATGATAAAGCGTTTGATATCTGGGAGACAAGACGAAACAACAGTTATATCGAACGATGCGAGACAATCTTTTTCTACCTACCATCACGGTTTCGAAACCTTCTATTACTATTGAATACCTAGATTACACTTTCTCTTTACATTTTAGTGCATGGAACAAGGTTGTTCGATTTGCTATTACTCAACCTTTCTTTAAAAGTGTCGAACGACTGCTGTCTGCTTTGCGCAAATACTCTACTCAACCCACAAATAGAAGTTAGGCGGGCTAAGCAATGAGAGATTACTTCTGCTCTCAATCTGAATGATTACTAGTACAACAATGACACGATCGCATTATTCAGCATTCCTATCAATAAAATTAGGTACGCAGCTTTATGAGAGAAATCACCCATTCTCAGAACTTATAAGTTTTACATTATCTTTTCGGTATTTTCAGACTGACAATTGTACAAGGCAAGAAGCAGAGTACAGGTGTGCAAGACCTTTGCACGGAAGGGCCGGAATACTTCCTTTCACGCAGTTGCACGTGCTATGGACAAAGCCAGCACTGTTTTCGCGTGTCTACAGCACCAGACGAGCGGATGTTAGTTGATTTAGCTGCATGAACTTCAGACACGCTTTGTTTGGAGAAATGAATGCTATTCTAGTCCCCTCCCCCGCTCCCCTATTCATTCACTCAGGTACAAACAACGTCAATCGTACGGATAGGTAAGAGCAGAGGATGGGCAAACACTGCTATCTTATTCTTGCCTTCTTACATCTGTAGATGATTTTACCCATTAGGGATCCGGTCTACGGTTTCGCGTTCTGCGAATGAATAGAATTGGCTGGACACACGTCATCTTTTGCTCAGTATTTTTAGTTTCCTTCTTTTTAAAACCGTTACAAATGGCTATGCGAATTTGGAATCAAAACTTTCTTAGCAGAATTCTTCGTGAAATAAAACTTTCTTCTTTAATACAGCGCCTTTTTTTATCGGGTCCCCAGGGTTACAAAGAGGCGTGAGCACACGCAGTCCCAAACTCAAGGATGGACTGGACGCAAAGCGAACAATGCGAAACCTAACTGCAGCTGTTTAGTTGAAGCGACCACTCGCGCTATTCTGGTCTGATAGAAGAATAAACCGCAGGGAATCGGGCTCCGTGCTGGAAGTTCAGATGGCGCGTTCGGTTCTCGGTTTGAGCTCCGAATCTTCCTGCTCGGCTCTTAGAAGTGACTTTTTACACTTTAACGTAAACATCTTGCCTTTGTCGCTGGTAGGGCACTTATCAGTAATGCGAATTATAAGCAGAACATTTAAAAGACACAAAATGCCCTATTAATGAGTTGACTTCATGTTTTGATAAGCAATGAGCTCATGGTTGCGCTCACAGAGGCAGCAGTATAAGCTCGTAGATTACGGAGTAGAGAACATCAATGCTATATTGCGCCAAATATGAGCACGAGTCTTGAGTATAAGAACGCGCAGTGAATGTCCATTTCAAAATGGTTGGGTGTTTAAAACGTTTAAGCGTGTTTTCAAAAGGCAAATTAAAACATATACGTATTCTTAACACCATGGCAATCTTGTGTAGCCAATGCAAAAATCTCGATAAAAACGACATTTATTTCGGATGCAATAATATCGTGTCTCTGTTCAGTTCGACGACCCTAACATTACAGCGAAAAGCATTTTTGCCAAAATATGTCGTATAGTAGTAGGAATGTAAACGTATTGTGAGTGACATTTCAAATTGCCCCCGCCTCCCCCCCCCACACGCACGCACTCACACACACACACGCACGCACACATACACGAACACACGCGTGCACGCACACACACACACACACACACACACACACACACACACACACACACACACACACACACACACACACACACACACACACACACACACACACACACACACACACACACACACACACACACACACACACACACACACACACACACACACACACACACACACACACACACACACACACACACACACACACACACACACACACACACACACACACACACACACCTTTGAACAACCCCTATAAAGCAACGGCATTTACATCTTAAATGTGACGTACTCGGCCACATTTATGGCCGAATGCACAGAGATCCCACTGGTTTCGTTTGGTAAAACTTTATTTCCCACAGTAGAAGTCCTGAAAGACACTCGGCTAGGCGCCAGGTGTAGAGGGCAGCTCCCACGTCGGCACAGAGAGCCCGAAGCTCTCCGCCGCCGCGCGGGCCTCCTGGACAGCCCGAAGCTGATCATGTAGTGAAGCACTTTTTAACACTTTGTCCCAATGTTCCTTGTTCTTGGCGTAGGCGTCGCTCGATGCACTACCACACAGCATATGGTTTAAGTTTACACGGTCACTGCACCGTTCACACACATGTTGTCCGTCGTAGTCTGGGTCGATGTGCTTCATGCGCCGGGGGTTGGGGTATGAGTTCGTTGGGAGCAAGCGTAACGTGACTGATTGGCTGCGGGTTAATTTCTTATACGGGAGGGGAAATGTTCATCTGCCTAGATAAAAGTGCTTAGTGAGCTCGTTGTACGTGAATAAATGATCTCTGTACTCGATATGTGGAGTAGCAGGGGAAACCGGAGGGACGCGGTCGATGAGTCGCGCCGCCTCGTGTGCGATCGCATTGAGATTCCGCAGGCTGCCCCCTAAGCTGGTCATGTGTGCCGGGAACCATACGATGGAGTGATCGGTGATGTTACTTCCGCCTAAAATCCGTAGCGTCATCTTGTCTATCCCGCCCTTGGCGAAAGCTCGAGTGGTTGCTCTAGAGTCGCTGTATACAGTTGTGAAGTTCGAGTCTTTTAGAGCTAGTGCTATCGCTGCCTGTTCAGCTACCTCTGGCTTCTTGGTGTAAAGTGTGAGTGAGTTGCGCGTACGCCCGTGTCCGTCGACTACTGCTACCGAGTAGGCATGCTTTCCCGGTATGTACGCTGCATCCACGAAAGCTGTCTGGTCGGGAAACTTTGCCGCGTCCGCAGCGAGGGCTTTGGCGCGGGCGAGCCTTCTTCCTTGATTGTGGAACGGGTGTACGTTTCTTGGGAAGGGGGACACTTTGATTGCTTCTCGCACGACTTTAGGTAACTGCAGGACGTTGTCCCTTTCTACTATGGTGTTCAGGCCGAGCTTGACGAGAATCTCTCTGCCCGCTTTGGTGCTTGATAGGCGTGCAATCTGTGCCGTGAGCTGTGCCTCGATGATTTCGGCAAGGGTATTGTGCTCTCCTAGCTATAAGAGTAGTTCAGTGGAGGATTATCGGGGAGCCCCAACTCTGTCTTGAAAGCTTGACGTATGTGTACTTGAAGCCTTCTCTGATGTTCCTTTTTCCAGTTGAGCATTGCAGCCACGTATGTGATGTGACAGAGTACAAAAGCATGGACCATTTGAATAGCGTCGTCCTCGCTCAGTACCCTGTGCCTATCACTTAGCTCTTTTTAGTGAGCTTAGCTCATGTGAGAGATTGGAAAAGAGGGCACGGAGTCTCAAACTCTCGCTGCTAAGTAGCTAGCATCGCTATTCTTGAATTACGCCGATATATCAGAAACATCTAGATAAGACTGGGTTGCCTCTTCGCATTTTTGCTATACTACAGAACTGCTGTACACTCCCAAGTCAGAGCATTACTTGGACGCTTTGTGCAGAGCAGGAAATGCTCAAAAACTATGAACGCAAGTCATAACGAGGAAGATATGCAAACATGGAACGTTAGAGTTAGATACAATTCGCCGTCCTGCTTGAAAACCTGAAACCGTGACACATTGCGGCGGCCCAAACCAGCACCGACAGAGGAAGCTGTGACAGCCGCACGCGTGCGCTAATTCCTCCGTCATAGTGCGAAGAAAAGACATAATAATTAAAAAAAAAAACATATCTCAATCAATCAAACAAGATGAACTAAAATTCCTTGTTGGCTCGAACTTCAGAGTTTGTGAAGAGTCGAGCACGTAGATTGCATTCGGAAGCGAATCAGCATTTTCTTCAAGTCAGGCGTCTACTTCCTCTGCTACCCGGCGAACTCCGATAGCACACGCTGGCGAAGTGACATTTGCGGCCGAATTGAAGTGCCTATCACGTGGGCCATCGCCCAAGCGCATGCCGTGACGGTCGCCTTCAAATTAGACCGAATGAAAAGACGTGGGCACGCAAGAGTAAACAAACAGGTCACCGGCGAAGCTGCCGCACGTGCCCAGCCAATCTCCGGTCCAAAGCCGGACAAAGGCGCAAGCCACAAACCCGTGCTGACTTGAGGCTTTTCTCGTGGATTTTGTTGCACTAGACAGCTTGTCTTGTAAACGTGGCCCAAGTAGCGCAGATAATCCTACTGAACACAAGTTTAGAGAGAGACAGAGGGCGTCCAAGGCAGTTTAGGAGAACAAAAATTCTGTCCAGGATTTTTACTGTTGACACAGCCGTTGCTCTGTTATAAAAAAAAGACGAAAAAAAAAAACAAAAAAAAATCGTCCATGCAACATTCGAGGCAGATGAACGACAGAAAGGAAGCAGAACTGTTGGCGTTCCCCTCCGTTCATTTTTAGCTCACCGCATCTAAAAATCACGAAAGATCAGCACAAAAGGAGAAGAGGGGAACACGGAGACGGCAAACACAAATACAAAAAACACCTGCGCCAGGGTTTACATCCTCAAGGCAATACCAAAACCAATTGCTCTTTTTCTTAACAGAGGGGTGACCGCTTCTTCGTGATCCAGACCCTTACACAGCTACGAAAATAAGTACGTGAGAAACGAGCTAGGTGCAGAAGAAAAAAAAAAAAAGAAGAGAAGCATAATATCGTTGTTTTGTTTGCTCTTGGACGCAGAGAGAGGAAAGAACTCGGATAAGGACAGGCCTTAGAGCTCTTTTCGACGTCTTCGACTTCCTGCTCAAGTAAACAAAACAAAGCAAAAAAGAGCTAGATCCTGTTAGCCTCTTGCGATCCTCGAACTAGTTCCCTGTTTATGTACAACCAAGCACCAGATTGGAAAGGACGCGGCTGAGCTCAGGTACGAAAACAAACTGGAACAAATATGAATGAGAACCAATCTAAAGTTTTTGTTTTTCCCACTGATTATTTTTGAAAGGAAGTTCTGTGTATGCCTCACGTAGAGAGAAAGTTGTTTTTCGACCACACTGTTTTATATGAAAAACATGTCTTGAAATGAATTTTCTTTCTGATCCTCATTTCATGGGAGCGATGTGTACGGGCGGGAAACTCGCCGTTCTTAAGAGCAAATGTTGCTTGCTTGGCTGCGCGCTTGGCGTATGGACTTGTGGAACTTGCGAGGCAGTGCACTTTGTATGGAAAGGGGTTTAATTCACAAAGCGCATCTTGTTTGCTTCCCATACCCTGTTTCATCAGGAACCCCTTTTAAACGTAGATTGAAAACTGCTCCCATCCTGAGTCAGTACACGCTTGGAAGACGATGTTGGGAGCGTTTTTAAATACACATCCTGGCATTTAGTGAGACTGCTTTAAATTGTTTTGATCGAACACAAGCGCCTCATAAATGCACCGCTTTGTTGAAAAAAAAAAGAAAAAAAAAAGCTCTATGTCTATCGGGCAGCTCCTGAGGGGTGCAGTTCGCACTACTACAGCAGAATACTCGCGAAATATCGCCAGGTAGTCGCAACAGTTGCTGCTGGGAAGATGCACACATAGGTCAAGTAAAGCCTTATTTTTCCTTCAAACATTAAAGTGCTAAAATTAAATGCTTATGAATGAAATTCATCCCTTTATTGAAGGAAAGAATGAGCTAATCACATGTCTTCAGAGATCTCCGTTGTCGGTTATTAAAGCATGGATTTAATCATCACAAACCGAATGTACAATGAGCTTATAGGATTATAAACATTGCGGGGGGCCTTCCCATGTGATGAATTATAATTTGAAATCAGGATTTTTTTTATACAGTGTTGGCATAAACTAAATATTGAGTAGACTGTGCATGTATCAAATACTTACATATGAGTCGTGACTTGTGCCGTGAACACTTTCAAATTGGAGTACCACATTCAGAAGCAGGAAGCGGGCAAACAGATGACTGCATTATGCTGCTGGCTAAAAGTTCGCTATAAGATCATCGTATTTTCTAATTGTTTATATAGCTTCCATCGGGTGTAAACCATGACGCATCCTCTCTTGGTTGCTCGCCTTTTTAAACACGTTTTGCTGACATCCAACTAAAACAACTTCAAGTAAGCAGTGCTTGCTGCGTACTCATTCCAATTCCTTCATCAGATTAATCTGAGTCACGTTAAATACACTTGCAAATGCGCAATTGGAAGTGCGCTCACCTAACTACCTTATGCGAGGGCAATGTATGTACAGCAGTAAAAGTTAAGTGAAAAATCCTAGGAGGCACTCTGGACCACTAAATCGCTATGAGGCGAAATACGCTATTGCGTAGTGTTCCGAAACCCTCCACTACAGCACCTCTTTCTCTTTGTTTTCACTCCCACCTTCGCGATGACGCGATAGCGTAAGCTACCAGCCAACCGCCAAAGCCCCGCTTTAATCGAGCCGTAAGAACGTGCCTGCGTTGCCTAGGGATAACAAGAATGCAAGGGTTTTTGGCAGGCTGATTGTGATATCACATATGAAAGGGGAGGCCCGAGTTGGCAGCTCCTGCCAAACGTAATGTCAGGAAGTCCTACGTCTGGTTAATGCTCGTCCATGTCAGGTGCCAGCTACCGCCTCCCAGGTAACGAAAGCGTTACGGACGGACGGACAGACACGATCCGCGAGCATGAGCCATTAAAGGCTATTGCCTTAAAATTCCCCGCTATCTGACAGATGGAATTATAACCTTGGCTATCACTGTTAATTTTCATTCGAAAGCCAACCGAATGCGTGCTATGCCCGGCTCTGAAGGTTTAGACAACATAAAGGGCGGAGCTGGTTGGGAGGCGCGTTAGAAGAGCGGCTGTGCTGTTCCTTTCGCTATGTAGAAATGGTCGCCACGCGACGAGGCTACTCTCGGTCTTCGTTAAAACGGCGTCGCGTATCCGCATGCCATGCCGCTAGTGTATATCACGTCGACGTGTCGACATGCTTCGCAGACAAACACTTTTCACGCTACTCACCACTGTCGTTATCCTTCTCTTTCTTCCTTCGCAGTCATCATTTCAGCAACAGCTCCAACGACGGCATGGTCACTGAAGGGCAGCTTCGTGAAATGGTGACTGCATTCCAAGGCTTGCGAAAGAGTTTAACAGGTTCACGCACGTGTACCTCCAAAGCGAGCGAAAAGGAAAATAAAGAGCCGACGCCGAGTACATTGGCCTATAATTACTCCTTAGAGTGCGCACCTCAGTTTTTTTCATGGTAGCTAAAAGGCTCGGCGCAGCTGTATGCTCTGAGGGCGGTAGGAGCATAATGGGTGGCGGGGAGACGTCTTGCGAAAGAGGTCAAAAACTTTGCATCCTCTGACGAGCTAAAAGAGAGGCGCGACCAGTGCCAGACCACGCCTATGCTAAAAAAAAGCTTTCGTTCTGTGCGCAGACCGGAGGACATTAGGTGCTTACTGAATCCACTCGCGTACTAGTGGCTGCGAGCAGCACTATTATGGTTGAATGCCTTCAAAAGCGGAGTGCATATTTTTGCTCCCACACATGGCATCGCGCTGTCGTATTAGGAAAAATTGATATCTGCGTTCAAGGTATAAACAAAAATATGCTCTAAGCTAGTCAGAATAAAACAGAAGTGGTTTTCGTTTTGCAAGCGAAAGAGCATAAAATATATGATTATATAAAAATTACTGAAATAATGACAATGATAAGCCAAGCTAGTTGTAAATCACCTCCAGTAAATTTAAACTGCACTCACTCCACCTCACGTTGCTCTCATGTGCTCGAGATGTGGAGGAAATATTCAGTCCGAAAAATAACGTATAAACACGTCCTACATAAGACTTGAAAAATTTCACTTATTGGTTGATCATGCCGCTGAGTGATGTCAAACAACAGTGAAGGCGGACAACATGAAAGGAAATAATGCTGAATGTTGAGGGTTGCTAGCGCAGGGTTGGTCATTGCAAGTACCTCGCAAAGTGCTTCTTGTTATGTTAGATTTGCGACGAGACACACTGCGCAATCCATCTCCGTTCCACGATATGCGCATCTTGCCGTGGATTACCAAACCATAAACCGTAGGAGCCCTAACGAATAAGAACGCATTTAAAGGCCACTGTTCCCGTCGTGTTTGTGGCGAAATAGATTAACACCACTCATCTCCGCACTGATTCCACTAAAACATCTGTTGGACTCCTGTGTTGTAATTTTTTTCTGAATATTTTTTTCTCAGTTGCCTTCACCCTAATTATTTCCTGCCTTCAGTGAGTCTATGTTACCTTCAGGTTGCGTTCACAGACGCCTTTCAGTAACAATCGGTATGACAACGGTTACACTAAGCAATTACTTTAACAGTAATCATTTCCTGCCTTCAGTGAGTGTATGTTACTTTTTGGTTGCGCTCAGAGACATCTTTCAGCAATAATCGCCATTTACAGTGAGTGCATGTTACCTTTATGTTGCGTTCAGAGAAATCTTTCAGCAACAATCGCCGTTTAATTCGTTGAGAGCGTCGTCTGCTCTAGTGCACCTACGGGATATGGTTTGGCAATACGCCATCTTGCCACTCTATCAATGTTAAATGAGGCACCAGGTGACAGTGGAGACCAGCGGGGCAGAGAAACCACCATTGTAGCTGAACAAAAACGTGGTTACAGCCTCGACTCCCCCCCCCCCCCCCCCCCTCCTTCCCCCTACCCCCGCTTTGACGGTCGATTTCCATATTCATAAAAGGCGCATGCTTCACGAACGACCACCAGAACTTACTGTTTGCCTCCTTGTAATAAAACACCTGAAATCTGTGTCTTCATAAGTAAAAACACAGCACTGCCGGACTATTACATTTTTACTTGAGAGTAGTAAGTTCAACAGTAGCTGTATTAGCATACGAAGCCCGCTCCAGTGGGTTTCTTCACTTGTTTGTGTTGCGTGGACATCACACGTCAGTGACTGATATAATATAATAATTAGTTTTACTCGAGTTTGCTTTAGTGACTTCTGCAGAGGCAACCGGTTCCTCTTCATGGAAACAAGATCGCGGCAGAGCCTCACCCAATGTAGAAAAAAAAAGGAAACAAACAAAATCGATACGAAATCTACTGTAATGAAATAGCTTTGGTAATTCAGAGTGCAAGTTGTGACATCTGTGAAGTCACCAGTTGCACCCGGCGATACGTACTAGATACCTTCAGTTAGCTTTTTTCTTATTTTGGGGGGGAGGGGCAGAGCCCGCAGTAATATAGCACAAGTTAAATTATGATGAGGCTTTAGCCTCGCTTTATGAGTAGACTTGACAGCACCTTTTATTTGCCTTTTAATTTCGCGAATTTTCGGCAGTGGCTGCCTAACACGAAGTTTCGCAAAGAGTTAATTCCTTTATAGTTAGCTTAGCTTAGTTTTCGAGGAAGCTGTATGTCTCAGTTCTCGGTGGACACCTACACGGCATACAATTCGAGGTAGTACGTATGTCGTTTGTTCAAACCTCAATTGTAAAGTAGCCTCCAAATTCACCAGCAGATGAATGTTAAACAGGAAGTGAAATGGCTTGTGGAATTTAACATCCCAAAGCAAGTGAAGTGTAATTGTATGACACTACCCTGAACTCCTGAACGCTGCGCAGAAACGGTTGCATGACCATTTTGGAGGTGTATTTTTTCCGACAAGATTTCCTCTATTCTGACTTACGGGGCTACGGTAACGAGTCGGCGAAGCCTTTTTGACCGAAAGAGTTGTATACACTATTGCGTAAAAACGCCTTCCCTCATTGTAGCCAAAGTGTCAAGCCCCTCTACGTCTTCTCTGTCCACATAGTCAAAAGTGTAGAAAGACTGCCTTGCGATTGTGTAGCTACTGCAGGTATGAGGCGGTAGCACGCAAAGTCATTTCTATCAATTTTGATCTGCATTCAAAATCATGATAACAACGTGGACTGGAGTAGCAAAAGTAAAATGTACAGCCAAGCGCAGACCTAAATGCAACATTTATTTTTCGCAAATTCGGCACGTACATTGTGAGAAATATATAGCAAGTACCTACGACGAGCCTTTACGGTTTTAAAATGATTAACCCAGGGTGAAATGTACCTACGCGCTTCATGTAATAACATCAAACCGGACAATATAATTCTAAATGATCTACCATGCGTTCACCTCACATAATTATATATAGCTAAACCTAATCATATCCAACGAACATCACATGTGCAGGCAGAAACTTTGAAAAAGGAATATTTTTTTTTAATGAAGTGTCTAAAGGTACGTCCGACGTACCCATTCAATTCTCGTAAAGATACGGCGGACGTCGATATACAGGCTCATGGCTATAGGCACGTCGAACACGGCCACATTCCGCTTGATACGCGTGAATGAATCTTATCCTCTATGATATCAACTAACCGCGACTCTCGATGAGGTGCTAGAGTGCATCCGTTCTAACATAGATCACGGTCTTCGCTCAGGATTGTGTACGGCAAGCGCTGTCACGCACATAGCTGCAGGCGATGCTACGTACTGCACCAGTTCCACCAGCTGGCATAGAGATACGCACATTCACGAGCAGCTTTCGCTTCGCACGAAACTATCACCTCGATCTGCCCGTAATGCGAGCGAGCTATTCCTAGTATTTCCGCTGTCTTAGGTCCTGCATCGACCTCCGAAGATCTAGCGCCAGCACAACACACACACACCTCGCCGTGCAGAACATTCGGCAGTCCAAAGTATGTATGTGAAATGGCGCTCGTTCCTCACGTTTAAATTCTACCTCAGAGCCGTGGCAGAAGACATGCCGAATCTACTAGAGGCCTGCGCTGCTGCTGCGGCGAGCTACATCGACTCGTCGAGGCGAAGACCTACTGCACCGCACTGCAATATGTGCACAACCGGAAAGCCGGAAGCGCGAATGATCCGAATTCCCTATGAACAGCAATGTTCTTTTGTATTTAGGGGAAGTCTAGACTGAAGTGCTTAGCCTGCATCTTTTTCTCGTCGTTGAATTTTGCATACATGTAGTTTAAACCCCCGCATGCTCGAGGTTAGCGTGACCCGACTGAACGGCCGCGCAGCTTTGAAACGAGCGGTAGATATGCATGCGTCGCCGGACTTAGGTACGCGGTAGAAAATGTGCGCTGTACATTTCGTTGCAGAAGCTGACTCTTGGAATTTTGCAGAGTGTGCCATGCAAGTGATCGTTGCTACAATCACGCATCCTTGTTCCCACGGCTGGCCTACCCCGAGGCGCATAAATGTTCAACCGGACGTATCAATAATCGAAGAGAGGACAGATTTTCACAATATTGGGTGCGAAATCGATAGCTACCAGTGCTCAGTGTTAGAGAAATTCTGCCTTGATCATGCACAATTCAGTGTTTCAGGTGTGGTCAGTAGCTATAAGTTTGAACAGTTCGCCTTTCAAGTCAGCGGCGCCAGCGATGGACCAGCAGAGCGATTTTCCACGCTACACCGCTGTCTTGCTAGAAAGCCTACTTAGGCGGCGTTTGACATTCAGCTGCTTTTTGTGGGCCCCGTAATTGAAAGCAACGCCTTCAGAAACGCGTTAAATGTTCAGAAATGTATTCTCTTCAACAGTTTCACTCCAGGCTGTCAAAGCAGGCGGACATTGATAAAACAGTTGAGAACTCCAGTCTTTAGAGATCTGTAGAATCGCCTTCAGTTTATAAAATTATTCGAATAGGTCACTTTCCGATCGCTGGGACATAGACCCTCAAGACAGCGCTGTCACGTGAATAAGGACCACACCAGAGCGAAAGCTTGCCTCATATAACATAGCTAACCAAGGTATACCTTACAGCATTGTGTTGAATTTTATGGCGCATAAGCGACTAATGCTGCCATGCACCAAGAACAAGGTTTAATGTATTTATTTTGCGTGCAATGACTAAAATGTTCTTTAGGATGTAGCTTGTTTAGGAATATTTTAGGAAACCAAAAATGTAGGAAATTTGCACCTCTCTCCTAGGATCATGCTGCGATGAAAAGGGATCTGTTGCAAAATTGTACAAAATGTTTTCCTCTTATTTTCTCGACTCTGGCCAACGTGGAAGATACGGTTTATTGTTAGTTCATCTCCACACTCCTTGCATATTGGTTTGTCCTCTTTCATAAGTATGAAGCTGTGTGTGAGGTGTAGATATGTGTTTTGTGAAGATGACCTAAAATGTCCTCCATGTTGTGTTTTTGATTACTGCATGATTTCCATTCCTCGATGACCGGTTTGACAAGTATAGTTTGTAGTTCATTTCAATGTTTCAAAACTCCTGCCATTTCACTCTCACTATTCTTTGTACAAGCTTCTTGGTATCCTCATGCAGCATATTCACCCTCTGTAATTTAGCATTGCGTCAAGGTAACCTGGTTATTTTTTTTTCATCACCTTTCAAGACAGCTGTCCCGATTTTATAAAGTGTAGGGTTTCTGACAACAGGAACTCCTTAGAAGTCATAGAGATAAATGAGAGCCACAATCATGAGCTATCTAGGGTATGCATATACATGTCCATCGCTCAGTGGAATGATGTCAGTACGCTGTTAGAACAGGTCTTGTGGTAACAACCATTGTCCGAGGTGGTCCTTTAATGGGCATTGAAATGCTATGTAACTACAGGTACTGACAGAACTCTTGATCATGTTATGTGATGATGCGATCCTTGCATGCATATAGGTATACGTTTCAGAATCTGCAGTGCACCACTTGACCATTTGCCACCAGTTTGTTTGAAAATGTATTTTTTATGCATGTTAACGAGTATTTAACAGATGAACCCTATGCACAAGCCGAAAGTGCCACGAGCCAAATGTCAGGAGGCCACATGAGATGGCAGGAGCTGTTAAGTCAAGCTTACAAAATTATATTTGAAATATGTTCTGGGACGTTTCAGCTCCAAATAGGAAAGGTTACTCCTAGGCCATGGAGGCATGATTGCACAGTTTGGTTAACATGAGGCTTACAGAGGTCTATGCTAGGTTGTCTATCACATAACAGGGCAGCCTACGACCGTATGCTAATGAGTATATGTATCTAAGATAACGGAGACATGAATTAAGGAATTAGTAATTAAGTTTGTAGAAAAGGGCATGTAAATTAACGGGAATCCACAGTGGGATCTCCAGACAAGAGCCATTAACGCTGGCGCACCATACCCTTACAGGTGAAGATTAGGAGTCTCCCTAATTTTTTGTCTGCTCAAAGCTTGTCATTTTCTTCGTTCTTCCAGGTAAGGAAGATGTGAAAATGATAGCATCGAAAATGCCAGAGACCATCGTTAACAAGGATGCTGATCCCAACAGCGTAAAAAGGAATTTCAGAAAAGATGGGCGACTAGTAATGCTGGCAACAATTGAAGCTAAGTGGAAAAGCATGAAATTGAAATGCAACATATGCAGAGATATGTTGCGAGACGACCAGTGTGTGGTGTGCGACATCTGTCTCCGTTAGTTTCATCAAGTGATTGGCTAAAGCAAATGGGGCTTGTGGTTTTGTGATAAGTGCACTGTAGTAGCATAGATGCAACCTTGCCCATTAATAATTGGAGTGGAGTAAGTGCATTGTTTTGTTTTTGTAAGATGTTCATGGTTTCCATGCAAATATTATGAGAATTTTTTTCTTAGAGAATGTTTACTGAAATGTGAATATAATGTGCAATAAAAACTAGCGTTTTCTTGCTATTTACTTTTCCTTGTATACATTAGTTCTGTGAAAGAAACCACATGTTAGAAGGAAATGTAATGGCATGCATTTTGATACTTGGCCCCGTTGTGCTGGCTCAGTAGTTAGTGCTCGGCTGCTGAACCCATAGATGCAGATTTGGTTCCAGCCACAGCAGGAGCATTTCAATAGACGCGAAACAACAACCGTGATGCACCGTGCGGTGTCAGTGCATGTAAAAGAACCAAAGGTGGTCGAAATTATACCGGAGCCCTCAACTATCGTGTTCCTCATAGCCGTAGTTATTTTGGGATGCTAAACCAGACATTATATATCACATCATACTCCGAGTAAGATGCTATTCATGGTCAGTTAATCATACACTAAATGATCAATTTTTTTCTGCATGGTACAGCAGCTGTTGTACAATTTTACTTTAGCCTTCATGAAGAATATCACACTGGCTCCACATGGCCTTCTGTTGACCATTGATATGCGTCACAATCACACACCCGAGTATGTATTTGTCTAAGGGCCCCTATGCATGCAAAGAGGGGACCGTTACTTTCCATTTGTCCAAACTGAAATGCACGATCCACATCATTTCTGTAATTCAACTGCCTGCTATTTGAACTGTCCAGCATTGATGCAAGTTTCAAAGAACTGCAGTTAGCAAATTAATCCAAGCAGGAAACCATGCCAAGAACTGCTTCGGTTTCATCTTTAACAACTGTTTGAGAACTAAAATTAGCCAAATGTTGCAAAACATAGATGAGAGGTTACAAAATCTAAAAAACAATGCAGCCTACCTGTGGCATGTAGGGTTTTACATCCTAAAGTGACATATGTAGCTATGAAAAATACCGTAGTGGAGAGCTGCAGACTAATTTGACTGCCCGGGCTTTGTACTTTGCGTTGACATCTTGCAGGAAGCAGAAGCATCTGCATTTCACCAGCACCAACGTGTGACTGCCATCACTGGCATTAAACATCACGACCTTGGGGCAAGTAGCCGAACGTGCCGCTAAGATGTCACAGCGTGTACGTGCATGCTATAAACGTCAACCTTTCTAGCATTAAAGCTGTCACATGCATGGCAGATATTCATGTTCAGCTTTGGACTGACAAGTTTAAAAGTGTACCATTTTTATTTGTCTAGGATGAAAAACAAAAGAAACTAAGGAAAAACGAAAAAAAAATGAACATACTATGTTGAAAAAGCACTAGTCATTAGCACATAAAGCATATTTGTTCCTTTATTAATGATAAAGTGGCCTTCAACAATAGTACAAAGCCTGAACATTTAGGAATGTGCTGTGCCAGGCAGCTATTTTACAGAAACCTGAACCATTTCACCTGTAGTAATGCGCATCTCGGCGGTGTGGGTTGAACACTTATTTCTCGGTCCACTCTAACATACGAAAACTGCATCATGCATGCATTCCCATTTTCCGAGTTTTGAGCTCTGTAGTACAATCTAACAAATTGTCCATGACTTATTTTTGTCTGATTGTTGCACAGCGCGTGTAAATAAATTACCACTGCACCTAATAATCACTGACATGCACGTGCAACATCGCCGATCATAAACGGACACACTGATGTCAGTCCGGACATCGGCGCACTCATCCCAGCACTCTTCGTAGTCTCACACAGCACTCTCGCAGTATGTAATCCGTACATCACAGATCTCACGGTAAGTACAAACCACACCTCCAGTTGTACAACAAACACGAATGACGCGATGCTTGGGCTAGAGACACGCCGACGGTACCCAGCTTTTTCAGCGCCGCTTGTATATGTATGTACTACGTAGAACTTGCAGCACCAAACCTCAATGCGAGCAGAAAGCGATGCGTTACATAACGCATCTCATCACAGATGGAAGTGAGGAAACTTTGAAGAATCAAAACTACATAACTACATAACGACCGTCGTAGACGTTAATCCCCATGATAATGAGGACCAAATGAGCGGGCGTGCGGGCCGCGGGCTGGCCGTCAACACCGCGATTACATGCGCTTGTGCTCTGGTCGTGCTTGCAACCCTGCCGCGGTTCACCTCACGTAAACCTATCATCATGCCATCACGTAATATATCACTCATTCTAGGCACTATTCTTGCCACTGTACTATTCTTTGTAATTTCAGATTTCACGCATGCAGTATGTAGTACATACTTCTTGCACCTCGCACGTACACCTCATACCAACTTCGATTTGGCTACATATGGCTACCATATGTTGTTGCTACAACCACATCTGGGGATCTCGGCCTAATCTCGAATCCGTCCGGCTTTCCCGATGGATCCCAAGGCCCATATCGGAGAAAAATGCGTTGGGTCCGTCGGACGCGAACCCCGCTGATCAGGTCCGTCCGCCGTACCCCTCCCGGACCGACGACGTAAACACCTGATCGGGTCCGTCCGCCGTACCTCTGAAAAATATTTCCCGGATCCTTCCGACGTATCCCGAAGAAAAACGCACCGGGTCCGTCGGACGTACCTTTAAGACCATTGATCGGGTCCGTCCGACGTACCTTTAGCCACAGCCTTTTTTTAAAGCCTTGACACGCGGAAATTGGGGAACACTGTGTGTGCCGCGACAGTGCAATGTTTAGTCTATCGGACAATCAGAACAGACTATCAATTGCCTTGCTGACTGCCTTGATACGCAGCAGTGGGTTACGATGAGCGTCATAAAATCCTCCCCCCCCCCCCAGGAAAAAAAAGAGAAAAGAAAAAGTTGCTTCAGTCACGTCTATGCTGTCATCGCTGTCATGTTTTGGCCATATTCGGTAACAGATAACCCCTACAGAAAATAGGGAGCATCTTAAATATGCACACAGTTAGCGTGGAGACGTGCGATATTTGTTTTAGTACTAATTTATTACAATGAATATTATCCTTCATCTGCAGGAGGTTAAAATCAGGGGCCTTAATTTACACCAATCTATTTTCTATTCCAGATACATCTGATCCTCTGCCACTGGTCACTGTCGCTTGGTGATACAGCGATGGCTTCCAAGCGTCTGTGGCAAGTGAACGCAGACGGAGCATCAGTGACACAATGAACTCTCCGTTGGCAACATTGCGGAGAAAATAGTTATTCAATGTGCGTGGCATGTGGCGAAGGCTACCGGCGGAGTTGAGACTGGCTACTTTGCGGTGTTCGTCACTGGCCGCTTACTGCTTTCGTAAGATGCTTCCCACAGACGCCACTCTAAATGAAATGGAAAATAAATATTCGCTTCAGACCAGTGCTTATAAGTTACGGCGCCAGATATTGAGAGCAGCGCTTTGCTCTTGATCTGTTGATAAAATTAGTTCGCGTGGAACCCTATCTCAAGATCCACAATTTCAACAATCTTGGCGCCTATCTTCTGTGTAATCTCACTGAAGAAAAATGGACTCTATGGCTATTTAAAGCACCACCAAATCGTCATACCTCAGGGAGAAAATATATTTTACCGGAAGTTCTGAAATCACTTCGCACCCTGGCTCTCTGAGCAGTTGCGGCTCGACACAGAAGTAACTTTGAAGGTAAGGATAAAGTTAAACAAATATAGTAAATTATATCCGCACTCGAATACCAAGCAGAATTATGTAAAATGAATTCATTTTGCAGGTATTTGTTCACCGAAGCCACAATCAAGGTATCATAATGTGCTCGCTTTATAACATAACGCAAGTGCCAAAGTCGCTTTCGAGTTAGCCTAGTCAAACCTTTTATTTTACCACTCTTGTTGCCGGATGACTTAGCTGAGGCCCGGCCATTTCATGCCACCCTCCCCTCAACTTGATTTCATTGAAACAGCAGAACGAAAACCATGAGAAATAAGAGCGACTGGCTTCTGGGAAGCCCCCGCACTGAGTTCGAGTGCCGTGTTCCCGGGCGCTCAGTCCCAGCGCTTCCATTTGTCTTCGCTAACACCGACAACGCACGCCACCTTGAAAGGCGAGCTTGTGTGAGCCACTGACGGAAAGGGGAACGCATCACGCTACAGACGCCCCCGCCAGTCGTTCGTCACAGCAGTTCGCGTGGCAGTGAGTAAAAGGAGCGCGCCATGGAGGAGGGTGATTGAAACTGCCTTATCGTGACGAGCGGCGAATTTATGGAGGACTGTCGTTTTTGCTTGCAATGAAAAGCGATGAACTGAATCGCTGTAGCTAAACGGAAGCTCAAATTTCACCTATTTTTTCGGAGGTGGTTTATTAACAGACGGGAAAGTTGGGCGAGTTGTAGATTTATGGACTGGCATACATAGGACGATACGGGCGTTGTTTGAGCCTTAATAAGCACAATAACGACAAATCTTCAGGGGAGAATAGAACACCTCCGGGAATGCAATATATGCCGATCCATCTTTGACGCGACGCAGATGTTGTATCGGCGTCCACAACAAACGTTTAGAGATATGATGGAAATATTCCATATCGCTTCGTGTGGAAATTGTGTCAGCAAACCTTCGCTCTCTTTATCCACGAAGGAAATCGGCTATCTTCACAGGTTTTTATATCCGTTTCGTTTCCTTCTACTTTTTGCTCCAGGTTTTCGTTCTTAAAAAGCTTAGTACTTCTCACAAAAAACAGTTCAGTAGTGAAAAAGGCACCAGTCCCATGTTTTCTTCTCTTTGTATCTGTGTTAATCAGTGCCCACCAATCTATCGAGGTTTATTATTTTGCTGTCCTAAGGTGACTCAGTTCATGAAAGACGCCATAATTAAGGTATCTGCGCACAAAATTCCGACACTTAAGATAGTATAACATTTCCCTTAAGCCGCTTGCATTCCGCCTTCAACGAAATGTAGCATCTAAGAATAGAATTCAATCCGGCACCCATGCTCATTAGTCGGCCACCCTAACCAGGTAATCAGCGTGTCAGGCTCTAGTTATTTTCGTCGTTTCAGTCATATACTAAACGAATTACCGTCAGCGCTTTGTTATCAAGAACACTTCATCTGCTTCAGTTAAGGCACACTGCCTTCTTACTGTCTCATTTTCAGTGCATACTAATAACTGATACAAGGCTCATGAGCAATACTTTTCCAGTATTCTCTGTTAATCTAGTCATGTGTTTGGGCGCGTTTCTCTACACTTGCAGAGGGGGAGTGGTGGGCGAACGAAATATGTTTCCAAATAATCTCCTGGCTTGTTTTTAGGTTTTCGTGACAATAAATTATTTCATTAAGCACAAGCTTTCACACTGTCCCTTTCTCCGCCTAAAGAGAGTTGAAGTGTAGCACCATGGTAAGCTAAAAGTGGTATTCTTCGAACGGGCTGTCAACGCTCTCTTGGACAACCGAGATTTCCAGAGGAGATTCTCATGGAGACGTAAAGGGCCTCAGCTCAAAGCACTTTTCACAACTACACACCTAAACTATAGTTCGCGTCGAAGAATCTTTACGTAGCCAGAATAAAACATGAAATTAGATTCCTCACATTCTGCGCAACTTAAATGAGCGCCATTCCGAAGACACCACATGGCTGAGCCCACGGCCAAGCGGAACGTACCGGTTACCACGAACTGGCCAGGCAACATTCTAATTCCAAAGAGATTCTTGGTTCATCTGTGTCGTATACAAAGCCTCTCATCAGAGCCTGCCGACACGAACTGACAGCTAATAAACATTCGTCCCACCGCCGGGAATCGAACCGCTATCCGAACATATTGTCGTTTTCGGGAAGTTCCATCGTCATCGCTCCTTCATTAACCTCGGTAAAAATACCGTACGCGTACGTCAATCTGGACAAGTACGGCCAAGGTACCCTAGCGTAGTGTCGGGCGAATCCGCAATGCGGCGTGACAGAATTCGTAATGTTTGGTGAGTTTGGTTGGCTTATAGGTTTTAACGTCCCAAAGCGACTAAGGCTATGACTGACGCTGCAGTGGAGGACTCTAGAAATATATAGCACCTGAGATTCTTCAATGCGCACTGACATCGTACAGCACTGTGGTACCTTGCTTATTGCCTCCATCGAAAAGCGGCCACCGTGGACGGGAAGGAACTCGGCATGCTTCCGCATTACTCCGGCTATGGACACTTCAGTGCACCCTTGTAATATTTAAAATTCAAAACCTTCGCCACTTAAGCTTTAATATCAGCGGCGTTCTGCCGCTCTCAACGCAGCATTTATTGACCAGCGTCGTGCTCAAACAACAACGAACCCACAAAATGAACTCCGTCAAGAAATAAAATAAAAGCATTGATATTCCGCCGAGTACTGGTGGCAGGAAGAAAAGTACGGCATCATAGGTATAAGAAATTCAGGTCGTATAAGAATGGGATATTGATAGCTGCACAAAGAAAATCAGGAAATATCGTGTAAAATCGCGAGAAAGGAAAAAAGAAAACGCCCTCAGCAGTTCAGGTAATCTTTACCAGAGCAGGCTCTTCCCGCAGTGGGCCCGCATCGGGCTTTCGTGGGCGCTGGCACCAGAGCGTACTTTATCAAGACGTTAGCGTGCAGCGGGCGGGTTGAGGGGAACCTGGCCAGTATGCCGCGCAGCGCCCTTTCGTTCTTCTCGCCAGCGCGCGGGTAATTAGCCCCGTCTTTAATCGATTCGCCTGATCGATGGAGCTTGTTCCCGGACATTGAACACAACCCGCCGAAATCCCAACAAGGCACGCGGGCTTTATGGCCCCAGCGTTGCAACGGCAGCGCCAGCTTGCAGTGGTGGCACTGGTGGAGGCTGCCACTCCCCCCCAACTCTCAGGCTTGCATATCGAGGCCACGGAAGGCTTTGGTACCCCAGCGATGCGGCGCCCAAGGCCGTCCCAAATAGAGGAGGGACAGAGAGAGAGAAAGAGAGAAAGGGTGAGACAGAGCGAGAGAAAAACTGGATAATTAAAGTCGTGGAAAAAGGCGGTCTTTGTTTGCCAACCCTTTGTTTTAGAGGCGCAGGAACGCGGCAACATGGTTGCTCATACGGCCTAATTTTTAGCCTCGCGGAGAAGGGTGGGAGTGATTAATAATGCTCATGGTTTCCTCAAAGTCTTCCATTCCACTCTTTACTTATGTTCAGTTTCGGTTGAGATCGAAAGAATAATTATCAAGAAAAACCGCCGTTAATAACAGTGAAATGTGCAGGCATTCTTAACACAAAAAAAAAAAAAGCAGGAGTAATGGAATCTCATATAATTTTCTTCGAAAATTTAACAACTAAGGTATTGAGCTATTTTTTTTTTCTATCTCACTTTGAGAACAGTAGTGCAAGTTTCCTGAAATTAAAAAAGACTAAATCACACTACCGTGTACTGGTTCTAATCGATTCTCAAATGCATGAAAAATAAAGGACTACTGACCAAATATATATTTTCATGCCAAGAATATTGCGCAACTTATGACATAGGATATATTCCCATGTGGAAAGTAAGTTTATTGTGCTCCACAGAAAAAGAAAGTTGACAAATGTTTCGCACAAGTTCCGAAACTGATTAGTGAGTGAATATATTTCAAGTCGAAAGCATAACAGAACTCCTAAGTCTAACGACATAGCAGAAGCTCAATGTAACGTCTGATGGAGCACGTCTGGTGAATCATTATTACCTTATGACCTAATCTGCACATGTTAACAGATCCAGAAATGGCAGGTGAGCACCGACAGCAGCATGGGTACTACTACATGATTGTAATTTACTGAAGTTATCCTATACGCAGATCTAGAAACCATTGGAACCTTGCAGGAAAATTTTCAGAATTTCAAGGAATGCCTAGTTACCGCACAAGATAATGGCTCATATTATTTATATCCGAAAGGGCAAGCTAGATGATGGATAAAGCTCTCGTAGGACGTTTGTTTTCACTTCTCTTGAATGAAAGAAAAATGTGCTTTACTCTCTAAACCAGAGTTATTTATAGTTTCTCGAAGAAGACAAAAGAAGTCACCTGAATCCTCACAGTGCCACTCGTAGCGGCGGAAAAGAATATTACCTGAATAGTCCGACTGCGCACTGCCTATGAAGAAAAGACCTGCGGTTAATATTTTTTTCAGCACCTCTTACATTCATATGTATTAGACTGACTAATGTGCGATAAACGTGTCGCACGTTGCAATGCCCAACTTCTCCAGAAACAGATCATTGTGTGCACCTGATAAACGCATGGAAATCAGCCGCTTCTTAAAGTAAAAAGACGAGGTCAGAATAACTGAACTGAACGATCAGGCGCCAAAAGCTGCTAGCTGCCAGGTTTCGGGTTCGTAGATGAGTGACCATTTTTCTGCTTCATACACCAAAAAGATGTAACCCTTCCGTTTCTCACTGTACTTGAAGAGCAATTAATCAAACTAGTGAAATAATCATGAATTACCAATTTTTAAATAAAAAAGCTGGCACTCGCGTCAAGCTTTCACATCATTCTCCACCAGTCTAAAAACTTATTATCAATGCAAGCGTGGCATTGCAATTAAAATACAAGAAATAAAATTTAAGTCGAATAGAAATAGGGCAACCTTAAGAAGCTTATCTATTCATGACGAGATTTTCTTGAAGAAAAGCTGATAAAAAAAGCTCTTTTGTCTTATTTATCTTGAAAGTTGCTACATATGCACTGGGCAACAGCCACTTCAGAATTCTGCCCTAAGCCTTGATACAAATTCCAAGTTAAAGAAGACACGGTTTCGTACACAAAGTAAACCAGCCTTCTCGAATTCGGGATGAGTTTGCGAAATATATATGCTTCACACCAAATCCGCGTGAACAAACTTTGTAAAGCATTGTTCTTCTGCAGCACTCAAATGCTCACGTGAAACCATCTTCACGAATGCGGATTCTTTAGGTGATTGTTGTGTCGAGCAACAGGGCCCTTCAAAGTTCATATATAGCAAAAAAAAAAAAGAATATCAATAATCACGTAACAAATTACAAAATTGTCTATGCTCTGCGCTTTTATAGTCATGCAGTGAAAATAAATGAAAGCCTTCATTATCATTCTAGAAAACAGCTCTCAGTCTATATCAATAATTAGAAGCGTCCAAGCTTTTAATTTTGAACATCGCGACACGATCGCTGATGTTTATTTCCTTGCAATGTCTGAATTCTGACGGCCATCTTTGTCCAACACAATTCACAAGACAATCTGACGTAAAGATTGATTTACCTTTTGCAACTGAGTGCTGCAGGCAGAGCACGCTTTACAATGTTTCTTTACGCGCATTTTGTATCAACCTCTCGGACATTTGGAATTACCTATTGCAGTTGAGGACGCATTTACCACTCGCATTCTCGTTTCTATAAAGTGGGTTAACGGTTTTTAAATGGTGCGGTTATACTTAACCATTAAATGAATATGACGTCGCATTTTGAGTAGGGCCACAGCATTTTTTATCTTCTGCAATTTTCATCTTCATGCCTGCCTTGTGATGAGGGGAACGTGTATATGCCTAACAGCTTTCACAATGCACTAGATTCTTAACCCCAGATCAAAGCAAGAGCTCCGCGAGACTATCGACCGCATTGGATTAGTTGTCGGAGTCAGCCATATTGGGCAGTGTTGACGACAAAATTCCTTATGCTTCGCTACGTTTAAGCTGAAGTTCATAGATGCATGATCCGCGAACCGCAGTATCACCACATCACATCACTTTATTTTCCTTAAAGACCCCTTGCGGGGTGTTACATAAGGGGTGGGTTTTTATGAAGTACAGGTGTTCAAAGCAGTTATGAATGTTCCAGGGCAGGTGATGGCAGCGATATCGTGGGGAAGGCCGTTCCAGTCAGCTGCTACTCGGCAAAAAAATGAATTAGAGAAAACAGTGGTACGGGCACGTGGGCGCAAAACTTGAAGAGGGTGACTGATGCGATGGGATCTGCGCGGCGGGGGTGCGCAGATGTAGGGTTCTTGTCTGAGTGGCGAATAAAAAAACTTGTGAAATAAGACGAGACTGGCAGTGCGACGGCGAGCAGAAAGGTTAGATAGACCTGATTGCAATTTTAGAGATGATATGCTAACGTCGTATGCATACGAGGAATGAATGAATCTGGTGGCCCTGTTCTGCACAGCTTCGAGGGCGTTTGTTAGATATGCTTGGTGAGGGTTCCAGATGGCCGATGCGAATTCCAGTTTAGTTCTGATGAGTGAAATGTATGCTTGTAGTCTTACATGTTGAGGGGCATCCCGCAGGTGACGTTTCAAGAAGCCGAGTGTTTTATTAGCTGATGATATCAGGTTAGTCACATGCAGACGCCAGGATAAATCATTAGAAATGGTGATACCTAAGTATTTGTACGACTGGACGAGGTCGACAGAGGATAGAAATTGTGTACTGGAAAACAAAAGGATTTCGGCGGCGGTGAAAAGACATATACTTACATTTGTTAGGGTTGAGTGTCATCAGCTGCTGCAAACACCAGTTTTGCACATGGTTTAGGTCAGCCTGTAGGGATTCTTGGTCAGAAGGGTTAGTGACTGAACGATAAATAACGCAGTCATCAGCAAACAGACGGATATGACAAGATACATGCTGGGGTAGGTCGTTAATGTAAATAAGGAATAACAAAGGACCGAGAACGGAACCCTGCGGGACGCCGGAGGTTACTGGAAGCGGGTGGGAGGGCTGATTATTAATGAAGACAGACTGAGAACGATGCGTGAGGAATTCTTTAATCCACGCGATGATGTTTGGATCTAGGTTCAGCTGAGAGAGTTTGAGAAGCAAGCGTTGATGAGGTACTTTATCGAAAGCCTTAGCGAAGTCTAGGAATATGGCATCAGTTTGTAGGTTAGTGTCAAGGTTGGCGTGAATGTCGTGAAGAAAAATGGCTAGCTGAGTTTCGCAGGAAAATCCTTTCCGAAATCCATGCTGGGACGGATGGAAGAAGTGATTGGAATCTAGGAATCGTATGATTTGGCTGTAAATGACATGTTCCATTAATTTGCACGGTACACTTGTTAATGAAATAGGGCGATAATTAAGAGGTGAATCAGTAGTACCGGTTTTGTGGATGGGAACGACCTTCCCCACTTTCCAGTCGTCAGGAATGGCTCCTTCAGACAATGATTGCGTAAACAGTGCACAAAGGATACTGGAGCAAGCTAGTTTAGCGTTCTTTAAACTTTAAAAAGTAGAAACCGGTGTGGTAGAGTGATCAGTTTAGCTTGTTTTTTTAGAGGATTTCCTTTGACTGTGGCGGCACCTTGCTCGGGAAACACGTTCTAAGCACTGCAGCGCCGATTAAGGCAGTACGAAATGCTATGCACGGGCTTGAGCTCTCTCATATGCATCCTTTGCTCCGTTTTCATGACGTAGCTTAGCACAAGCGGAAGACAAGAGACGCGCAAAACAAAAAACGGGTTCGGCAGTCATACACGTCATGCTGCTTCCTGAATCCACCAAAAAGGTCATGTCTACAAGTCTGCCAAAATCAGTGTTTTTATCATGGTGCTGTCAACCTCAACTTGCTCAGGTGGTCTGAGTCTGACGACGACTGCACGCGGTACCCCAGAGCCCTCACATTATGAGCTAAAACTGTAAAAACTGATCGGTCAATAGGATGGAGCAAGCAAGACCACAGGGCAGTCGTTTCTCTTATTGGGCCCCCCTTACAAATTTCGCACAGCTACGAGGGGGATTGGCTACACTGACACATGTAACCATAAGAAAAAGGTATTATATTGAATGATGAGATTAAATTATATATATATATATATATATATATATATATATATATATATATATATATATATATATATATATATATATATATCGAAAGAAAGAGACAGGGAAATTGGCGCATCTAGCAGGGACTTCTACCAGAGGCGTTGTTATATTTGTAAACCGCGGAGCGAACCATCCCGAAGCCTAGCCTCATTCAGGTCAAGCCGGTAATCATATTTCTTTTTCTTTCGTTTTCTTTAGTGATCAAAAAGACACAAGAGAGAACGCATACATTGGAAAAACAATTACAAGGTTCCACTGTATGACGGAAAACGTGCTCAGGCCATGGCACCTAATGGCAAAGTTAGGGGAAAAAATGCCCGAGAACGATATTCAATATCATCGGATAGGTATTAGCCGTTTTGATTTTTTTTTAAAGCCCATTTCTATTTATTAACTGGGGAGTTTTATGAGGGCACCAGCAAAAACAACGACTACTTGATGATCGTCGCAAACATAATGCACGGTTAGGGCACCCTTGTTTGCTATCAGGTGGTATATCTCTCGAACGTCTGTCTTTGTGGGTGCTCTACTTCTGCATTATTTTGCGTCTATGCTCTATTTTGGTTTGCTAGAGCAATACAACTTGGTTAGGTGGCATAACTTAAAGTGAGTAGCCACCCTAGCATGTCTCTTGCTTGTGCTAATGAAGTTTAAAACATAACTAATTAGTAGACAGTAATGTTTTGCATTGACATCCAGTTTAAGTGTAAGGGGCCAGACCGAAGCTAATGTTTGGTTTGTATTCGAACCGACCGAGAGAAAAATATGCTACTAGGAATTTCAGTGACAATATATAACCCGTCATTCCCCAAAGGTCGAAAAACTGAAAAAGTGAAGTACTCTTGAAAAAATTGGAGGCTTATCAAGGTTAAGCTCAGTGGATGCGAAGCATGTTAAGCAGCTGCCTCAGTGTGGATGGGGCTAAGTAACGGAGACGTGGTTTGAAGTTAATCGTCGTAGGCATCTTGACCGCATACACGCCCGGCGCAAAGACGCTGGCGCGGTTGCGGGCACAGAGACTGACGCGACGGCGGGCGCGCGCCGCTTCATTCCTGGCGTGACGTCACATATCACGTGATGCAGCGATGGTGGCGCCGCCGCCGCGTCGCGCGCGACGGCGCGAACCAAAGCGTGGAGGCCTCCGCCGGGCGACGTCCGACGGCGCGATATGAGGTCCCATCTGCAGCCGGTGTGACGTCATCACGCGACGTCACATCGACATGGCTTCACAGTGATGTAAATGATGAGGACGTTTTCCCTCCCTCTTATACTGTATTTCGAAAAGACAGGGAATCTAGGGGTGGTGGAGTGGCTGTCCTAATTAAGAAACAAATTGAAGCTGTTTTGCAAGATGACGTACATGATATTGAATGCCTGTGTGTGAAACTCTCCTGTTGGGGACAAAACTTTGTGTTATATGCTGTTTATAGACCCCCTAGTTCTGGAACTGACTACCTAACTAAACTAGAAAATCATCTCTTACAGTACCAAAACAGTAAAATTTTATTGATGGGTGACTTCAACTTACCAGGTGTGGATTGGGAACTCCTTGAGTGTATCGGTGCTTGCACAAAGCAAGCCAGCATATTGTTTAAAATAATGCTTACCCACAACCTGACGCAAATAGTTCATGAACCAACCCGTATTGTCGGTCCCACGAAGTCATTGTTAGATTTGCTGTTCGTCCCTCGCGACATCGTGAATTTTACGGTTTCTGTGGAACAAGGCCTGTCTGACCACCGCTTGGTTAGTGCTTCCTTTCCTCTAGTAAGGCAAACAAAAAAGAAACACTTATCTTCACGTTACTTTAAAGATTATTCGCGTGCCAATGACGCGTCTATCATTGAACATCTCGAAACTTCCCTTGTTGATTTCGATGACGCCGATGTCTGCGCACTCTGGGACAGTTTCAAAAAAATCTGTTCGTATTGTATCAATACTTTTGTACCTAACAGGCACAAAAAAGAAAGAAAGGAATGGATGGAAGGCATGGATGACACGCAGTATAATTCAAATGAGGCGAAGGGTAAAACGGTACAAGAAAAAACGCGCAGATCCTCATGTGCTAAAGGAATTACTGGACAATCTAGCACGTGCCTTACGTGATTCAAAAGATTATTTCTTCAACACATCCCTTCAAAACTTTATAAAAACCGAGCCAAGTAAGTTTTGGAATTACATTAGTGAAAAAAAGAAAGCAGTCACACAAATATTGGTGGACAACACTACGGTATGTGATCCAAAGGCTATTACTGAACATTTTAATAGTTATTTTCAAAGTGTATTTTCTGCCCCGAGCACAGGTACCGACAATAGCCGAGTGTATTACCCCGCCGAAGTGAATTTTATTACTTATCCTGGTGTCCTTTCAATGTTGCTGAACTTGAAAACCAAAACGTCATGTGGCCCTGACAACATTCCAAACGCATTTCTGCGACGCTATGCCGAAACTCTGGCTCAATTCCTCGTAATAATTTTTCGCGCTTTAATGTCATTGGGTAAAACACCCGATGACTGGAAGACAGCTCGAATTGTTCCCGTTTATAAAAAAGGAGACCGTCTTCTCTTGCAGAACTACCGTCCCATATTATTGACATCCCCATGCTGTAAACTATTAGAACATATAGTTGCACATTGTATGAACGAATTTTTAGAAAAAAATCGCGTGCTATCTAGCTTCCAGCATGGGTTCAGAAAAGGACTCTCGACGGTAACACAGCTAATTACAGTAATAAATTCATTTACTTCCTCTATAGATAATAAAGGCCAAATCGATGCAATATTTTTGGATTTTAGCAAGGCATTTGACAAAGTTCCTCATGATAAACTAATTTTTAAAATGAAAGAAATTGGCATTCCTGATATTTTAGTAACATGGATTAATGCATACTTAAAAGACCGCAAACAGTTTGTTGAAGTGGGGGGACAACGTTCGGGCTCTCTCCCAGTTTCATCCGGTGTTCCCCAAGGAAGCGTTCTGGGCCCTCTGCTTTTCCTTTTGTATGTCAATGATATTGTTGAAGTTGTTAACCCACCAGTGCAAATTCGATTGTTTGCTGACGATTGTATTCTATACAGAGAAGTTACAAATAGGGAAGATCAATGTGACCTGGACAGTGCCTTGAACAACGTTTTCGAATGGTGCGACCGATGGGACATGATTCTGAATGCTGATAAAAGTGTTTATATGCCGATAACCCGAAAAACCATACGTCATAGCTGCACATATAAATTAGGTTCTCTCCTTCTTCAACAAGTATCCAACTACAAATACCTAGGAGTAACCATAAGTAGCAATCTATCGTGGAACTTGCACATAAACAATATCTGCTCTGCTGCATTTAGAAAATTGTGCTGCTTAAGACATAAACTAAAAAATGCTCCTTCTAACATTAAGCTACTTTGTTATTCTTCATTAATTAGACCTAAACTCGAATATGCATGCATAGTGTGGGACCCGTATACTAAATCTAACGTAAAAAATCTGGCAAGAATACAGAGAAGAGCTGTCAGGTTTATTTTTAATAAATATGCAAGGTCTGACTCCCCAACCACTTTAATGGAGACAAATAAAATTGAACTACTTGAACATCGAAGAAGAAAGCTTAGATTAAAGTTTATTTATCAGTTATTACATAACAAACTCGGTTTGGATCCATCATCATACTTAACGCCGGCAACAACCAGACAAACTCGTCAACACCATCCCAGTCCCCTAACCCCTATATTCGCTAGAACAGACACTTACAAATTTTCGTTCTTTCCACGCACGATAACAGATTGGAATCAGCTAGTTAATCCATTGTCCCTTGAGTTTTAACCAATTGCTGCTATACTGTGTTGTCTTTTTTTTTTTTAAGTGTTGCGTTTTCTTTTGTACCTTGATTGACTTGTTCACCCACCCTGCTTGGACTCAGTGTCCGCAGTATTTTGTAAATAAATAAAAATAAATAAAAATGTGATCTCACTTCAAGATCAATGGTGGCCACCGCCGGGAGGCGACCGACGGCGCGATATGAGGCCCCATCTGCAGCCGGTGTGACGTCATCACGTGACGTCATGTCACGTGACCCCACTTCAGGGTCAATGGTGGCCACCGCCGGGCGTCGCGCGAAGGCCCGAAACCTACGTTAATATGCTTCGCATAAAAGTTTTGCCGATGGGTCAGTGATGTCTTCCGCCATCGAACAACGTCTGCCTAGTGAGGCAGAAGCCCTTATATGGCCCTTTTTTTGGTTGATGACCCTTATCCCAATCATTTCACCTCAGAAGGGCCCGGCACAAGGCTGGGGGAAATCTTGTAGCCATTGAAAAACCGCTGGCCAACCAGCGACACCAGAGATCGAACCAGGTACCTCCCGAATGCGCGGCGGATGCTCTACCAAAAAGCCCCCGCTTCGGCGCCACACAAGTAAAGACGGCAACGTTCTTCATTGCATGCGCTTTTCTCTTTTCTCTGGAATCGTTAGCCTAAAGCATTTGTTTTTGTTCGGACCCAAAGTATGGGCATTATGTATATTACAATGATATCCCCAAAACACTTGTCTTTAAGTTTATAGGACGCCCTATATAAGCGCCAAAACGAACACATGTATAATTTTGACAGTTACCTCCGCACAAATACGTTTTTATCTGAGCAAAAAAAAAAGAAAAAGAAAACACGCATAAACATTCAGCAGCAAGAATTAAACTATTTAAATTTTATTCGTCAATCAAAGATGACTGTGTTAGTAAAAACGTCTAGTTGGAAGCGCAGACAGCTTTTATGAAATTTTTTTGCGTCACGAATGACATGACAACATTTGGATGCATGAATGATTCTTTTTTCAGCACAATCTGCACAAAAATAAAGTTTACCGTCCCGCTATCGTAAAGCATTATGTTTTCTCTTCATTCGCAATCTGCCGAACTGTCGATATATATGTATGTATGTATGTATGTATGTATGTATGTATGTATGTATGTATGTATGTATGTATGTATGTATGTATGTATGTATGTATGTATGTATGTATGTATGTATGTATGTATGTATGTATGTACGTGCGTATGTACGTATGTATGTATGTACGTGTGTATGTATGTATGTATGTATGTATGTATGTATGTATGTATGTATGTATGTATCTATGTATGTATGTATGTATGTATGTATGTATGTATGTATGTATGTATGTATGTATGTATGTATGTATGTATGTATGTATGTATGTATGTATGTATGTATGTATGTATGTATGTATGTATGTATGTATGTATGTATGTATGTATGTATGTATGTATGTATGTATGTATGTATGTATGTATGTATGTATGTATGTATGTATGTATGTATCTTCGAAATCCATGCTGTAAAAAGCAGGAAAAAGTAGCAATACCTGAAGGAGTAACTGCCTAGGTGACACGTGTGTACATAAAAATAAGAATATTCCTTTTTTTTAAGCATTACCAGTAACAACCAAAGCCTCAAATAATATTTCGGGTTTAACTTGGTTGAACGGATGATGCCGAGAAAAAGTTCTATCTGAATTACCCATGGCATGACATATGCACTGTGACGTCGCGATCTGGCAAGCCAATCAAGAGTAAGGCACAAAAGATCCAAGATCGCTCCTCGGCTCTTGAGTTCAAATCAGTGCTTTGCTACTAATACACTGGGCTGTGGCATTGACTGATGCGAGATTAAATGGGTATAAGAGCATACGTGAAAACTACCCTGGAGAAATCTAATGATTGTATTGCAACGCCTGGTAATGGCTTGCTTACTTTCTGAGATACTATATACGCTCAGCACACCTAAAATGTAGTACGTGAAAGCTCGTTAATTGGAACCTCGATAATTCGAATTTTCGGATAATTCGAACTACACTACTTGGTCCGGCCAAGCTCCATAGAGATCAGTGTATAAAAAAGCCCGTTAATTCGAACGCGAGTCGGTTTCGCTACGGATAATTCGAACTACGCGCCGCCGCGTCTGCGCGGCTTGGCGCACATCACGCGGCAAAAAAAAGAAAAAGGCAAAGAAACACCTCCGCGATCGGTAGGCATAATTAGAGGCTGCGCACGTCCAAAACGGGGACAGAATAAGGAACCAGGTAAAACCATGGAAGAGTGGGTAAAACCTAAATGGCGCCATACCGGCGTGGCGACCGGCGGCGTTGAAGGGAGGGGACGCGGCCGCGGCAAGGTCAGTGCATGGTCGCGCGGCGGCGGCTGCCTGCTCTCTCTTCTGCGCAACTTCAGTAGTTCGCAACTAAATACTCGTTAATTCCAACCCTGTTAATTTGAAAATAGGGATAAGTACTGTCGGCGCGGTCCCAGCCAATGCCCATAAAAGGCTGTGATCTCGGACGAACACTACGAATTAAACGTTTTTTTTTTTTTTTTTTTTTTGCGATAGCCATCCAACCTTCCACCCATCAGTCGTCAACGGAAGCACGCGAGTCAGCCGCGATCATGACGCCGGCTTTTAGCACCGTTCGCTCCGATGATTGGAGTGGCAGTAGACGGCGCCGCCCGCCCAAGTCGCTCATAGCATGATAAAGCGAACGTACTGAAAAGGAGGCTTGCACAACCGGATAAGCGCTGGCACTTTGCCAAGTTCGCTTTCCTCCCCCCTGCCGGAGCTAAATTCAAAAGATAAACACGCCGTTATCGCTGCGCAGCATCTTGGCGCACTGCCAAGAAATGTGTTGTGGACCGTGAAGGCGCGAAACAGAGGGACGCGCCAACGACTGACGCCTTTATTATTATTATTTTTTTTTCAGATTCGTAGGCACAAATCGGGTCTGGGGGGGTTCATTATGCGAGCGAGTTCGTTACGCGACTAAATACGGTACATCTACCGTAGTACAAACGGTTTTGGTCAGTTTTTTCGAAGCCATTCGATAATTCGAACATCGGATAATTCGAACTTTTTTCCCGGTCCCGTGAAGTTCGAATTAACGAGCTTCTACTTATATTGCGAACTGCCACAGCGTGCCAAGGCTTGTTTTCCCAAAATGCGACGTAAATAAAACTTCCGACTGGCGTCTTGTTTCTGAATCGCAGCTCTTTCTGCCGTTGTCTAGCAGTCGGTTCACTCTTCTTTCAAATACCCTGACCCAATGAGGTGGCAGTGAATGACGACGTATTACGCAGATTTCCAACACTGAATTACTGCCCTCCTTCTCGTACCTCCCCCCTTCTCCGCTCTGTGCTTCTACCTCGCTTCTTTTTCTGATTGTGTGTCTTACGTCTTCCATCTTTGCATGGTTAGTCGCTGCTTTGTATCAGAAACAATGGCGCTTCCTAGGGCGATATCCCTGCCCATGAATAAAAGCAAAGTTAGAAACTGGAAGCATGCGCGAAAGAGCAGACAGGACAAACAAAGCAGAAAGGTGTTGCACAAAAAGAAAAAAAAAAACGATGGCGACTGTGAAAGTGTCAACAGGGCGGCCCTGCCGTAGCATGTTGTGCGGCCTTGTCGTTTTTCATCTGCCTCTGAAAAGTTTGTCAGTGGGAAACAATTGTCGCAGCAGTAATTAAATCCCCCGTTTGGAATTACTTTTTTTCTTTTGGTTATGCAGCACGCTCTGCAACTGTGTGATGCCCGTCAGCCTTACAAGCCCACACGGCATACGTCGCTGTCACCGTCTTATTTCCGTTTTCTTCTTTATCGCATTAGGTCCTGCTAACTTAGTTTGCCTGCTGATGATAGTCATAATTATGAAAAATAAAACACGGAAAATTTTATGAACTTAGTGAGAACGTTAAGGCGGGAATGGGGTACAAGTCGGTTGTTTTCTAGCTCGCATGTGCGTTTCCTCATCGTCGACGCTGGTCGTTATCAATCAATCAATCAATCAATCAATCAATCAATCAATCAATCAATCAATCAATCAACCAATTAATCATGCAAGCAAGCAAGTGTATTTTGCACGAGCAAAAAAGGTGGCAGGAGAAAAAGCTGCATTGTTTGCAGCATGATGAGGCTCCAGCCACCCATACAATAGACACTTGAAGAGCGTAGACAGTTGCTCTACTCAGCCTTGAAACCATTGAGCCGATCTCATTCAGCAATACTTGTGAGCGATAATCTTAGCTTTCCGTAGAACACAGCATAAAAGCTATAGTGCTCTGTTTCTAATGTGCTTTAATTGATGGTGAGCTGTGTAGCTTCTCTAATCATGGATGTTTGTAATCGTGATGGGATAAGAATGACTAATATACCTCATTGCTTTGTTTAGCTTACTAGCTGTGCACCATTGAATCTTATGAAATCACTTTGAGTTCCGAAACATATCTATGGGATATGCAGCGTAGTTGACATCTTTGCGTCATTATCTGCCTTTACGTCCCACACGCACGGTACAGATAAGACAACCTAAAGGCGTAAGCGAATTATGCAAAGCAAAGAAGAAAAGGTCAAAGTGAAGCAACCTGCTCTTCACTGATATGTAAGCGCTTTTGTTTGCCAAGATGTAATTATAAGATGTTTTGCTGAGCTTTAAGCTTTGTTTTTGGAAAACAGGTAGCGAAGATACATACCTTTGCTGTATTTGTGGGCTGCTTCATTCCTGAAAGTAAACAAAATCACATCGTGTCGGTGAAATGAGTTTCACTACTATCATCTCATTCAATATATAATGTACATGCATTCGAGTTACGAAAATGGTTCTAGATTTAGTTACGTTATTAGCCTAATTGTTCTGAAAGAAATGTTTCTGGTCTGATGATTCAACGAACATGGCATGATTTTCACTTGTGCATGGTCAACGCCACATAGCAAGATTTAGCAGGTACCGAGACTGTTCTGACCGATGTATGAAATGTAACCGCATGTTATAAGAGTAATGAAATACGGAAGCAGGTCTGACTTGCGTCACCTGGTTACACAATATAGCAACAATGAAGTTTGCACTAAAATGCAAAGAAGACCCAATATTGAGTTTCGTAACATGTAGAGCTCAGCGCAAAAAAACACATATGCTATAACTAAAACAAAATGACAGCAGAAATAATATTTATAAAGATGTCATGATATAAATTTTGAACACTGGTCATGAAAATGATATGTTGCACGGAGACGAGAGAATCTTAAAAATGACAAAAGGTATAGAAAAGATGCATCACGTACGCACACGTTTGTTAAGATATGATATTATTAAAATAGAATGGTGTTTTTTTTTATGTTACACTGGTAAATATAGGCGAAATCAATAATTTATAACGAAGGCCGTGCCGGTTTGAGACTATTGCGGGGAGGCTCTTTCCGGGGAAAGGAAGTTGAGAATACCTTCTCAAGGGCTGTTGGCGGGCTAGTTGGTGAATGTCTACTGTACTTTTGTGTCGTGTTTGGTGCGCATTTCACCATGACTACAGTACACCTTCTCAAGAAATCAAAAATCTGAAATTCTCTACTCATCCAACTGAAAGTCATGCACGATAGCTAAACGGACATACGTTTCGGTTATTGCTCACCCCTTTTTTCTTTTTGTTTATTCGTTATCCTTTATTGACGCCTGCAGTGCCATATTGTTCATCATCCGCTCTTGCCCCTGCACCTTCTCGTGACAGTGCCGCCTTGCCGCTGAATTAGCAAAAAGCTGCTTGCCCAGCTGCACTTTTTGAGTCTCATTATATATATATATATATATATATATATATATATATATATATATATATTTATTGTACCTCTTGTTTTATTTATTTTTATACTGGAAATGTATATATATATATATACATATATATATATATATACATTTCCAGTATAAAAATAAATAAAACAAGATGTACAATAAATGTCATTTGTACTTCTCTCAGAGAAGCATAAAACCGTCGTTTAGGCAACCATATTAAAAGCGTCACCAAAGATAATTCGTTTAGTAAGCCATTCGTAATATGGTACTAGTATCCATATCCATAATCATCTTTTTTTTCTATTAACTGTCATAACCGGATTCCGGCCAAAACTGCTGTGCAGGGTAATTGAATTACAAGCCAACAATCAAACGGCACTTGATGACCAACGTTTGTTTTAAACCTAAATATCAGACTTCCTCAGGACAACTGTCTCGTGTACCAGCCCGTGTTCACTGCACTCATGACTCAAGAAATACCGTTTAATGAGAAAGCATTGCGAATAGGCTAAAAACTTTTAGTTCGATCAGCAAGTTAGAATGCACTAATGGCACTCCTAATTCAAGCCAAAAGTGCGGTGTTTCACTGCATTCCTTCATTCAGGCGACGTGATAAAAAGTGGGCATTATTAGCAAAAACCTAACTGTTTTCACATTTTTCTCAACTATCAGCTATTGGGGAGCGCTGAAACGAAGAAAACAGAGGGAAATCGACACTCTCGATCCTACGAAGTAAAAGAGCCAAGCAAATGTAAAATGGGCAAAGGAGGAATAGGACGACTTCGAACTGCTCAGCGTTGTCTGAATTGGGTTATTGCAGACAAATCAATCACCGCAATGCGCACTAGGATGGCATCAGTCATACTATGTCAATAAGTAGCCAAATGCGCCGCGGTATCAGCACTGACTCAAAGCTTGAAGCTTAAAAATGCCTAGATTAGTAATTTCTAAATAAATGCTGCGTTTCAAGGTCAGTACGTCAAGTGGACAGACTGAGGTAAAAAGCAAAATATGTTTAAGAGAAACATCAAAGCGCAGCGTATTTCAGTTATATAGTGATGCCAGAGTCATACCTCAGCCCGAGCGTGCCAGTTTGGTTTGCAGCCGTATGCTGGGGTTCCACATATGACAAAATGTAACTGCTTTATAAATATGGGCTGAACATACTAGAAATCTGCCAGTTGTCCAATATTTCGCTCCGTATCTGGCTCTGCTCTGCGGGGAATATATATATATATATATATATATATATATATATATATATATATATATATATATATATATATATATATATTTTTTTTTCACAAATAGAACGGAATGAATGACAGTACAAATGGACATTTGAAAATTATTTTCAAAAAGTGTGTTGATTCTCCCATTACAGAACACATACCAAAACTCGTTTGTCGCCGCCAGCAATAAAAGTTCAATCTTTCGTGGCACAGAAACGAAGGCGTGGTATGTTTACCTCATCTGGCAAAGAAAAACATTTAATGAAAATACTCTGGATATTGTCCTGAAGTATATTTAGACATGAAGCGTAGCATAATCTGTACTATACTTCATATATATGAGTGTCTTAACATTAAAAAGTAAGAGTAGGCCACATGGTTACAAACGAAATGTTTTAATTTAAGAGGCAATAATAAAGACCTCGGAAACGCACGAGGTCCGTCACATAAATATAAGCACCTTTATGTACTCCGTCTATCTAACATTAAATCTAAAGAACATATTAGCCTACTTTATGTCCTAATTCAGCTTTATTTTCTAGCAACAAGCATTGTGTACTTTAACAACATATTGTTTTTCAGTCATAAAATGAATTTTTGATTCACATCAACGTAAACGGTCTAAAAACATTACGTCATCACCTAATGAAAGCAAACAAGGCGATACTTGATCATGCAACAAACGTTTGCGCAGGAATTCCTCACAGAAGACTAAGTGTATACAACACTGACACGCCTGACATTCCATTCAATCCAAAATGCGGAATTCTCCAGCTAACAATTGCGACCAAATAAAGACTAAAAGGGAGGTCAAAGCCAACTTAGATAAAGAAAATAGAACAAAGCGGACGAACTTAAATGAGAGTCAAAAAGCGCTGCTTAAAAAAACCTTTCCAAACCTTTTATTCATGAAATAACGGCTGTTGGAAAATCGCGTACCTAAGCTGACGAAACCAGACAGAACCAACCTATAATAAAATAAATGTCATAAAAAAAAAACACGGCGGCTCAAAAGAGGAGTGACACTGTACATTAAAAAAAAAAAAAAAACACGCTGCTTTGTCTGCGACAAAGAAAAAAAAAACTACTTTCGAACGAAGAAACACAGTGACGCGAATTTCGCGCTCTGAGCGAGTACGTGACTAGAGGAGCCGAGCTTTACGACCAACTAGGGGAAAGCCACGGATGCTTTAAAAACCCAGCGAAAAAGGGAAGGTACCGGAAGGGAGGAAACCCAGGACTCGGCGAGCAAAGGGAGGGAGACGAGAAGCGGCGCGCGAAGGCAAACTGCGAATTAGAATTGGGAAGCAAACAACAACGCATTGCGTCCTCTTTCAGTGCATCCCCGCGCCCTTTCGTGTCAGCACGGCCTCCATTCCCGCGGGCAACCGAGCCGCCGCGAATTGGCGATGCTCCTCAACGGCTATTTCTCTGGGGCGAAAAGGGAAGAAAATGTGCGAACAATGCTCGTCTCGCGTTTCCCCCGCGCCGTGGTGGAACGCCGTCGCCTCGTGCCGGGGGCGAAAGAAGACGGCGGCTCGCGGGCACGTCTTTTCCGAAAACACAGGGCAAAATGGGTGCTTGGGGAAGAGAGGGGATGGAAAGGCGGGGGAGAAGAGAGATTCGAAGGCAGCGACAAGACGAAGCGCTGCGCAAAAAAAAAAAGAAAAGAAGAAAGCAATAGACGCGACACGGCCCACCATTCCGCTCCCCTTTTCTTCCGCCTCCTTAGCTGTGCATTAGGAATTGGAAAGCGCACGAGAGAAACAGTAGCGCACACGTTTGACGTACAAAAGAACGACAGAGGAAGATAGCGAGGACACAAAAGGTGTATTTAACGCCAGGCGGCAACGATTTCACGTTCCTTCCTCAAACCAGGCCGCGAGTAGCGAAAGGAAAGGGAGACGCAAAACTCTTGAAACAGAGAATAACGAATCACGACTCCTTCACAAACAAGGGCGGAGGACGGTTCGCCATAAAAACACAGCAGAGCCCGTGGGAATACTCCGAGTGGAACGAACGACGATGACGACGGCGACCATCCCCGGCTGTGATATAAAGAATCGAAAGCGGAGGGCGCTTTTAAGCATTTCCTTTCTGCTTCTTCCTCTCTTCTTCGTGGCAGCGGAAGGTTGAACGTTGGAAAGCGCGGGAAAGGCGCCTGGCTAAACCTAGTGGAAAGAGGTAGCACCCACGCAAAGCTCGACATGCGGGAGAGAACTCGTGGCGTCGATTCGTGCAAAAGACACAGGAAAGCTTCAAAATAGAGCTCTGTAGAGAAAGAAGGAAGACGCAAGGGGTTAGATGGCGCGAAACATGAAGAGGATAAAACGAGCGAGAAGAAACCGACAGCTCGATCCTTCGGCACCGACTCGGATCAAAGCTTTGCAGGGAGAGAACACGAAGAGCAGATGAAAGGTAACATGTGGCAGGAGAAAAAAAAATAAATGGGTAAAAGAATGAAAAGTCACAGAGAGAGAGAAAAAAAGCGTAAGCAGCGGAGAACGCAAATGTAATTTGAGCTGAGTTGTTCATGTCTCGAACCGAATCGACTCTGTCCCACGGGAATGTCACTCCGCTGATGTGGACCCGCTGGCCTGAGTGTTCTCGCCTCAATCACGGCCCTTTTTCTCTTCGCGGACTAAGCTTCTAGTAGGCTTCAGTTGGCCTGCATTTACCTTTCGCGGCTGTTCTTGACTCGTTCTCTTCATAGCTGCTGTAATGAGGCGTGGCGATACCTTTATTTGGAACTTGTTTCTTGCGGTTACAGTTAACGTCACATCATGTCTAGGGAGCTGAAGCGTGTTGTAAGATGGCGCAGCCAGATGTGCGTTTTCGGGAAGTGGATCCGATTTCGGTCGTAATTTGCTGCAGAAGCATTTGGCCATGAGCCTTTGGCGCCGGTCACCGGTGCTATCCAGTCTTGGCGACCACGCTTGGATGGAAATAATACGCAAGGCGTCATTGTACCGTGCACTATGAGTGAATGATGAAGAACCCTAGTTAGTCCAAAATAATCTTAAGTCCTCCACAATGACACCTCATATATACAGTATACCATACCATCACACCTCATACCTTACCCTACCAACCGTACCGTACCGTATAGCATACCATACCGTACCATATCAATATCCATATTATACCATGCCATGTCATCTCATGTCATGTCATACCATAAAACACCATGCCATATATTTAATGAACACTCGGTGATGATGATGGCAGTGAAAAAGTCTGTTGTCTCCAAAAGAAGGATCAGAAGAAGGGGGAATCAGAGCATAGCAAAAGCTTTCGCGTAACTGTAAGCCATTTCTTGACACCAACCCCACATGACATCTCACGGCAGGAAGACATTCGAATGCACACCTCGTGGAGATGACAAAACGCCCCAAATCCTGGCAACCAGGCCTATAATACCGACGTCAATCTGCACAAGCCATAGAGTTTCTTACACTGACTAGAGGGAAAGCTGAAGGCGCTGCACTTCAGCCACCATGGGCGCGCTAAGAATCATGGGCCGGTGCCCTACTTGATGTGGGACAGTCGGTTTTTCTCGGGTGCACGGAGTGGCGTTACTATGATGTTTCTTTTTCATCATCATCATCTCGAGGTGCGTACAAAGACCGCAAAAGCAGCGAAGGCACAAAAGCAGACGTCGCCAATAAAAGGTTTCTGTTTCCCGTAATGCCACTAAAAACTTCCTTAAGTGATTGCGCAAGCATAGATATTTCCAAAACGTTTTTTTTCCTTTCAAAGTGTGCCTATTAAGTGCAAAATATTGGTATTTGTGATGCTCGAAACTAAGCCAATAGGAGAAAGAGACATCGCTTATATTTTATAAATTTCGCACTGACCCATGCTATACCGGACGGATATACCGGACGGATTAGAAAGTTCTCGTTGCCGACCGATGGGCTGGCCGCCAGCCGAGTGGTGTGTTCAGCCATCCGGTGCGTCTTCTACGCGTCTCGTTCCTTGCGTTCTTGTTCCCATAGGGCTTCGCCATCGGCTCGACCTATTTGTTGCTCCGTGTCTTGGCATTACCGCTGGGCGAAACGTTCTACCCGCTCTTCAGGTGTCTCCGACGCACGCTTAGCGCTTCATGCTTACGCTGAGGCCTCTTCACGCCCAGCAACGATTTTGGTGTCGTCCGAAACAGCCTCTCGCTCCCCGCGAAGATGCCGCACGTCGTACACACGCTCATCGTCAACTTCATCACCCATGGAGCGTCTGACTAGCAAGATCCGTAGCCAAACGTAGCCTCCAAACACTAGTGAAATGGCGAAGCTGCTTGCCATGCTAACCGCTCATGCTCAGCGTCGAGACGTGACGTCAAGTGTCGGCACAGCGGTGGACACCGGCGCAGCGTAGCGGCCGAACAGTCGAGCAGCTGGTTGTCATGGTAATGACGCATGTGGCGTTCTGGCCGGCTGATCATGCGAAACACGGCCCTGACTATCTTCGTGTAGCGGTCACTACAAAATCTGGTAAGAGCGGGCAGGAAATTCCTTACGAGAACAAGCGCTACACGCGCGCGCGCGCGCGCGCACGCACACACACACACACACACACACACACACACACACACACACACACACACACACACACACACACACACACACACACACACACACACACACACACACACACACACACACACACACACACACACACACACACACACACACACACACACACACACACACACACACACACACACATACACACACACACACACACACACACACACACACACACACACACACACAGACACACACACACAAGCACGCACGCATGCATGCACTAAAAGTAAAAAAAACCTTTGCAAGAATTCCGATGCCCGCGAATATCTAGATGTGCATCCAAAATCATCAATTTTCAAATATAAATTCAGCGTATTTGATGAATTATGCTCACATAATATTGCCACGTCCAGGTGTCATTAGGTGGTACCCGAAGAGGATGATGTTTTGAAAGAAGACGGCAACTATGCCCCATGTGTACTTGCCGTGTTTCAAAAGGCATAGAAGAAGGGGAAACATGCGCTATCGGAGTATACATCTAAAACTCTCTCTGCTGCCTAATTCTTGTCCGATCCCCCATTGTGGTTATGCGTCATATATTATTTGGTAAACAACAACTACGACTCCAACAGTGCTGAAAATTGCCTCGCCTCTTCAGCATTGGTGCAGAACGCTGGGTAACCTTTCCGGCATATTGCCCACAGTCCCGTGCTGAGGATCTCCCGACTCTACCTGTCGACACTCTAGTTTACCGAGGGAGTCGTAGAAACACTGGCCTGTCCTCTGAGTGCAGGCCCTTGCAGTTTATTTGGCTTGCTACAGGTCCAGCCATGCAAGGCGCTACGAATTAAACCCTCCACAACCCCCGACTACCAAAGCCCTTCCACGGTACTTAGCTTGAGGACGTGGAAGGCTGGCTTGCTCAGTACGAACGCGTCGCTGCATTAAATCAATGGAACGACAATCGGGAAGCTACGGAACGTATTCTTCAGACCGGAAGATGGCGTTCGAGCTTAGTACGAAAACCGTGAAGACACCCTGACATCATGACGTGAGTTCCGGAGTAAAATGCTCGCAGCATACGCGAGCACAGACCGTCGGGAACGAGCTGAACTGGCTCTTCAGTCGCACCCAGCTGCCGAACTAGACGGTGAGGATGCATGTGAAGGACATGACGTGGCTATTCCGTCGAGCTGACCTAGCCATGTCGGAGGCGATAAAGCTGCACCACCTAATGCGGGGCATTAAAGAAGCTTTTTTGTGGGCCTCTTGTGAAGCCCTCGGGAACTTGCCGAGTTCTTAAAGGAGACGGTCACGATGATGGGAGTTATTCAATAGTGTTTCACCATGTACGACCGGTCTGTCCGCTGCTCCAGTTGCGGAGTTCCGCCAGCCGTTAGCAACAATACTGACCTGTTATGCGACATGGTTTGTTCCACTTGTCCGTCGTGCGTGAGCAGCTGCAGAAGCTTTGCGTTCAGCGGCGGGCTTTATTGCTAGCGTTGTTTGCAACGGGGTGCAGCACATATTCAGGCCCCGTTACTGGTTGACGAACCGCAGCCCTTCTGGAAGGACAATGTCCATCCTTGTGAGGGGACGCGCGGAAGAAGCACCGTGGCTAACAGAAACGGGGTTGGCGACGCTACGGCGCCGGTTGGCCGGCAACTTGAAGCTATGGGGGATCACTATGCTCCACACCATTTTCGCTAGTCGGACATTCGAGCCGTCATCCAGGTTGTACGGAGCACGGGTTTCCATGGGGTCCCACCAGATACCGAAGACCAACTCTCTCTCTCTCTGCGGTTCCCCGCTTCCGCGCTCTCCCTTCGCGTTCCTTTCGCATAGGAAATAAAACAGTCAGCTCCGAACCTCTGCTCTGTGTGGACGAGATTTTTTCTGGCTCGCACCAGCGTCATGCTCTCTACAACCTATTTATGCTGATATGCTTGGACGACCTGATCCGGCTTCAGCGGCATTTGTTGCGGTCCCTCGTGTACAACCGCCTTCCGTGCAGCCAGCGCGTTTTGCGCAGAATGAGCGATGCCCGCTGGACAAAGAGGATGTCTGGCATGCCACCGACCGAAGGCGGTTATGCTTCCATGCACTGCAGGGAGCCTGGTCATCGTTGCCGTCAGTGCCCATGTCGAGAGCTCGAACTGCAGGGACGTCCGGCTAACATTCCAAGGCCATCAGTTTGCCAGCGTTTGCGTAACATTGAAGAGTATGTGAACTAGTAGCGCTTGTCAGCCATGAGGCAACGGTAGTCAAGATCGCCGTCAAGAGCCCGACGGAAATCACTTTCCCCTCAGGCCTCGAACTCGTCAGGAGCGACGCAAGGCCAATCTCCAAGCCCTCGCCGGTAAAACTGAAGAGCGTGACTTACGGCTGTGGGACCGCTGCATATCGACGGGATACATGCGCCGTTCTCCCCAACGACGCGGACATTGGCTGATATAACACTGTCAAAAACAACGACATCTAATTTCCCGGACCGGTTATGGCGAGACATCCCTGTACTTCTGAACGGTAATACCATTCTTGCATTGGTGGAGACTGGGGACGATTTCTCAATTTTAGGTGGCAAACTGACAACACGCCTTAAGCAACCAACGACCCCATGGTCTGGTACGCATGTCCCGCACAACTGGTGGCCATGTTATAACTCGCTCGGATAGTGCCCCGCTATGATGCAGATTCGAGACCACAAGTCCGTTGTAAGCTGTCTGGTTCTCCGTGACTGTTCGCGTGACCTGATTCTCGGCTTTGACTTTCTTAACGAGAACAGAGCCATTATCAAACTGAGGCAGAGAACAGTGACATTTCCTGCAGACAATGCCGAGGACAACGCTGATGTTAGCCAACACCGGTCTGCCTTTCGCGTTTCCGCAGATAGTGTTAATCTCGCCGCATGCCAGTGTTTTTGCCAGTGTCCAATGTGACAGATTACGCGACAAAACAGCAGTCACCGAGAGCAATCTGTCACGTTTCCTGATGTACGGCGTATATGTTAAGTCCCAAGCCTCATCGACATCCATAACCATCAGTCGGAAATCAGTTACAAATTTTACCACTGCGCCTCAACACTTTTTACGCGTCACTGCCATCGCGTTCGCCGAACACTTCGCTGATATTCCTGAATGTTTCGCATCTGAAGCCTCGCTAACTCTGGACACATCTCTAGATTGGCTTGTATTAGTCCGAAGTTATCGGCAACTCAGCGTTGTGACCTACGTACTTTATTGCTCAACTACGGCCCTGGTTTGCGTTCTCGTCCAAGGTACAACCAACTGCTATCACGAAACAAAGAATAATTACATCAAATGATGCCCGCCCGATGCGCCAACAGCTGTACCAAATTTCACTGAAATAACGTGAGACTACGCAAACGTAAGTGAAAAAGATGCTCAATGATTGCGTTATCCAAGCATATAACAGTTCTGGATTAAAATAAGAGATAGGACTCAGTGCTTCTGAGTCGTCTACAGGAAGCTGAATGCCACCCTTAAAAAGGACGTTTATCCGCTGCCCCACACAGGTGACTCACTTAACAGACTGCGCCATGAAAGGTACTTTTCATCGATCGACTTAAAAAGCGGGTTTGGGCATACTGAGGTCGATCAACAAGACTGTGAGAAAACAGCCTTCGTCACACCAGATGGCTCGTAGGATTTAAGGTGCTGCTTTTCGGCCTAGGTTAGCAAACCTGTTTAGTGTACCTGGATTAGGTTTTTGCCTGTTCTGAAAGCGTCAATCAACATCTCTAGTGCCTTCGAACAGTGTTACGTGCTCTACGCTTGGCCAATTTGACGCTCAAACGTGAAAACTTTAACTTCGGACACGAAAAGCTCAAGTTTTTCGGTCACCTTGTGAGCTCCGACGGTGTACAACCTGATACGGGTGAAATGACCGCCGTAGCCGACTTTCCCGTTACTCGACAAGGAAAGCATTCAAATGTTTCCTGGGTATGTGCGCCTACTGTGGACGATTTACGCCGTCTTCTCCAAGATTGCCGAACCCCTGATCCGTTTAACGCGCGCCGATACACTGTTTGTCTGGACTGAGGAACAGCAATAGGCTTTTGTAAAATTTCGCGGACTGCTTTAAACTACTCCTTTGCTGGCTAAGTTTGATGAGGGGGCACCAACACTGATAGCTACACTGAGGCCAAGAATATCAGTCTTGGAACTGTCTTCATAAAAAACCAAGACGGCGTCGAATGCCTCAACGCGCATGGGACACTCAAACGGGCCGAAATTAACTACTCAACTTCAAATAAGGACTGCCTTGCTCTCGTGTGGGCTACAAATAAATTTCGACTTTAAATCTACGGGCGATATTTCAAAGTGGTTACCGATCATTATTCCTTGTGCTCGCTGGCCAACCTGTGGGACTAGTCGGCCGTACTAGCACGGCGGAGACTCCACTTACAGGAATTTGACTACACTATTGTATACAAATCTGGCCGTAAGCATGGTGGTGCAGATACGCTCTCGCGCGCAGCTGTCAAGTTAGCGGACGAGAACCCAGATGACGACGATCGCTTCCTTGGTGTAATCAGTGATGCTGACCTGCAGCGAGCTGACGAATACCGACAACCGGCCATTGACCATCTGGAGGGCCGCGTTTCCAATATACCCCGACAGTTATCCCGGAACTTTTCGTTTCTGTATGCGCAATGGCATATAAAAGAGCAGCAGTAACCGAGCCTACCGTCTAGTCGTGCCGGCAGACTTCCGAGACATCCTTGTTGCTTGTCACGATGAGCCCACCTCTGGCTACCTACGGTCTGTGCCCACTCTAACCAGAGTGCGTCAAGCCTATAGCCCAAATTTTGAGCCACCGTAAGCCGCTATGTGAGATGCTGCCGCGAATGCCACCGCCGCAAATCCCCTGCAGTAAAGCTTGCACTTCTGCTTTAACCAATGCGCCTCCGTGCACCCCCTTTGACCAAGTCGGCATGGCTCTTCTCAGCCCTTCCCCATTATTGTCGGCCGATAATGAGTGGACTGCAATAGCGGAAGACTATTTGACGCGCTATGCGAAACCGAAGGCTGTGCTGCGAAGGACGTCGTGTGAAATCGCCCAGTTCTTTATGCAACAGATTGGTTTACTGAGCGGCGCCCCATCCTACGTCATAACAGATCGAAGCCCCGCTTTCCATAGCGCAACTCCTGCACGAGGTGTCCTAGAAGAGTCACACGTACCATCTCAGTCAAAACGCCGCACGGAACGCCTCAAAAACCCATAACGGATATGGTGGCGATGTACGTCGACGTAAAACATAAGACTTGGAACGTACGCGACATATGCTTATAACACGGCCGTACAGCGGCCGAATGCACAAAAGAGTTTGCCTGGGAAGGCGCGTTCGCTTTGTCTTTCGCCGCCTCACTCCAGTGGCCTTAAGTCACCACCACCAGCGGTGACGTCAAGTTACGGAGGTGGGACCACGGATTTTGCAGACGTCGCAAGACACGTAACTAAATTGAAAGCTAACTCGTTCGGTTAATGTGGGCTGCACCGCGGAAGTGACATTCGCTTCAGCGCGAGAAACATGCCGGTACTTCTCGTCGCCCCTCTGTTGTTCGCGGCGCACAGCGAATGTGACCGGCGGCTTCGGCGGTCGCGTGTACATGACAATCCTTTCGATATGCTTGACGATGCTTTCCGGAGGCACTTTAGGCTGTCGAAGAACTAAAAGCGCACCATGGCACAAAGAGGACAAGCACACACACAAGGCGGAGGAAACTACTATGCCATGAAGGTGGACCTGCGGTGGAATCGCGATTGTGATTATGAGAAATGGACAATGGACAATCGCTACACTGCCAACCTTCTCGAATACATAAGCGCAACTGGACTTCACTCCTTCTTTTAACTTTCTATCGCCTAAATCCCATTCCCCCTTTCTCAACTTATGCCTTGTGGCAAACTTTTCGAAAAAAAAAAAACACTACTATGCGCGCTGAGAGAAACGTTGAAACTTTTCCAAAATACATTGTGTTTCTATTTCATAAGCTCTAATTATTAAATGTGTAGTACTGCAACCCAATACTTTAATTTGAAGCTTTAAAACGTGCTGAAGGTACCATATGGCCCCTTAAATATACACGAAACCTAGATGGAACCTACCATCAAAGCTGACTGGCTGTTGTATGCGCCCTCATCCTCCCACAGTTAGCGTTCCAATCTTCTCCCTCTATGCCTACGTCTAATTGACGAATGAATTCGAAGGCGAACTGTTTCCTGCATTCGGGCCCAGGAAACCACTCGCTTTGCGCCGTTTCGCCTCGTCTATGGCCGTGGCGTTCAAACTATTTTGGATGCCATGTTCCAATGTGAACCCGACCACCAGGCACTCACATCACCCACTGAGCAATTTGCTCAGTAGGCAGAGGACGCCAGCCAACTTGTCCCCATGAATGTCAAGCCACAAGAGAGAATGAATGCTATAACCAACTCCACCAACACGGCGAGTATCACTAAGACTGTAGGAGTGGACCCCTGTCCGTCGCCCAGGATTGTAGAAGAAGTTGCTAAGCCGCTACTTTGTCCCTTACATACTTACGGGCCCTATCTGCGATGTAAGTTATGAAGTTCTCACCGATGGCACTGTGTCCACGCCATCAACCTGAACCTAAGGTAGTGCACGCGCTCCGCATGAAGCCTTACTTCAAGCAATGACGGCCGGTGCTTCCATTTTCAGCAGCTTTTACTTAGAGGAGAGTTCTGCCATTTATTTTCATTCATTTGTCCCGTTCTCTTACCAGACACCTACAGTCCCACTACTACATTATTTCTTTTTTCCGGAATGGAGGAATAATGCCACGAGCTGTCATTAGGTGCCACCCGAAGAGGATGATGTTTTGAAAGAAGAGGAGGACACACGCACTATGGGAACTGCAACGGTGCTGGACTTAACTCTTCTGCACAGTGACAATATAAGTTCACCACAACAAGAATGGCATATTTCCCTTCTTTCCAATTTGGGACATTCTTCACCAGCGAAAGAAAAATGGAAAAGAAAAGGAGTGCAATGTTTCGAGAGGACATCGACAACAAAACGAAAACAACAAAAAAAAAGCAGCGGTGTTCTAAAAGTCACAGCAGAGCTAATAACAGCAGAACGGCATCTCCTGCGTGTCCATGCCTCGGGCAAAACACAGAGCTGGAACTCGATCCGCTGTACGCAGAGGCACTTTCAATATCTCACGTCAAAACAAGAACACTGGCCGGCTCTCATGTTCGTATTTCGTTCATTTCCCGCCTTCACCTTCAGCGCGCGAGCGCAAAAAGAAACAGGAGGGGCAAGCGGGCGGATGGGATGTTTGATCACGCTTAAAGAAAGCCCCTCCCAGAATGGAGGACCTCTGAGACAAAATAACAGGCCACGGGGATCGATTTCAATCCCTGACAGATCAAGCTTGCGTTGATGTCGCCAAATGATAGCGTAAGCTCGGGTATGACGGCCACTGCTGAGCTTTCCGCGGAATGTGGTGCTTTATTATTCTAATTGTGATCATTTCTTCCCTTTGTAAGGAAAATGAAAATAAAAATGAATTTTGTTTTTTTCTGCAAAGTAAAGGTTTGGAAAAGGCATTGAAAGAAATGCACACACCGCAGAGAGTGGGAGAGATCGCCAGAATCTAGAAAGAAAGCGATAGATAGCTCAGCATAACGAATAAAATCCTCAGCTAAGTCTCGTCAGCAGATGCTGCAACACTTCGGCATTTCGGCAACTTAGCTCTGCAGTGTTTTCGTTCAGTGTTTCTTTAGCATTATTGTTTTTCCGTCAGTCTCGTCTTCATTAGGTTCTAAAGTCATTCTGTCAATTTAGGAGACCTCACCCTTTCCGGCGAAAGTGAGTTACCTTATTGTAATAGCATTTGAGCGCAAGTAGGAACTTAAAGCAAAATTCGTGTCGGAGAGTACACCGAGTGCAGAAATAAGTTCACTGAAAGGCATGAAATGTCTTCCCACTTACTCAGAGCTGGACGTTCTAGACAGGTCGCGCTGAAACCCTTAGAAGTCAGCCTCGTATTACTGGAACTAACGTCTTTGCATTCTAAATATGCCATTATTGCTCTGATTGGCTCGCTGGCTATGACACTTGGCTGGCGAGTATGGTATTGAGTGAGATAAAGAATGAAGGCGTATGAAAAAGTTGGAAAATTCAGTGGATAAATTCAATCTTGTGCAGACGGGCGTACGCAGTTCAGTGCACAAAAAAAATATACCGTGGGAAAGGGGGAAGTGAGAAAATTCTAAATTTTTAAGTTAATGACAATAAAACGTTCAGTGCGCAGCTCTTCCACGAAGGATAGACTACGAAACGTAAAGGAGTATAGACACGTACATTTTCTGTTTCGGGAGTTTTGCTTTACACAATCCACTATGGTCCAAAACAGAAGGACTGCGTCCCAAAAAGCTCCAACACGCCTCAATTAATTAATTATTAGGGCATTACTAACGACCACTTTCGGTTTAGAGCTCTCCGAGCACGAACGCGCGATGGCGGCAAAGATAGCTTTAGAGATGGATGGATGGATGGATGGATGGATGGATGGATGGATGGATGGATGGATTGATGGATGGATGGATGGATGGATGGATGGATGGATGGATGGATGGATGGATGGATGGATGGATGGATGGATGGATCGATGGATGGATGGATGGATGGATGGATGGATGGATGGATGGATGGATGGATGGATGGATGGATGGATGGATGGATGGATGGATGGATGGATGGATGGATGGATGGATGGATGGATGGATGGATGGAGGGACGGACGGACGGACGGACGGACGGATGGATGGATGGATGGATGGATGGACGGACGGACGGATGGATGGATGGATGGATGGATGGATCGATGGATGGATGGATGGATGGATGGATGGATGGATGGATGGATGGATGGATGGATGGATGGATGGATGGATGGATGGATGGATGGATGGATGGATGGACGGACGGACGGACGGACGGACGGACGGACGGACGGATGGATGGGTGGGTGGGTGGGCGGGTGGGTGGGTGGGTGAATGGATGAATGGATGAATGGATGGATGGATGGATGGATGGATGGATGGATGGATGGATGGATGGATGGATGGATGGATGGATGGATGGATGGATGGATGGATGGATGGATGGATGGATGGATGGAATGCAGGAGCGTCCCCATTGAAACGGGGTGGTAGCAGTAGCTACCATGCTCATTTTTCTCCCTATATCTTCATTATTGATTTAGAATGGTTAACTAAACCATAATTCTATTTATTAAATTTTGTTCCTACATTACTAACATTATGTCACTTCTCTGCTTTTAAGCCACCAATCTTCCAGTCGTTTTTTGCTAGTTTCCACCGCCGGTTTATTCACCCGGCCACTGTTATCTCTAAACCACAGAGCTTCAGGAACAGTGATTGCGCCTGCACCAACTTCCGGATGGATACCATTACATTCGTATATAATATGGTCAACTGTTTCACTGGAGTTTCCTCATACAGCACATGCGTCATCTCCATTGTTAAATTTCTTTTTGTAGCTGCCTGTTCTAAGGCACCCTGATCTAGCTTCAAAAAGTAGGGTACTGCCTCCTGAGTTATCAAAGAAATCTTCCTTCCTGATCTGCATTTTCTACTTTCGGTATAATTCCACACTCTGTTTCTTTTCCATCGAATTTATCCAATGTTTACCGTCTGTGTTTTTCACCTGTTGCTTAATGCTCTTTATTTCTCCGTCCTTGTTACTAGCATACTTACTAGTTAGTTTCCTAGTTCTTTTCCTCCATTGTGAGTCAACGTTTTTCAGGTACAGGTATTTAAACACTTTAGCTGCCCATCTGTTACTGTCCAATTTCATCAGGCGTTTCTCATATAATATTTTACTCTGAGCTTCCCGCACTTCGAAAGATGCCCAGCCCATATCTCCCTGTACCGCCTCATTTGTAGTTTTGCCGTGGGCACCTAGTGCTAATCGTCCAACGGATCTCTGATTTGTTTCTAATGTCGACTGTACCTCTGATTTTAGGCACAAAACCTCATTTCCGAAAGTAAGTCCGGGCACCATAATTCCTTTCCAAATACCCCTCAAAACCTGATACCTATTGTATCCCCACAATGCCTTATGCTTCATTATCCCGGCATTCCTTCACCCTTTGGCCTTAAGTGATTGCCCATGCTTTCCGATGTACCCCCAGATATTTATATTCTGCTACTCTAGGTATTTCAAGGCCTTGTATTTTAAGACCCTGATCAGTTGAGCCGTTGAAAATCATCAGACCCGACTTAACTGCGCTGAAACTGAAGCCTAGAGCGTCCCCTTTGTCTCCGTAATACTTAACTAGAGTTTGCAATTCTTCCAGACTCTCAGCTAGCAGCACAATATCATCTGCATACATCAAACCGGGGAGGCGCTGCTCTACCGCCTTTCCACCTAATCTATATGACAGGTTAAAACCTAGGTTACTGTCTTGTATCCTCCGTTCCAGGTTTATCATATAAAGCATGAACAGCACCGGTGATAGAGGACAGCCTTGTCTTAATCCTTTGCATACTTTGACATCCTCCGTACTTCTTATCCCTTGCCACGTAATTTCTACTTTGTTATCCCGGTAAATTTCCTGTAGGAACTCTATTATCTCATAACCGATACCTTCTTTTAATATGTTCCACAGGAGTTCCCTACTTACGTTGTCGTACGCCCCGTTTATGTCCAGGAAAGCCAAATACAAAGGTCTATTTTCCACTCTAGATATTTCGATGCATTGGGTAAGCAGGAATAGGCTATCATCTAAGCGCCTACCATTTCTAAAGCCGTTCTGAAGTTCTCCGAGTATCTTGTTACTTTCAACCCATGCTTGCACCTTTAATTTCGCCGCCTGCATGGCTAACCTGTACATAACAGATGTTATGGTAATCGGCCTGTAGGATTTTATGTGCATCCTGTCTCCTTTCCCTTTATAAATAAAATTCATTTTACTCTGCCGCCAGCTGTCCGGAATTCGCTTATTTGTTATGACTGTTTCCAGAGCTTATAACAAAGTTTCCTTACTTTTTGGACCGAGTTCATTAATCAGCTTGATCGGAATTCCATCTATTCCTGTAGATGTGTTTTTAGGAAAACTTTTTTTTGCCTTTTTCCAGTTTAGATTGGTCAGTTCTAAGCTGCTTTGTATTCTGCTACCTTGTGTTGCTTCCTGATTTGCGGAGATTACCCTATCGTCGTTCTTAAATGACTCGGCTATAACTGATGTAATGTAGTTCACTGCGTTATCCCCCTTTAAACAATTTCCCTTGTTATCTTGAATCCGATCCTGCTTTCTTTGATTCTTCTTCTCTAGCCAGCTTATATGGGTCCAGAATTTTCTTGCTCCGTCTCTAGAGGCATCGTGTATATCAGCCATCCAGCGATCGGTGGACTGTCTCATTTTACTTTAGACGAGCGCCTGCACTTGAACTTTCTTTTGTCGATATGATTCCCATTTTTGGTCGATTTCCTCCTGAGATACCTGTGCTTTCTTTGCCATTCGGTGTTCCCTTGAAGCAGCCCGTCATTGTTCAATAGCTTCCCTGATTTCCTTTTTCCACCAGCTCCGTGGCTTCCTCTTTCCATTCCAGCGGTTTGCTACTTTAACCTCCTGAATTTTCCTCCCTATGAGTAGTTCTACCTGTTCATAATCCCAGTCTTCCATGGGGCTTTTCTCTATTGCTTCCTCTATGTCTGCTGCTATCTGCGCTATTTGATCGTCGTTTAATTTTGCGTTTACGTTTTATCTAAGTTCCATTTCTCTTTTCATCAAGGGCCCCATCTGCAGACTAATACGTTTATGATCACTTCCCAGACTACACTCCCCTTCTTCGTCTATTTCCATCTTTGTGACCTTGCTATAAATTTCCTGTGACATTACACAATAGTCAATGGTCGTCTGCCTGTTGCGGAATTCCCATGTGATTTGGCCTTCACATTTTGTTTCTCTATATGCTATAACTAGATCGTGTCGTTCACAGAAATCTAGCATAACCTTGCCGTTACAATCCGTGTATCCATCCAGATTGTCGATGTGGCCGTTCATGTCCCCCAGTAGAATAATATTGGCCCCGTTTCCAAACTGGCTTATATCGTCACTGAGACATTCAACAAGATCCCTATTCTCTTACCTGCATTGATGTCCTGTTCCTAAATAAACTACCCCTAGCCATGTCCTTACGCCGGCAATTGTTCCTGAAACCCAGATATGTTCTTTACAAGATGATTTAATTCTTTGCCAATTTGTTCCCTGGAGTATCAACATACCTACCCCTCCACCCTTTTTTTCCGTTCTCGTTCTGTTGCACCCTTCCCAGACGTAGCCTTCTATAAACGGCGGATCTTCTAGATCCCTGAGATGAGCCTCGCAAAGAGCGTACACACCTATTTTGTCATCCTTCAACTGCTGTTCTATCTCTAGCCATTTCGCTCTTTTTCTACCTCCTTGCATGTTTATGTAGCTGATCCTAGTGTTAAATTTCTTTTTTGTACTCTTCTTTCTCGACCTACTCTTGGCCATTTTTGGGGGCTCAGCCTCCATTATTACACTTTCTTCTGCTTCACTTCTAACTACCTCTGTGCACGGAGTCCTCGCGGACCCCCTAAAAAAGCTACATCCCTGCCGGCCAGGCGCCAGCCGATCTCTGCTCCCACCCTTCTGTTAAAATGAATGCCATCTCGATGAAAAGCCCTACCAAAACCTGCTTTATGTACCTCCCTATTTACCTCAACCACTTCGAAACGCTTCTCCAGGCTTAACTTTCTTATGTCCTGATTAACTGTCACCACGTCCTTTTCCATCTTTCCGTTCAATCCTAGCACCCCTGGTACTGTACATACAACTATCTGCGTCTGCTGTGCTATCTCCCTGATCTCGTCAACTCCCTTAGCTAAACTTTCCACCACTCCTGCAGCGTCACCATTTAGGGATGGATGGATGGATGGAATATAGGAGCGTCCCCTTTGAAACGGGGTGGTAGCAGTGGCTATCATGCTCATTTTTCTCCATATGTCTTAATTATTGATTCAGAAGAATGGTTAACTAAACCATCATTCTATTTATTAAATTTTGCTCCTACATTACTAACATTATGTCACTTCTCTGCTTTTAAGCCACCAATCTTCCAGCCGTTTTTTGCTAGTTTTCACCGCCGGTTTATTCACCTGGCCACTGTTATCTCTAAACCCCAGAGCTTCAGGAACAGTGATTGCGCCTGCATCAACTTCCGGATGGATACCATTGCATTCGAGTATAATATGGTCAATTGTTTCACTGGAGTTTCCACATACAGCACATGCGTCATCTCCATTGTTAAACTTAGCTTCGTGTTCTAAGGCACCCTGATCTAGCTTCAAAAAGTAGGGCACTGCCTCTTGAGTTATCAAAGAAATCTTCCTTCCTGATCTGCATTTTCCACGTTCGGTATAAGGGTGCGCACCACACGAGCGCCTCCTACTGGCGACACACAATATAAATGACATATACGGGTAGCGTTTTCGTCTGCTTGCGATCACACGTGCAAGGTCGTCGAGCAGTGTTTCAGCGTAGCATAATTAGTTCGCTGACGTTGCTTCGCCCGAAGGCGCAGTTGTTATTGACATTGCCGAGCACTTGGATTTCGACCCGCTAGCGAGCGACTCAAGTGAAAAAGCAGGAACCAACAGCAGCCACGGAAGCTTGGCGGTTGGTCTGCAAGAAATGTCAGCTGGTTAGACATGCTGAACAAAGGTACAGATTACTGTGGAGATGCTGCTCTCTCAGCCCGGTTTGCCGGCGCTGTGAGCTCCACGCTCGCGTCTGAAAAAAAAAAAAAAATTAGCAGTACAAAAAAAAAAAAAAAAAAAAACAGCCTGATAACACAACGTCAGCCATCGTGACCCGTGGCTCCCATGCTGCCCATACTCGCGCCTGCTCAGCGCTGGTTGGTCCCGACGCGGCGAACTCGAGTGGCGCCGTTCAAGCATGTGGCGGCATCTGGCGCTGTCAAGGCGATCTGGCCATGCAAAGCCGTGGCCACCGCGATCGGCTCCGATAGCCTCCGCTATCGGCAATCACTCGCGGATCGCTGTTTATTCGCGTGCATAACAACTCCGTACAAAGGAATCCATAAATAACGAATAAATTGGCAGGATTGTTTGACCAATACTCAGGGGCTGGTAGAGTGATTACAGCGATACAAGCGAGCTTTTTGTTTTTCCACATCCACTTTGCTACTGCTCTCCGGTTCGACTCGCTTGGCGTCTGCTAGCTCCACTGCTGAAGGCACCTCGCAAATAAAGAATGTATCTTTTATGCGATATGCTTTCCAGTAAAGCGGCGCGAAAGTCCAACGTTTATTACAGCGTTAGCGAAGAGCCGTCCGCTGCCGCTTCGATGTGAAACCAGCTAGACCCAGCGACGTCTAGGGCAGGCGGGCAGCGGCGGTACAGTTCCCGTCTCCCGGCACGCCAGCGGGAGGCGCCGTTGCCGAGATCTGTGCACTTGTGCAGGAATGCTCTTAGAATCCGAGTACAGCAGGCACCCTTAATGTACACCAGGTTCATGTTGCACGAGTGCGGCGTCAAGAAACGAGTAAATAAATGGTGCTTCCCCTTTTCGGAGTCCGATCTGTGTGTCCGTGCAAAGTGTACCCAAGCAATGCGCTTGAAGGACACGCCGACCGCGAAATCGACGCCAGGTGAAGTAATTGTAACATGCAGCAACGAAGACAATGTAAAAAGCCATCGAATCAAGTGAGCAGAAGCGCAACTTTCCCTGGGGTGCCAAGTCGATACAGACAGGGCAGACACGGTGGGTTATCTTGTGTCCTCACTGCTCTGCTGACTCCACGTCACAGTTGTTTGATGACGTCATGTTGTTTACTTATGTACACTTTTTTGTCACATTGATGTCACTGTCGATGGGTTTTTAGAAACGGAATCTTTGCCTGGCTTGTATTTAAAATCAGATTAAAGTTTGTTCGCGACAAAATGAGAGGTTGGGATTACTTGGGGAACATCTCTGTATAACCATAAAGGCAACCGTATTCCTTCCGACGCTTCAAAAATTGGTGTCTATACTCCTTTAAAGCCGTCTTTATTACTATCACCACTTTTTTTAGACTTTTCATTTTGTGTTCTTAGTAGCGTCACTCGTTGGGCGGTATCGCAAGCTGGCTGTTAATGCGGTGCTTAGTTGGACACAGTGGCATTGGAATTCAAAGTGGCGATCAGGCGTGGATCCGCAAAATAAAGGAAAACATAATGAAAAATGGAGCTTAGAAAAGAATATTGCTTTAATCACAAACACGAGGTTACTGGATGGCGGCCTGACCTAGCTGACGAAACAATGTTTTAATGCTGATCAAAGACACCAAGATGTAAAGGCTGAACCCTGAGTTATCTACTCGAGCATCAAAGTCCAAATTGCGGCTTTGAGGTGCAGAAATATATTAGCAACAACGAAGCTGACGTTGCTAGCGAATCGCAGTGATGCGCACCCCTTCAGCACCTTTTGTTCAAGCGTTTAAATTAACATGGAGCGTTTAAATTAACATGAGTAACATTCCCCGCATAGCTAAAAAAATACAGACAAAAGCATTGGCAGGTACCCTTGAGAGAAAAAAATGTAGAGGTTTACGTATCCTTGAACCAAGTCTAGAGCCATCGGCCGGCGCCGCATTCACAGCTGCCGCATCGACCTTGGCTCGATTCCATGCATGGTAACTAGCGAGTCTGATTTTACGTTTTTCGATGGTTTTGGCAGCCTGTCTGCTACGGTATCTGACTTTAGCGAGAGTGGCTTCCTCAAGGCCACGCCAGCTCTTGTTATCACGTCGCCTAGTGGATTCTCCTGAGTGCCCCCCTCGTCATGATTGCTTATGTGATGGCGCATTTACCTCAGTTAAATAAAGGTGCAGTGCAGGTAAAACTTCATGAAGACGACAATGTTCACTGCATATCGTGAGAGCGTGTTACAGTTGCAACTTGATGAGGATGATGATGATTTCTGCAGAGCGCGAGAGTATGTAGCAGTTTCACACGCCGATATCGCAGTGCAATGGAGAAAAAAAGCGAGGATAGCATAGTTATCTCGTACCTGGACCAGGGAAGCTGATGTGCTCGTTCTTGCTCACGTTCGAAACCCAGTCGCGACAATCTTTATTTCGCAATTTTGTTGTAACCAAGGTCACGTGGTACGCGCTGTTGCTATTCGATGTATTCATGCCGTTGCCATTGTTTAAACATTACAGAATAACGACCTTGACGAACGTGAGCTGTAAAGCCAACGCTCTGAAACTGCTTGTACGACGTAAAGAAAATGTCACAAGTGAAGAATGGAAAATTTATTTATCACAAAATTATAGCCTTATCACGTACACTGAAATGTAAAAAAAAAAAAAAAGAATTTTCGTTTTCTTGTGTCAGCATAAACTAGGCGTGCTCAATGTGACACTTTCTATTGTGGCCTCAAATGTTTTAAGCAGCAGCCAGTAATGCACTCTTGCCTCAAGGAAATAGGCAGACACGAATCAAGCGTCAACCTCCTTGTGGTTTCCTTTATAATACCAATAATACATGAGGTGCGACCACGCGGGCTAACTTGCGTGTTGTGAAAAATTGTTCATTGAACATTTTTGCAACTTTAAATGCGAAAAACGAATTGTTTGCTTTTTTTGCAAAGAAAATAAAATCAGCAGAAAATCAAGCACTAAAACATTTTTCCACCTACAAAAGGCTCGGCGAACCTAATACGATCTTTTTCACTTCTCCCGTTTCTTTGTGCATATCCACGACAGAGCCGCTAATGAACTTGCCGCAGAGAAGCGGGGCCAGTGTAATCTCGGCTGAATGGCCATTCAGGCAGAATTAACGGTCCTGCCGCGATGGAAAGCATTCACCAAACATGCCGTATATGTTGTCCTTAGTCGAGTACTGTGCCGGAGAACAAGTAAAATAAAAATGTAAAGTCAAAAATAGCGCAATTACATCTGTTATTTGGTGTTCTATTACTTGATTCCGTTAATCTGTTGCTTACCGCTCTTTTTTTTTTAAGCAGATGTGTACAACCGAGTAGGTCGTAAAAAGTGGCCTGATTTGCAAAAACGTCAGAGGCGGTTTGAGAAGATCGCACGAGTCTAAGACGTCTTCAAGCCATTGTTAAAAAATGATAATACAATGGAGGCGTTTTTTAACTAATAAAATACTAGTTTCGTCAGTGAAATCTACGATAGTCTCGCGTTTAAAAAAAAAAGGCACATGATCTTGGTCGTGGGAGGTGTAGCCTCTCAAGAAGTGAAAACAGCGTCGCTACTTATGAAATAATTAGGCGGATTTCAGAAAAAACAACCTTTTAAATTCCTGCAATAAATGTCCTACAAAACAAAAATGGCTCGAACACCAAAACCTGGTAAGTGTTCATTCAATTCTCCGGTTTCCTTTTATTTAGTTTCTTAAATGACAAATGTCATTTGACCTAACTCTCTAACTGCACAGCACCTTCGCCTGTTTCCCTCTCTCTTTCGGCAGTGTCAGTTTTGCGCTGTTCCTTGTGATGTTAGGTTATTGACTAATAATTGTATCGATGGATTTCTCGGAGCTGTAGCTAGTGCAAAGATAATGCCAGTAACACTACTATCGATAGATTATTGATAGTCTATAGCGCCATGAACACTATAATCAATAACATTGCTCTCAGTAGCATCATCGATAGTAGTACTTAACAATAACATCATTCATGCTGCTGCAAATAATTATGCCGCTTTTTACCTGCAATATTAAAAAATAGCAATCATAAAAAAACAGCTTGCCCAGGATTACAAGCGTACTGTATCAAAATGTTCCTATCACTATATATATTCAATTTTCTACTTTGCAAACATCCAATGTTCGTCAAGCAGATTCCGCGAGAAAATGGCTTGTAAATGCAGCGGGAACATCGTTTATATTTATCTTGCAAAGCTGCAGTGCCCCGAAACTTAAGAATGGGCGTCAGGTAAAAAACTACAAGCGTTTTGAAAAATTCTGCGCTTATCCACACCGTCTGATCCACACCGCTATACTGATCCGTATAAGCTTACCTGGCACAACCAACTGCTTCTATTGTTTAGAAAGCAGCAACTGAACTCTGAAGACCACTGATGTCGACATGCGTACACGCTGAGGAAATAATTCCAACTAATTTCCGCTCAGAAGCAGGTACGCAAAACGTCCCATCTGCGGCGGCTGTTGGCAGCACAACTAGGAAGTTCTCAGCACAGACACTGTATCCATTAATTCTACACTACGTCTGCAGAGCTCGGTGAAGCGTAGATCGTGGGAATAGATAGGGCTGTCATAGCTTTCACCAATTCCATACCAAGCACTCCGGAACCAAGTTTTTGCTACCATGAGTTCGTCTGGTTATTTTGTATTATCGATAGTTCTATCAAAAGTACTAACCATAGTGCTGTCGGCGTTACTACCTGTACAACATCATTAGAAATGCTACGGAAAATACTAGCGCTAGCGATGGGGTTATTGTTTTTACCCCATTCCTAGCGAGAGTTACACAATTATTGCTACTATCGATAATATTATATAATGATAGCTTTCTATCACTCGGTTCTATTCCCCTATAAGGTAAACCAATTGGCTCATCGGTCCTTAGCCTGCTGCTTTCAAAACGTGGCAGTTACAGAATACGTTGCATCTGTGTATCATATAAGATTTTTCGGGAAGAGGGCCTCTTTACTAGGCCTCACAAAAGAATGTGCTGGTAATTAGGACCCTCTTGAACGAAACGATCTTAAGACTGTCCTAGCTATGTCCAGAATTAACTGAGTCTAAAGGATAAGCCGCTAGCATGGCCGCTTAAGGCTGAAGTCGAGACTCGGCTTCAGTCCTGACTTGAATAAGCCGCTTGCAATATTACGACTCTAGTGCCGTCTTAGTTAAGACACAAGGACGCCAGGTACCTAAGTAGAGAAATTAAGAAAATACAGGGATGCGCTGGCCCTGTCCGCACTGTAACATGTATACATTCAGTCTGTCTTGCGATGCGTGAAATCCGTGTCATTGCTTTTTGCGACTTAAGATTGGGTTACGAGGTAAAATGCCCCAAGTGGTTGTTGAGGGCGTTCCGGGAAGCCACTCTGGTGAACACGAGCCGAACCGAAGTGTTCAGAACCAGAGCCATCTTAAAGAAGTCTGGTCTTACTAACGACGCCGTTTAAGTCTGGACTTAGCTCGGACTTTATCGCGCAAGCCGGCCCAGTTTGGATTTTCAAGCCCCTTTTCAGTTTGTTGCCCTAGCAGTCTTCGAGCAAAATTTCAGGCTGAGGTAATAATAGTATTAAATGGTATAATACTTTGGCTGTGTTAATAACACTTTTTATCAATATCCGCTGACAGTAAACAATATGGTAGGAGTCCTTTTTAACTAAGGCTGCCATTTGGGCGAGTTGGTATTGATTGATAGTAGAAACAGCGCTGCAAAACGAGACTAACGAAGAAAAACACAACACAGGCGTTGACCTGCAACTGATTTTTAATCGAAGGAAACATTCTTTTTATGCTTTCCTAGCCAGGAAAGCACCAAAAGACAACCAAAACTACATTGGGGGACAAGACACACACACACCATCGCAGTGGCGCATGCGCGTGAGACGGGTGACTTTACCGGATAAATAGGAGAACTAATTCTACTTACCCGAAAAAGACATCTGTCTCACGCGCATGCGCCACGGCGATGGTGTGTGTGTGTGTGTGCCTTGTCCCCCTTATGTAGTTTTGGTTGTCTTTCTTTACTTTGGTGCTTTCCTGGTTAAGAAAGCGTTTAAAGAACGTTTTCATCGAATAAAAATGAGTTCCGGGTCGGCGCTTGTGTTGTGTCTTTCTTAGTTCGTCTCGTTTTCTCGCGGCGTTTTCATTATGAGTCCTTTTGATGTAGAAGCGTAAGTGGTCAGGAATCTCACATGAATGCAAACAGAGAGACTATTTTTAAATGGTTAAGATTAGTCTCAATTTTGCCAGGATTTCGAGGCGTACGCAGAGAGAGCTTTTTAGAACCTCGTGGTAAGGGTCAGAAGCCACTGTCTGAGCAGGGGACAGCGCATACAAAAAGAGAGTGCCAAAAGGATAAGAAGTTGTATGGTAGACAAAAACCAGAGGCAAGACCTAGCTGTTTCAAAAATGCCCATAACAACGTGATCGTTAAAAGAAATTTCTAGGGACACTTTTGCTATACACCTTTAAAGGCGTGAAGTGCCGGCGTAGGCTACCACCCGACATAAAAAGTGCTGCTTTAACCAAGCCGTATGAACGTTTCTGCGTTGCCTAAGGGAACAAGTCTGACTTAGAGTGCAAGGGTCCTGGCAGAATGATGCTGATATCACTATTCCATATGGAAGGAGAGACCCGAATTGGCCGCTTTTCCCAAACGTAACATTCGGCAATCATGCGTCCATTCAGTGTGCGGCCATGTCAGCTGCAGCTTACCACCTGCAATTGATATGCTCGGGAATTTATCGCGACGGCGTTAAATGCCCCGTTCACTCAAAATCCGCTATCGACGCTGGCGTCGGCCTTGGGAGCGAGAAATCAGGAGTATGGCATGGCGCCGGCAGGCGGTAGCTGGCATCTGCCATTGCTGCGCACTGACTGGGCATAGGGTTGCCTGACGTTACGTTTGGCAGCAGCTGCGAACTCGGAGCTCTCCTTTCATATGACAGGGTTATCAGAATCGGCCTGCCAAGGTATGTGCATTTACGTTACCCTTAGGCCACGCAGGTACGTTCACGCGGCTTGGTTAAAAATTGGCTTTATTATATGTCAGGTGGAAGCCTACGCTGTCTCGTCATACCCTTAAAGGCGGAGTTTAAAGGCCCACTGTCCACCCTCCGGTCGAAAATATTTTCTTCCCCGGTGACTATGAGACTTCGCCCCCAGAACGCAAGGCCGCAAAATGTTTTTGAAAAGAGTAACTAATAACGTAGTTACAGCCACCGCAATCACCGATTCTGTCGTGCTTTTCTCCTTCTGTTCTCTCGCAAAGGTTTTCCACTCTCCTGCCCGAGGTCGTCTAGCCTCCGCAAGACAAATTCCCCTTCCTCCTCCGCGTTTGGCGGGAGGTGGGGCGCGGCACTCCGCGTGCGCGAGAAAAAAAAAGAAAAAAACGGGCGAAAGAGCGCGCGCCGCTGGATTCAGTCTGGCCGTGGCGAGGAAAAAGCGCGCAGCGAGCGGTAGACACCCATCCTTCAGCCCCGGACAGCGAGACGGACCAATGGACGCCGTTCTCGACAAATACGTAATAGCTACGGCTCGACGGGCCAGCGCAGGGAACGGGAAAGCTGGCTTCCCGAAGGAGAGCATGAGAGAGCTTCTATTTGTATTTTCGTTGCTTTGCGGCGCACGTGTCACTGTAGCATTTTGCACACACTATCTCCAGTACCTGATCGATATACTGGGCTCCTTCGCTTAAAAGGTCCTTCCCTGGACAGTGGCCCTTTAAATGTCCCCCATAATTTTTATCTCTCACAACGCAAACAGCAACGCCGAACACACCGACGACAACGACGATGCCGGATATTCTGGTGAACTGGGCCTCTAACGGTACCTGTGCAGTTTCAAGGTGCACCCCATATACCGTCAGCATCGCTACCCATCGGGTACAACTGAAGAAAAAGCCGCAGATGCCCTTTAAAAAGACCCTCTATGTACTACCGAGGTTTGATCACGCCGGGGTTATTTAGAATAAGTTGCGATGAACCTTTTTTTCATCTGCCATATCCCACTTTTTCATGTTAACAGGCCTTAGGGAATCTGTAACTTCATAAGAATCAGTCGACTCCATTAATTAGTTGTAAAGGGCTTTTTAGGCACAAAACCGCTTTTAGTTTTGTTGAGTTATGTCACATGAAACAGCACTGCCGCCTCGATTTTATTTTTTAATGTCTTAAAGGTCAGCTATAAGGTAGTCCAGCGACCCGAAACTGCAATCCATAGGTCAGACGTCAATTACAATGGTACAGCTCCGAAGAGACGTGAAGATTTATTTTTAACAGCTTCTTCAAATGTTAACTATAATTGCAGAATCTGTGCATACTAATGTCTTAAGCTTATCTGACAAAAAAATCAAATCACAAAAATATTTGCTCTTTGTGATGCTTCGGACTACAAGTATAATAGTGAGAGGCGGGCTAGTTGGTGACTAGTATTGGAATGCATCATGAAACCGCGCAAAAAGACAAGGGACAGAGAAAAAAGCGCTTTGTCCCGTCGCTTTCTTCTCTGTCCCTTGTCTGTTTGCGCGGTTCCATGATGCATTCGGACTACAAGCAGTGTAAATGCATGATTTCTTTGGAATCAGTAAGTGTTAAGAACTGTGCTACTAAAACGTTTCCTTCTTTCTGCATTCCTGACTCGCGTAGCAGATTTGCAGCAGTAAACCCATTATCAAGCTTCAAATTTTACTCTCTGTTTTCGGCCGAATATTGTGGTACCTACAAAAGCTTAAACTGCATGCTCTAAGAACACTCTTAAATATTTTTCTTCGTATAAAGTAGTAAAAGAAGTGTCATCAGCATAAGGATCGCTATTAGGCTTATTTTTGGGTTAAAATTCCGTCATAGATGTGAAAGAATCCTCTTGCAACCTATGTGGACCAGCACAGAGTGTTTCAATAAATGATCCGTGTCTGATGAGCGAAGAAAGCACATACACAAAAAGACCATTTATAACACTTCCATGAATTGTTTCCTCAGCTTCTTATTTTGAGTCGCGTAGCCTTGGGAGCTACGTAGTGCTCATATTATAATTGCTGTCTGTTCTTCAATAAAATGTAGAAAAACTACACATAATAATCAACTGCGCGTAATAGTGACCACAGGATTTTCAGCGCTATATACATATATGCAAAAGCAATGTGGTTTTGCATCTAGGCTGTTCTAAGCATCACTCCATGATGACCTAAGCTTTGCTTTCATACACTGTATTGCATGAGTGCATTATGTCAGATATCTGAAATGCAGTATTCCAATGAGGCAAGGCTCTTCGATTGATTGACCAATAGAACCCACACCAGGTTACAAAGCATTATTATTCGTCCTTCACACCACAGTAAACTGAACACCTGACAGCCGGGTATCTTTTAACATGTTCTATTTTATTAAAGAAATCTTTGCCGCCACGTACCCTAAATATGTGAAACAAAAACTAAATGTACACCATGGTTGGATGTTTAATGAATACCATGAAATGATCCACTCGCTGGAGTTATCGTTCCCTCGCTTCATTAAACACGAAGGGTCGTACAGTGACAAATGCGTACAAAACGAGCCTTGTCGCGCTCTTTGCTTTTTATGGCTGTCGTGCCCGAATCAAGCACACATTGTACAGAGATACGGAGGGCGAGCGGGGCCGCGCAGGATCGTTAAATACGGTGACGGCGACACTTGAAAGGGAAACGGCGAGGATCCAAATTCCTAAACGAGAGAGAAATTCGAATTTTTTCTCTTTACCCGCCCAGAATTCTCCCTCTATTCCCCGCCCCTCTGTTTTCCTTACTGGTGCTTCATCTCGTACGCAGTCGTGCAACCACGCGCAATTAGTGACACATTCCTGTGTTCATTAATTATCTTTTCGCTACGGCTTCCGGCAGAATAAAACTGCATTTCTCTTCCGACTTTCGAGAAGCACATACCAGAAAATTGACTTTAATTGCTAAAGCAGTCGCTCTTGCTCTGCCTGCAAATAAATTCCTTGCTAGCTCAAATCCCGGCGCACTGAGTGCAATGCGCGATTTTACGCGGCGCTCTCTGGGTTATTGCGTTAGATTCCGAGCGGCAATGTTTTGAGAGCGCGCTGACTTTTGCGAGAAGAGCCCACTCGTTCTCTCGTTCCCTTTACTTAACTGTGGCTCTCGTGTAAATCGGATTCAATGCTGTTTTCTATAAATGCTTTTGTATTTTCGATGCAACACGCAACTTTTCATGACATATACGCAGAATTTTTATTAACCCGAACCCATTTTACGAGCAGTCGTCTTTTTATATAGGTCCTCAAGTCATGTGAAAATTGTTCAAGAAGGTAATGCAGGTTTTTTGAACTGATCGGATATTTTCCGCTATGGCGAGTCTCGGCAAGGAACATTTAAAAACGTATTCCATTCACCGAGAGTTTTGTAGTATTTGTGTCATTGCCTCCGAAGAAGCACATGATAACTTTCTAAGTTGCGAAGAGCGAAAAGGGTGGTGAGATCGGGCCATCATCCCCAAATGACACTAATATATCAAGCTGCATTGATAGACTAGATGCTTAGGCTGCAAATACAGAACAGCTTCATGAACCGCGCCTTAATCACTAAGTGAGGAGCTTTACGGAAATGTGGCACAGTAATGCCGTTGTTGGTGAACCATTTAAAACAAAAAATAGTTATAATAGCACCGACATTGCTACCTTAATTTTAATAGCAAACTTTTTAACTATCGCAGATAGACGCTTCCTAATGAGCACGGCTGATTGTGCGAGTTGGTAGTGGTTAATGACGACAATTAAACTTGAGAGCGCTAGACGACGGAACAATGACCAGATGAGTCTTTCTAACGCTGTTAAGATTACTTCTCGGCATGCTTTTTTAGGATTAGGGATTTATTGCCGGCCATAAAGAATGGCCGTAGAGGTTTTCAGAGTTCTAAAAATGCATTTACCCTGGAATGCACTGGCTCTCAACCTTTGGCTACTTATCGAGCACTTAGAAAATCGTTACTTGAATTGGTGAGGCTGCTGCCATATGTTTTTCTCATTGTAGCCCGACGTTTCCGTCTTCGTGCATCCTAATTTCAGCTTGTGATGCGAAGTGCATCCCTTGATCATTACTTAACAAGTGCTTTTAAATGGCGCAGAAGCGCGGCGCTCTCGGCTTGCTTCACAAGTTGAACTCCGTGATTCCATCACTTGACTATCCATTTTTTTCCTTGTAAACAAATTGTGTTTCTCGGCTGAAAGGCGCCATATAATGATTTTGTACGGTGACACGACTTTACAACGATGCCATAACCGTACAGAAACCGGCAAAAACCAGTGGGAGAGCTGGCGTACTGACTACTTGACAACCTCTCTGTGATATCCTGCCATCCTCCTACGCGTGGCTCACTCGTATACTCACGTGACACTTGTGACGTCTTCATCTTCTGCTCCAAAAGTATTTTCTCACACACATTGATGGGGTTTTTGGGCCGGCAACTTTAATGCCACATAATTGAAAATCAGCTAGATGAGTGTTCGTGAGGTAACGGAAGGAAAAATGACGACACCTAGGCTGCCCCAGTTGAGTCATTGAGAGCAGCAATTTAAAAAAAATAGAGGCCACATCCAAGCGCCTATGGCAATTAGTGCTCATTCTTTAGACAGTATTCTTAAAGTTACAGTGCAGCGAATATTTGAGGACCAGTATTGTATTTAAGCGAAAGGCATGCCACTGCGACATTGCTGCGGCTTGCGAGATGCTGAAAGTCGGACCTATTCATTATACTGCTGAGGAGACTGCCTTGAGTCGGATATTATATTCATTTTCGGGAATACCTCATAAATAATAAAATGCTTCTCAACATTCAGCCCGCACTCACAAATAAACAGCGCATAGCAGGCAACACAGCGGAGAATTATAGGCTGGCGCACAACTTTATTTCATATAACACGAGATTGTTTCGCCTAATGCTTCTCTGATTGCAAGTTAGAAAGTTGTGTGAAACACGAGTGCTAGGGAATGTACCACGCAAATTTAATTACAACAAAAATGACTCGTCTCAGCATTTCCTTCGAAATCTAAAGGTAGCGTACCGGTGAGAGCAGTCACTAATTTAGGGTGCACGAGCAAAATGTTATAAACTTTTCCTCGTGCTCCGCTGAGACCTCTAGAGACATCTGAGTTAGAGTAGAGTTTTGGAAGCCTTGTCTTTACTAATAACTCCAGAGTTGTCTCCTCGGAAGAGAGAACGCTTGTTAAGCATAGCCTTTGGAGGTGAGCAGAGTAGGATGCGCTAATATTGTCGGAGTGGTAACGCTGTTTCCAACAACAGAACTTCTAACTTTGAGCCTTCACTGCCTGGATGCCTTGTTGAATCTGGCCGCTGGGGTGACGCGCCGTTTCTGGTAAAGAACTTCTGCTACGGGTTAAGACCAAGGCGCAGGAAGAAAGGCGCGGAGAAAAACGCGCGGATACAAACACAGTTACATACGTACCACAATGCCCTAATTAAATGCACTGAAAAGGCATTACAATACTTGTGAATGCAAACAAACCATTTGCATCTCCCTGTAGCGACACAATCGCCCGTATCACAGCATGCTCTGACATAAATGAATATGGATGTGGAACAAAAAGGAACAGCAAGGGGGGGGGGGGGGATGAAACCTAGCCTTTGACCTCTGCTTTACGTTAATTATCTCACTTGCTCTTTCTCTGCCTATTTCCGCCGGTGGCTAAGGCCCCTGTCATTCGATCACTGAGCAAGAACACCGGTATTCTGTGTTAAACGCGCGCGTGGTTTAAAACACTTAAAGGTACTGCGGAGCCCCACAACTTCTACTGCAATTGTTACAGTGACGCAAAGTCTTGGAAACTGGCGTTTAACGTTTGTTGCCGTCTAGCAGCCTAAACACACTAAACCTGAGTGTGTTTAGGTTTTGAAAGCGGCCGAAATTATTCGGAAGGCCTCCACTGGGATGTTCCTCATAGCCCGCGTACGCGCATAGGGGTGTGAAACTCAACACGTTATTCCGATTTCGCTGCTAGACGGCAACAAACGTTAAACGCCAGTTTCCAAGACTTTGCGTCGCTGTAACAATTGCAGTAGAAGTTGTGGGGCTCCGCAGTCCCTTTAAGTGTTTTAAAACCACGCGCGCGTTTTCCTATTAGTTTGCGCGGGCAGCGCGAGCCAATCTTGGGGATGTTAGCGGCGGATGGACGAGGGTAGATTTTTGCCCCAACGGGGAGGCCGCCAACGCGGGGCGGCGAGCGTGCGTCATGGGCGGGGTGTGCACGGACGATGGAAAGAAGACCGACGACACGAAGATGGAAGGAGTGCCCGCAGGAACGACCTCGGCGTATTCGCCTGAGTTGTTGTCACGCGAGGAGCAATGTTTCTTGTGCCGCCGTTAGCGTTTTGGCCTTATTGCTCGCCCTATTCTCTCCGCAGTGTCTTTTGTCTCGCCGCGGTAAAGTCCTGACATTCTTCCCGCTTTTCTTTGGTGTTCAGTTGTCGCACGCATGAACAGCATGTTCTCAGCGCAGTAGCGCCTGATGTTTCTTCTTGTTGAATGCTTTTTCGTTTACACGGAATAAAGCAGCGTTTTTAAGAGACTGGATTTGTCACTCTTCGGGCGAGACCCTAGCTCGCGGACCCGTTTTCTGAAGGCGAGGCCTTTAAAGTAAACGGAGAGTGACTGCCAAGTTAAGCAATCATGAGGGTGAGTAACAGTGGAAAGAGGAGATGGGCATGAGGAGAGTTTAAGAATTCCCAGCGTAAGACGGGTTGCCACAGGGGCCACTTGTAAGGAGGTTACAGTGTAAATGAGCGCGTGTGTTTATCTGTGTGTGTGTGGCAGGGCGGGCGTATGGTGAGAGCAACGTAATGACAAAACGCGCTGCAAAAAAAGAGCATGAATAGTAGGGGCGCCGCGGGCCTGGAACCGAAGCTTGAAGAAGAAAGCTAAATTCTAAACAAGTATAGGCTTCTAAGGGAGCAAATAGGGAGAGCCTATTCTCTAGCGCACTCCATTCTAGGCGCGCAGTATTTCTCCAAGCCCTCGGGTAGATTTTTGTCACTAAATGCACGCAATGTTATAATCTGGCAAAGGTCGCATGTTCCTTTCCTAAATCATATTTGCTTAATGTAATTAGCAATGAAGGAGGATCGACCTTTAACTGCTAAACCAGAAGTTTTGATGTTAGCAATTAGATGAGATTTAAACGTTTGTCAAAATCTTCATAATTCTTAGAACTTCGCATTGAGAATTGCCTTGGGTAGCCGATCATCGGCATTACGTATTTCTATCGGTGCAAAACTACCCCAGGAGCCCGGGCAGCAGCCCTTACCCTACAAGGAGTGCGATAGAGTACGTTTTACTCCGATTTTAAGCCCTTATAGGCGTATTCGCGTTTAGAGGGGTATTAAACTGAGTAAATGAGGAACAGAGGAGTGTTCTATAATTATGCATGTATGCGTGCCACTATCTGAAAGTCCTTGCCTCGGTATTTTAAATTTTGTCAAATGATAATTCGTGACCAGCGGTCAATGAAGTTCACGTTACACATTCGTAACCATCCCGTGATCTTTTTTTTTTTTTTAATCGACGGGCTCGAAATGCGTATTAGGGTCAGTAAATCTCTAAACACGAGGGTCTGTATCTGCAAGTTAGCGTACTGGTTTACGGCCACAAAATAGCGAAATCTGCGACACGCCGTTTCCGAGCAAGTTACAAGATATATTGTTTCACTCAAGTTACAGCATTGCCTTTTCTCAGCTGTATTGTCTGCCTGCTCTGCGCCACGGTAAAAAATTATAAAGTTGAGCGCAGATTGAACACTTTCCTCAAATTATTCATACAGAATTGTGAAGCACTGAGAAATTGGTACGCATTTAAGGATCATCGTAGTCATCGATTTTACGCTGTATTGTTGCTAAGAATCGATATGACAGGCTGAATGTTCTCTATTTTTGACTACAAGGCCAATGAAATGAAAATAATAAAGGAATCAATTCTGAAAAGTCAAATACTTCTCCACAAAAATATTAGCCAATAGCAGGACGCAAAACTATGTGAAAACACACACACACACACACACACACACACACACACACACACACACACACACACACACACACACACACACACACACACACACACACACACACACACACACACACACACACACACACACACACACACACACACACGCACGCACGCACGCACGCACGCACGCACGCACGCACGCACGCACGCACGCACGCACGCACGCACGCACGCACACACACACACACACACACACACACACACACACACACACACACACACACACACACACACACACACACACACACACACACACACACACACACACACACACACACACACACACACACACACACACACACACACACACACACACACACACACACACACACACACACACACACACACACACACATATATATATATGTACATACGTATATATTCAGTTTTCCTATATACCGCTAGATACGCAGACTGGAAAGAGCAAGGCCGCTGTTGGTGCGCTAGTAGGATCATTTAAATTTAGTAGGGGTTTTCCGGCTCTTATAGGAAGATTATATGGGCGTTGTCAACGTGCATTCAATTGCGATTTCCGATATCAAAGATGCTTTCCGGCAGCGACTTCAGAAATCGTCTTAAAATTAGTGTCTGAATATAAGAATTCAACGAACAAACAAAAAACCAAAAAGCAGGCTAAACTTAATCGCACTACTCGTCAATCATGGCCAGAAGAGTTCAAAAAGCGGTTTATTCCTTCTGTTCTTTTCCTTCATTTTTTGTGCACGTAAATGTCTCGTTATTTATGCAATAGCTACAGTAATAGATCCGCTCTATTGAGCGTCTGCAGTACGTAGAGTAGTGAATCTGTTTCCCGAATTTGTTTTTTCTTTCAAACTCTTGATAATGCTAACATATATTTATGCTCGGTTTCTTCAGTTATGATTTTAGTTCTGCGCTGAATATGCAGTATCGTTGACTGCCTACAACTGTAACTACGTTATTTAGGAAAAAAAAAAGATTTCTTAGGTCGCACTTAAAGCCCATGGCACTCATGATATTTCGTGTTTCGGAGAAGAAAATAAAACCCACCGACATATCACGATGTATACACAACCTTGAGACTTTCTTCTGGCGAGATAAGTTAGCAAGCATCAAAAGTCATTCGGGTAGTTAGGAAATTTCCGTCCTTCGTACATTAGGCTATTACTCGGGCGCAGCGAGAGATATCTACAATAATGTTTCCGACCGACATCGCCAGTTTAACAATTTTCTGTCTTTCACTAAGTTTCAAAATTACAGTGCAATTTGGCGCGACAGGAACGAAGAACGCTTGTAGCGTGCGTTCTTTGCTTCGCCCCTCGTCTCATTGCGAGGCACTTTTCAACGAGGAAATACCAGCTTGGTCTACTGTCGCTAATGTCAGCCACAAAATTGGCACGCTGTGTGCCATCCCCTAACTGGATGTGCGCCAAAACAGCTAGAACTGAGCACAGAGAATCCCTAACACAAGCACTTATCGCTGTACTGACGCATATCCACAGCCACTGATGGCACCTATCATGTCAGGGATGTTTAAAGGAGTTGTGGTGTGTTTTTTTCCTAATAGTATTTCACGACCTAAAGGGGAAAAAATTCTGATAGAGCATTTCCTATGCCGTCGCTGCTGGTCAGCCCCACTGGCATGGTCATTTTGTTTTCTTTTTCACAGCAAGGCTAGCAGCTTGATTCGCATTTGAGGAAATGTCACTCATGTAGTCAGGTCGAAATGAGGGGAACGGCAGCCAGTATTTATACCGGCGCAGGAGAAGCACTGACGTCAGACCGACACAAACAACTTCATCAAGGAGAACAGCACAAGTATACATATAAAAGAGGCGGGAGGAGGTACAATGGGCAAATGCTTCCGGCATGCTCTCTTCGTTGTGCTTGCCGGCCCGCTAATCTTGTAAGCACCCTAATTAGTTCCTTCGTAATAAAAGAAAGCTTCCGAGTTCCGGCGAGGCTGTTGCGTTCCTTACTGGAGTTTGGAGGAAGGCGATAGGAAGAGAGAAATTAGAGCAGCGAGAGCTTTTGGCGCAGAATTTTGGTTCGGCATCGTAATCGGGGCTCACTAAAGCTAATTGTCACTGGACCGAACCATGAGAAAATGCGAAGGCTGGAAGAAAGTGATGAGCTTTCCTGTAGCTATAAAGGCTTCTTTTGCATTTCGAAAGAATACCACGTCGGCTGTAACGCGCCTCCTGGAATCTTCTACTTAAGTAAAACTTGAAACAATATTTTCTAAAATTATGTTGCCTCAGGCATTTTTTCTCTCTTTAACTATCTGCTGCAGTCGCCCATAGTGTCCTGTACGGCAGCAAGCCAGCAGTGTAAATCTCCAACTGTTCCTACAAGGGCGTTGACGACAAACAGATGAAAATAGCAGTCGAAACGAAATGTTTATAAAATGAGTCTATAATATCAATATGATCATAGTTGTCATGTAACACATTTTTTGCAGCAATTCTTGGTATCTCAAGGTTTGTTTGTAGCACTTACACTTACTCCCATGACTACAGCAGATAAAGGAAGAGATTCGAAATGCTCGTCACAACGCACATATGAAGCCAAAGCCAACGAAAGCAAGAAATCGTCAAATGACTATTTCTATTTATTTGTACATTTGCGGTGTTTATCAATACAAATTAGCAATATAGTCAAGTTTTTCAGAGAACGATAATGCACAACAGACCAGAAAAAAGGTCGGCCGTTACTTCGTTAACGATTCAGTTAATCAACCGACCATGAGTTTCTCTTTCCTGTGGAAGTTCCTGTTACAGAAGCGGCTAAATAAGAAGGAGAAATGCACAGCTTTCCCATTACATGATGGCCTCGATAGGTGGCTAGAGAAAATAAAATAAAAGAAGGCACAAAATCCCGATCAACAATGAGCGAATCGGACAAAGAAAGTAAAATCGTGGATTTGTGTGCGAATGCCTCCCAATTCTGGAAGAAACCAAAACGAAATTTGTCCATGCAAAGCAGAGAATTTCCCCGAAGGATCTAAATTCCTGATGCGCTGTCAGTCTCCGTGCTGGCGGGGTACATTTTCGAAGGAAGGGGGTGGGGGATAAGGGGGTAGAAGGGTTCGAGGCGGATCACAGGTAGAGTTACACTGGAACTCGGTTCATTAACCAGAGCTCCCAATCATTAAATGCAGCAGTGCTCGTACGAGAAACCCGAGAAAAGCGTCCAGCCGCTCAGTCATCTTCGACACACAAGGACGAAAACGAAGGAAGCGAAAGAGGAACAAAATACGCTCCGTCAGCAGAACGCAAGGATTAAGAGGAAGGAGCATGGAAATCCGAACAATCAAAAGCGCACCAGCCAGCAAAGAGCAATTTGCGTGCCGCTGCTTGTCCTCGCTTTTGCCGCCCCTGGAACACATCGTTCCTGTTGTTAGCAAATCGAAATGCCAGGGGTGCGCGAGCAGACGAAGTGCATTTGCCCTCCCCTCCTGGAGCTAGGGGCAAAACGCTCCCCGCACTCGAGCCGCCGCCTCTGCTGCTGCTGCTGCTGCTGCTGCTGCTGCAAGGCACCGACTTCACCGGGAGGTCGCGAGTGGCACGAAATTAAATCCTGTCTCCGATTCGTGCCCCGCGTCGGGAACCGAAGCAGCGGTAGCGTTGCCCGCAGCGTTCGCGCGGGGCAAGCGAGCGCCTCCGGGCGAGCACCGCATGCGCGCGTATTGATCTCCTCGCGCGCGCACTTCCCCGCGCCTCAATGCGCGCCATTTGCGCTGGCTGACGTTTTCTCTAAATATTGCGACAGAGTTTTAAAACGCTCGCGCCCGCCACGTTCCTAAGCACGTCTGGAAAACTTTTACGTCATGGAAAAGCAAAGAGGAACGAGAACAAGCGTGAACTGGGTCTGCGGATGGTTAGAAGAAACGAAATACTCGAGCTGCACATGGCGGCTGAGTGTTCGGCCCCGTACAAGACAGACTAGTAGGCGGCACCAAGCAGCGCTTCTTTGCGCAACGCCGTCATTTTACCTTCGGCGCCGAGACAAACGACGATGATATGCGGGTTAGGCCCGACCATAAACATGTCACTAAGCCCCCGCCGATTCTTTCGTTCGCTTCGGAGGTCGGAGTTTTTTGTCAACAATCTTCTTTAGAAAATACATGGATGTTGTTGTAGACTAAAGCCCTTTTTAAGAGCAAAAAGAAAAAAAAAGAAATCATCCTCATTTTTTTCTTTTTAACCGTATAGCTTTCAATAGTTTTGGGCTCAAGGGGTTCAAGGAAGTTCGCATAAGTTATGGAAATATCCGGTAAGTGATCTTATTGCACGTGCTGCTCACTTGTTATAGCATTTACATGGCTCCGAGAAAAAGAGTAAAGAAAACTTGGCACATTTTATACAAGCGACTCATATTGGAGCTTGAAGTTATTTTGGATTACACTTGATGTGGAGGTTTTGGTGGATTGAATTTTGATGTAGCTGTAGGGCGCCAGTAATACACGACGGCAAAAGCCTAATCAGGGTCGGGGACGGGGTTCGGGGGGGGGGGGGGGGGGGGGGGCAGCCGCACAACGCTTTTGGTTTCAGCTAAATTGGTTAAAGTATTTTTGTTGAAATCTGTTGAATGTGTTGAATGTGTTGAAATGACTATTTGGCCGGAGGTACTTAGACGATCGCATAGCCAGACAGGTGCATTGAGAAGATTTATCAAAAGCGTTTTAGCACTCCTGTATCCTGTATCCTGTAAAAAAGTTAACGGAATACATACCGAGTGGTAGCCTATTGTTATTACGTTATTTCTTAGCATATTTTTCTGCATAGCTTGCACGGGCAAACATGAGCTTGTCAGGTTTTTTTTTCTTTATGTATTATCAGAGTCCTTGACTCTGGCATTATGTTCGAAATCATACTTCGGATTTAAAGCAAGTAATGAAGAACAGTCAAGAAAGACTGGAGACACTTAACTCCTCGTTTAGAGGACCCCTGAAACTCTACTTGTGGTAATATACTAATGCGTGGAATCCAGAGATGGTCTTTGTGAACTTTCGTGTCAAATTTAAATGTCTTGCGTGGAGTCTATATCTTAAATAATAATTTTTAAAAGTGCTCGTGGTGACCTCTATTAACCGATTAGGGCGACATCTCCCCGCGTGCTCCCTCCCCGATGACGTCGTTAGGGCAGGCAGGGCGCGCACTCCCATTGGACGCTCCGAAGTGACGCGAGCGGGATGGGACGAGGTTGGGCACCCTCGCAAATGGAAACAGTTGTCTGCGTGTAAACACAGCAATAAACATTCTTCACTGAAGTTAGAGAACCTGTTTTCATCGAAACTTCAAGTCAATGGCATTAGAGACTGTCATGCATAAGTTTAGTAACGTGTCTTCGTCCTATGATTGTGCACGTCAAAAATTTCAGATCGAGCCTTTTAATTAGATATGCGAGACCGGGGAACTTGGCGTTAAGGTCGATCTTCCCTGATTTGTGACTTAACAGTCGTGTATGGCGCGCGGAACGCCGTACACAATAGCTATGTCACATCAAGGAGGCGTCTCATGCCTTGTGTCGCATTCGCACATGGGCAATTAAAAAGATTTGGCTGAAATTTGAGACGTGCACATCTTGTGACGAATAGCCGTTACTAAAATCCTACAAAGTAGAGTAGATTTAGAATGCTACTACATCTAAGTCTTCAATATAGCATGCACGTTAGCCTAGTTAAAAATAACAAAGTTTTCAGTCGTCATACCAAAGTTTTTGTAGTATTCTTGGCCATCGACCAGAAGTACTGAGGAAAGTTTTATACTAACATCAGCATTTTTTGCAGTTGATACACAGAAGTAATAATCCATGCACATGTACCTCACAGTGAAAATGAAGATGAAAGATGAAAGATAAAAAAAAAGAACTACAGCCTACCCAAACATAAATGGTCCAGTACTAAACAAAAGTATTAAGTCTCCTATTACGACAAAACGACAAATATTGTCGTCTTTTTCGTATTCTACAGTTCTTTGTATTTGACTTGGAAGTGCAGATAATGAAAGGTTAATGAATTCTAGTTATGCACTGAGTTTGCCAGGTCAATTCTTTTTGTACTTTCTGTCTCAGCCTGGTCACATATTCCCTTCACACTCGAGACTTTTCCGTACTGCTCTTAGTATTTTTCCTAAAGTATGGAAAGCTGAAGTGAGATACCGCATTAATAGTCTGCTATGGTGCATACTTTTGCAATATTACTAGCAGTTGTTTTTGCTGTCTATACCACAATTGCTGTCTATACCGCTCATAAGACAAGAAATGCTGTCACTTAAAAGGTAATAAACACATTGCAATAGTCGCGTAAGAAAGGTGGCACGTTAAAAGTAAACAATTAATTGTAACGAATTAGGTAGACGCCCGGTTTTTATACGCGTAAGCAACCCACTGTCAGTAGCCTTCAACCTGTTCCTGCGTAACATCGGTGTGTCGTATAAAAAAGTACTGATCCTCCAGCATTTTTCAAAACGGCAATAGTTGAACTGACATATATGTTGCACAAGTTTGTGCTCAATGTGAAAACTTCGCTTAAGGTTTCAGCTTAGAGTTTAATAAACCTTTCTCGGCAGCATCGCCGTAACGGTTACTGCAGTAGCATATGCTCATGTTGCCTCTTTGATACGTATGCTTCAATAAAACCACAACTACAGGAGTTAATCAAGAGTTGGCTTGTAAATTTTTAAAGCGCGTATGGTCCAACTCGGTATGAATGTTTTCTGTTTCTCTCTTAACTTGGTCACTGAAAACGTAATGATTTAGCCTGCATGGTTAGTTCTTAGTCACAGTAGTTGGTGAAATACCGTCTTTTTTATCAGCCTGCAGAAGCGACATCAGACAGCCACCATATCGCCAACTTATATATATATATATATATATATATACACGTATATTTCATTATTTGAACTTCCTTCGCTCTGTCCTACTAACACCAAGGTCGTTCATGCTAGCAAACTTTCGCAACCTTTCTCTCTTAATAGGGCAGGGTAATGAAATATACAGGCGTAACTCAGCAGTCTGAAGCACTGTTGGGAACAGCACCCAATTCTGCTTAATTCTGACCTAAACTTCGACATCAACATTTGAAGAAACAACGCAATGTTGTAACACCTACGAAAACTAATATTTCGCCTGAGCGCCCTAATTGAAGATAGAACGTACTCGGGACAGAAATAGCCTCCGACGAGAAATTTCGAACAAAACAGTAACAGGTTTTTCTTCCTACATTTAGTCGAAATTTCTTGTTTCTTTTTCAACCCATTATGGTAGCAGCGCAGTACATAAGGAATGCCTTAGCGGCCAGCAAGTTGCAACAATATCTCTCGATTTTTCTCTTTTATCTTCGTGCGCTGCTCCGGCACACTAACCGGGCATAAGAATATATTACAAGCACTGGAGCGGGAAACGAGTACCCGAGATACGGTCTCGCTCCAAAGCTATATGACTACACACCGCAACTTTTCGCGCCAAGGAGCTTCCGGGCTTTTCAACACCTGGGCGCGTAGTAAAAAAAAAAAACAAAACAAAAATAGAAGCAGTTCGAACGAGAAAAACTCTGGCAGGCAGTGCTGCGGCGCCCATTCATTCAACAGCCCGCGGCGGCAGAAAGAGCAATCCGCGTATATATACAGGTCCGGTAGCGGGGAAGAACCCTTGGCGGGTTTTCGCAGTGGCGGGCGGGCATTTTGTTCCGCTGCGCAGTGCACACCTGAACGAATGACTTTGGCCGGTTGCCGTTTCGAGCGGCGAGCCACGTCCTCCGTGAGCGAAAAGCCCCGTCCGACGCTCCCGCCTCTTTCTTCGATCTTCTATTTTATTCTTCGCCGTAAAGGACGACACAGCGTGGCAGCAAATTGCAGAAACGGTCAGGACGTGCGGGCCCACCCTGGTGCAGGGAAGCTGCTGGACAGCGGTCGTAAACTCTGCGCCTGTAGCTGGTGTCTCATGGTTGTTCTCTTGCTTTAGCTTTCTGCGTTTGCATGTTTCCTCACTCCGTCAAATGTTTTTTTTTTTTTTTTTTTCGTTTCAAAGCTTGGTTAGACGACGGAAACACGATCTCTTGATATACGGTTTATTCTCTTCTCTCCATCTCTTTCGCTCTTTTGAACCCTCTCCAGTCATTATTCAAGGTATTGTTTCTTTCATCACTGATGATATCGATACTTCAGTGTTGTTTGTCTAGCCAGCAGACCCAAGGGTGATGCTTGACCGAACTACTAAAGAAGCTGAACATAGTTTTCATGCGTGCCTAAATGTAAATTGTCTACTGCCTGTGGTTCCGTGAGCTTTAGACGTACCCGAAACCACATCGAATGTTTTAGAGTGGCGCAATAGATGCTCCACATCGTTACAATGTTCAGTTTCAGTGGCTAAACTCTAGCAGGTACATGAACAGGAAACATTCGGGTGCTTGCGTCTTCTTGATTATGGAATATTTAAGAGTGCATCTTTTGTTTTGCAAAAATAAAGAGAAAGTTAGTGTCAACCAACAGGTTAGATATTTACCTTTCGATATGGGCATAAATCTACAGGTATTTTATGCTATCGAGCTTATTGCATCCTTGTATGGCTTATCGACCGAGCTCACTGCTATATATGTGTTGGGAGGTGCTACCTATTTAAATTGCTATATACAAAGAGATCTTAATGCCTTGGAGAAGATGTGGGTTCCTGCTGTGCGCCTGCTACACCATCTCTTTGGAGAATACTAAAAAAGTACATCAGCACAAATCGTCTTTTTGTATTTTTCTTCTGTATAAGAAGGTATTCAGCGAAATATTGACAGACATTTTCATATTTCATCAAAAACCTGCAATCCAAATATACCCATGAGCAGCAGTAAGAATACCCTATGGTTTCACATGATTGCGATGGCGGTTACATACGACAATGTGTTTTTTTTTTTTTTTCCAAAGCAAACTCGTCTAACAATTGGTAACACATTTTATTGCACTTGTGAGCCTTGCAGAGGATAGAACGCGCTTCAAAGAGATCAAAATGAAATAATAAAACAATCTCGCCAATATTACATTAGCTTAATCTGAAAAGTCGGCTTATAACAGCTCAAGCCAAAGCCTTTCTCGCCAACCACTAAGGTATTCAAGTGGCCTCCCTTAACTGACGGCCTTTATCAAAATGCAGTTATCTAGACAGGACTAGAACGAAACAAACTTGGCGAAAGTTAAAGTGATATGACGCTCAATCATGCTTTCATCGGCAGTTTAGATTTATAATATTTAAATATAGATATGGAATTTAGATATATAGATATAGGAAACGTCGGCGATCAGCGACTCGGGCACGCACGAAGTGCCGCACGCGTTCGTCCACCGCGCAGTGCAGTTGCATTCAGCGCGGTCTTCACGTGCGCAAGCCACGTTACGTAATCTGCGCTGCTGCGCGCGGAATGACGCAAGATGGCATGAGCGTGCTCCAGAAATATGTACCTATAACGGAGAAGACTTTGGCGGGGCCACAAGGAAATGCCATAGGGAGCTGGGAATGCTGCTACGACTGGAAGATCCCGCGCCATTTGTCTCGAGCCTTCCTAAGGCCCTGCGTCGCGCGGAGTTTTGCGACTTAAGTGTGGCGGTGGGAGTAAGGAAGAAACATTCCGAAATTCTTGGGTCCACAAAGGCTGCGTAATGAGTTTTCCTTTCTCTTTTGGTCTGCAGCCGTTTCTTCCACGAAAATAGCCGCCAAGATTAAATGTCTGTTGCTGCGGAACGGACCGCAGATAATAATAAGCGTGAAAGCAGGGAGAAGCCTGTGTGCTTTTGCAGCGATTCGGCTCCTGGATGACGTTTGCGAACGCGTTGGAGTATGCGGCGCGAGAGACAAAAGTTGGAATGCTTCGACGAATCGCGAAACGAAAGTTCAGTGAGTGCGAATGGAGAGCTTCTTCTGTTTACCAACTGTTTTAGCTCTTTAAAAACTAACGACACAAAAAATACAAGTGGGTGAAAGGAATAACATCGCATCAAGAAGCTCGCGGAAAGTTTTCAGACTTGCTTTTCTTGGAGGCGGCATGCTCAGATGATCTGTTTTCTATAGAGTTTCTCAAATGAAGCATGTTTGTTCTGTACCCCTGCAGTTCATATTCTCTACTTGCTCTTTTTTATTCACCGCTTGGATCAATGTGACGCTACAGTCGTGGTCAGTGCAGGTATTGGACACAACGAAACAGTTGTGGGGATGCACACGAAGAAAACAGGAAACCTAAGTACGCGCGTACAATGAATACGTTATGTAGGGCATCAAAGGTACGTTGACTACATAACAACAAAAACAATGGTCAAGTTTGTGCTGAAAAACGAATGTACAAGCACGACCTTAAACGATGTAGGATTTCCAGCCCGGTAGATCGAAAGGAAACATGGATGCATTCACCCTGCAGTTATGTTAAGCTGAAAACAGTCACAGTCATATATATATATATATATATATATATATATATATATATATATATATATATATATATATTGTTATATTGTGAGCCCTCCACGGATCTTCTTTCATTTGTACATACCATCATCATCGTCCCGCGGTGCCGGCTCCGTCACGCGCTGGACAAGATCGAAGCCAGACTAGGCAAGATTGAGGAGCGTCTTGACGCCTTCACCAATGACTTAAAGGGTTTCCAGACCAAAGTAATGGGTATGTTTAAACACCTAAATGCTATGCTAGAGGCTAGATTGCCTCCCGTAGTCGGCCCGGAGCCGATGTTAGTGAACCTAGTGCCTCACCATGGCCCCTCGCCAGCAAATTGAGGTTTGGCAGTGGAACTGCAGGGGCTTCCGTCGCAAGCGGGGGAACCTGCAGTTGCACATACAAAATCTAGATAGTAAGCCGGACATTATAGCTTTGCAGGAGGCTAGCGGCTCGGTTAAATTACCGGGATCTAAGACATTTACACCACCAGAGATTGATCGAGGGGGCGTATCGAGCGTCTTTACGGCCATGCTAGTCCATCGTAACACCACAGTGATTCAGCATACCATAGATAGCAGCAGGGAGGACTACGTCCTGCTAGAGATTTTACCCCCCCAAAAAAAGGCGATAAGAGTCTCTTTGCTCTTAATGTATACTCTTCTCCAAAAGATAAGGGGGTGGGCTTGCCAGACCTCCTGATAAAGACGCAACGGCTAGCGGCTAGGTCTCAACTCATCGTGGTGGGGGATTTCAATGCGCCTCATCCGGAGTGGGGCTACATCCGAGCCAGCCCGAAGGGAAATAAACTTTGGCAGGTTGCCCAGGACCTGCGATGGACGATCTTGAACAACCCGCTAGATCATACGAGGGTAGGCGACAGCGTGAGCATAGACACCTCTCCAGATCTCACATTTGTGAATGGTATCAGGGATGCAAAGTGGGTAAACACGGGACAGCCACTGGGAAGTGATCACTATATCCTTTCCACGATATTTAGTGCTGCTAAGCACAAAGACAAGGTGAAAGGAACTCGAGTGACGGACTGGGACCGATTTCGGGAAGTCAGGAATAACACAGTGACCGGGGAAATCGAGGACTTAGGAGCCTGGGTTGAGACACTCAAGCAGGCCGTGAAGAGTACCACAAAAGATGTTCCAGCGGAGGAGGAGGGCTCTACGGCTGACTCCAGATTGTTACACATGTGGGAAGCGCATGCGAGTCTACTTCGGAGGTGGAGGAAACAAAGGCGTAATGGTGTGCTCCGTAGAAAGATGGCCAAGTTAGAACGAGAAATCGAAACGTACACATTGCATGCCTATACTAAAAGAAACTTCTGTACTAGATAAAAGTCGAGACAATGTAGCTCGTGAGCTGAAAGAAGCCTTCTTCATATAAAGAAAGGTCTAGATTGCGTTAGCGAACCGTCTAAAGTGCTGTATCAGAGCGAGTTCTCTTTTTTAGAAGGGCGCGGTTGATTTTCGCGCATGAATTTTAGAGTCGCATTAAGATGAGCATGCCTGATGACTTGAATAAACTAATATCTTTATTATGCTAGAGCGCTTGAAGATTTTCCTTTTAGTCGTATGTCTTGAGGAAAAGAGAAAAAAAAAAGGGAAAAAAACTGTGATTGTCAGTCTTTTTTTTTTTTGATCAATTTAATGATTGTCTTCATGTTACATCGGGCCCTATACACCACGTTTCATAGATCAGTTTGTTGTTTCCGAACCATCCATCATAACTGTTTTTATCGCTTTTATGCCTGTTGTCTTTTATCGCTTTTATGGTCCTTTCACCTTTTGACGTTTGCTGCATCTGATTAGCGCCGCCACGGTGTGCCTATATATTGTGTGTTTTTCCTTCAATAAAAAATCAGTTGTCAGTGAGCGCTTGTCCGTGTCCTCTCTCTTGTGAATGTGTCGTTAGCGCCTTGTCCTTTTGTTAAAAAATGCTGCACCAACTAGCCCAACAAAAAGTCCTTCTTGTACACATTGCAGTTGCAGTGCAAACAGTGGGGGCAGATTTATGACCGGATGAATGGGCAATTCGGATGCAAAAAAACATGGCAGTTGTTGAGGCACCTTTTAGACCCGACGGCAACCAAATCTGCGCAGAAGGGGCAAATGGCCAGATTAGTGCATCGGTATCAAGGCACGACTGGGGAGTTTATACATGAACTCCGAAGACGTTACATAAACGCAGAGGCGGGCGGTTGCTTGCCGAATTACTCGGGATAGGAAAACCTTGAATTAGATGCAGACTTTACGGTGGCGGAGGTGGAGTTTGCAATGGGTCAGCTTCGTACCACGTCAGCAGCGGGTCCGGACGGGGTTACTAATAAGATGCTGAGGAACCTGGATTTCAAGTCAGTAGGGGCACTCACGAATTTGATGAATAAATTTTGGATGGCCGGGGAGATTCCGCTAGAGTGGAAGCATGCTAGGATTACATTTATTCCTAAAGCAGGGAAGAAGCTCTGCATTGAGAATCAGCGTCCCATCTCGCTAACGTCGTGTTTAGCCAAATTGATGGAGCATGTGGTCCTGAACAGGCTTCAGGGTTATGTAGAGGACAAGGAGTTGATACCCGAAACAATGATTGGTTTCAGGGCTAATTTATCAACGCAAGACGTCATGATACAGCTCAAAAAAGACGTGGTTGATCCTGGGTACGGCACGGGCACCAAGGTTATCTTGGGGCTCGACCTAACTAAGGCCTTTGACAATGTTACCCATGAGGCAATATTGAGGAACCTATCGGACATAAGACCGGGGGGTAGAACCTTCCGGTACATCAGATCGTTTCTGGAGGGTAGGACTGCGGAGATTATAGTCGGAGAAATGAAATCGGATCCCTTCCCATTGGGGGGCAGGGGGACACCGCAAGGGTCGGTATTATCGCCGTTCCTATTTAATCTCGCCTTGATCAAGATACCACCCAGGCTGCAAGGGATATCGGGACTTAAACATACATTTTATGCGGATAACATTACTCTTTGGGTAACAAGAGGCAGTGACGCACATTTGGAAGAAACTCTACAGCAAGCAGTGGATATTGTTGAGGAGCTAGCAGGGGAAGCAGGACTCTCATGCTCTCAGCCCAAGTCCGAGCTTTTTGTGCTGAGGAACAAACCAAGAGGGATATATGCGAGGCATTATGTGCCGCCACCGCCTTTAGAGGTCAAAGTGGGGGGCGTACCGGTCGCTGAGGTCCAAACGATCAGGATCCTGGGTATGTATCTGCAGACTAACAGGAAGAATAGCGAGTCCTTGAAAAGGCTTAAAAATACGGTCAATGCTACCGTGAGGCTAATCAGGAGAATCGCCAATCGTAAGAGAGGTGTTAAGGAAAAGGACTTGTGTAAGCTGGTGCAGGCGTTTGTGCTCAGTAGAATAGTGTATGCGACGCCTTATTTGAAGTTTGACGCGACGGAAAAAGGGCAAGGTGGAGGCTATGATTAGACAGGCGTATAAAGCGGCCCTTGGGTTGCCTCACAATGCCTCTACCGAAAGGCTGCTGGGATTAGGGGTGCACAACACCCTAGAAGAACTACGGGAGGCGCACTTGGTGATGCAGCTTGGTAGGCTTTCAAAAAAAAAAAGCAGGAAGGGACATATTGGAAAGGATCGGCATTGGAGTTGACGCTCCACCTGGTGACACTAAAATTCAGATTATGCGGGAAATGCACAAGGGCTTGTACATAAAACCTTTGCCCAAGAACATGCATCCAATGCATCACGAGGACCGCAGGAAGGCGAGCCAAAGCTTTACATTTTAAGTACGGGAAGTACAACGGGGCAGTCTATGTAAATGTCGCCGAGTATAAGAACAAGGACGCATTTGCAATTGCGGTGGTGGACGGGCGGGGACGCTCGATCGCCTCCGGATCAGTCAAAACCCGCTCCCCAGAAACTGCAGAGGAAGCGGCGATAGCACTAGCTATTACTAGTAGTAATGCTGACTTGATCTTCAGCGATTCCAAAACAGCCATCCGAAATTTGGCGAGGGGCAGAATATCTGTCACCGCGGCGCGATTGCTGAATCGGACCACGGGGCGAGGGACTACGGAGGCGGAAATTGTATGGGTACCAGCACACTCTGGGAATCCTGGGAACGAGACGGCTCACATGAATGCTCGAGATTTCGTCAGCCGAGTAGGTGAGCCGGACGTTCCGGGAAGGTCCACGAGAGATGGGCTGGTATCCTTTTATGACATTACTAATCATTTCAAACTTGAGCGGAGGATTTACCCACCCCCGGACAAGCAATTGGTGAAGGCGCAGGAATGCGTCTGGCGACGATTGCAGACAAGGTGTTTCTTCAACCCATACGTGTTGAGCAAAATCTACCCGGACATTCAGCCGGAGTGAAAATGGTGTCAGGAATTGGCAACCTATGACCACATATTATGGAGCTGTAGCATAGCACCGCCACCGGCGGATAGTATGCGCGATCCTTCCCTCGAGCAGTGGGAGGCCGTGTTGGCCAGCTCAGACCCGGTCGTCCAGACCAGGGCCGTGGAGTGGGCCACCCAGGTCGCCGTCAGCCATGGGTTGATGGCCATCTAACACGGATTCATCAATACATGCTCTCTGACGAAAATAAAGTTTTTCCATCCATCCATGTCCATCGGAGTAAACGCCAGACACGGCATCCCTTCCCTTGCCGTCTCGACCTGGCCTTCTTCCACAAGTGGTGGAGGTGAGACTTGATCCCCTTGCTGCCTTGCTGTTTTCTGCCCTGCCTCTCGCTGGAGCTACGTTCCGGTCGCTGTTTACCGCCTGCCACCATCGTTATGTCTACCGAGAGTACCCACGAATCGGCAGGACCCTCTACCTCGGCTGCACCACCCTCTCCGACTGTGCCCACACGACAACGCGACCCGCCGCTGTTCGCTGGTCGTCGCGATGAAGACGTCGATGACTGGCTGGACACCTATGAACGCTGCAGTAACTACAAGCGGTGGGACGATGCTCTAAAATTTCTAAATGTTTCTTTCTACCTCATTGAGGTCGCCAGAACCTGGTTTATTAACTGCGAACCCCACACCACTAACCGGACCACATTCAAGCAGCAGTTCCGCCAATATTTCGCGGACCCAGCAGTTCGGACCAAGGTCGCGAAGAACAAGCTCGCCTCTCGCCTCCAAGGTCACGATTAGTCGTACGCGTCTTACATAGAAGCCATACTTGCACTTTGCCGGCGTATTAGTCCGACCATGCCGGAACCTGAACGCGTACATCACATCTTGAAAGGAATTAATTCTGTGGCTTATAACACCCTAATTGCCCAGAATACTTCTACTGTTGACGCCATTATTGCGACACCTGCAAACGCATCGGCCAGCTGCAGTCCTCTCGATTGCAGCCCGGCATTGCTACTGGCCCGACCTTTGCTGACCTGGATCTGCGGGCACTGATTCGAGCCATCATCGGGGAGGAGCTCCAAGCCCTCAAGCCTGTCTGTCGACACGGGTGCGATCATTGTTCCGTACCTTCTAATGACGTCGGTCTCCGCAACATCATTAAAGATGAGCTGGCAACAATCACCCAACCTATGGCGTCCGACCCTCCTGCACCCCGCCCAGCATCGACTTACGCGCGCGTCACAGCATCAGCCCCTCCTTTTGTTCCGCCGCCCCAACTGGCCCCGCCCTACAATCATATCAATGCAATGGCGACGGCTCGAACTGCATCACCCTATTACGCACCTTGGCGCCCCTACCGACCAGTCTGCTACTACTGTGGCATTAGAGAACACATATCCCGCTTCTGTCGCCGCCGCCTTCAGAACGAGCGCCGTGGTTACGACGCCTTCGAAACTGATCTGCCTTCAACTTCATATTATCAACGCCGGTCTATTCCCAGCCCGCCTCCTTGGTTCTCTCCGCCTCCAGTGTCCTCGTCTGAGCCTAGTGAAGCCCATTTACCTCGACGCCGCTCCCAATCCCAATACCGCCGCTCAGTTTCTCCGCTCCTCCCCGCAACAACTCTTCCTGTCCGCCATCCGGAAAACTAAATAATGCAGTTGCCGGAGGTCTAACTGCACTCTGCGAACTTACTAAAAGTCCTCCTGATCGCCCGTACAATATGATTTCTGTTTTCGCTGAAGGATTATTGGTCGAAGCTTTGATTGATACAGGCGCTGCAATTTCTGTTATTCACGCTGATTTGTGCTGCCGCTTACGAAAAGTAACGACACCATATGATGGACCTCAACTACATGGAGCCAATGAGTTCCTCTGCGCCCTTCAGCAAAGTACACTGTGCGAGTTGTTATCGACGGCGTCCGCCACCATGTGCAGTTTGCTGTGCTTTCACCTTGTGCGCATCTGATGATTTTTGGATGGGATTTTTTGTCAACTGCTTCAGCGATAATTTTCGGTGGCGACCGTGTCATCCGTATGACAGAGAGTGATTTTGCATCTGACTTTTCTGAACGACATTATCCCCTCATTGCCGCAGCTGATACTGCTTTGCCTCCTCAGTGCCAAGAACTACTTACCGTTGTTTCTGACCATATCACTAACGGAGACGTACTCATCGCACATATCTCATCGTCATCTTGCACGTGGAACCGCCTTCCCATCAAGTCTTGTACGATTCCGCAGCGGCTCAGCGATAGTAGCTGCCACGAACACATCCCGTGAATCCCTCGTGCTGACTAAAGGAACCTCCCTGCCATGCATAGTGGATGCTCACCCTAAGTCCATGATGGTGCTCACCGCCCCGCTACCTCAGGAACGTGATTCATCGCACGTCTCTCTTCCCATGCTGTCGAAGACAATCAGTCCGCACCTCATGCCGCACCAACGCAAAGAATTGCTGGAATTGCATCAAGCCCATCAAGCCATTTTTTTATGCCACTTCCCCACTACTGGGACTAGTGTTGCACACCACCGCATCATTAATGAAGGTAACTCATCGTACGCCGAAGAACTTATCGGGTTTCTCTCTCGGAACGAAAAGTTATCGAAGAAAATGTGAATGACATGCTCCGTCGCGATATTATTCGTCCATCAACAAGCCCATCGTCCTCCCCAGTAGTATTAGTTAAAAAAAAGGACGGATCGGTACGATTTTGTGTTGATTATCGCGCACTCAACAAAATTACCCGTAAAGATGTCTACCCGATGCCGCGAATAGATGACGCCCTTGACTCTCACCAAGGCGCCGAATATTTCTCGACCTTGGATCTCCGCTCAGGTTATTGGCAAATACCTAGGCATGAGGGTGACAAAGAAAAAACCGCTTTCGCAACTCCCGATGGACTTTACGAGTTTAATGTTATGCCCTTCGGCCTGTGTAACGCACCAGCGACATTTGAAAGAATGATTGATACGGTACTTCGTGGCCTAAAATGGAGAACCTGTTTATGTTACTTGGACGACATTGTTATCTTTTCGCCAACTTTTAACGACCCTTTCACGCGCCTGAATCAAGTCCTGACGTGTCTTTCTTCAGCGGGCCTTCAGCTCAACACTAAGAAATGCCACTTTACACAGAAGGAAATTAAAATATTGGGACATCTGGTTAGCCATGACGGCATTCGTCCAGACCCTGATAAAATCAGCGCGGTCTTGAACTTTCCTAGCCCGCAACGGTCTGCAGATTTGCGCAGTTTCCTCTGCCTGGCGTCATATTTCCGGCGTTTCATAAGGCATTTTGCAATTATTGCTGCGCCACTTCATGAACTACTTAAAGCGCGCAGCTCATCCGTGTGGACTGTACAGTGCAACACTGCTTTTACCGACCTAAAGCACGCCCTTACATCAGATCCCGTTCTTGGCCACTTCAGCGACAGCGCTCCTACCATCCTGCACACTGATGCCAGTGGTCACGGTCTTGGCGCTGTCCTTCTGCAGCGCTATGCAACTTCGCGTGAGAAAGTCATTGCCTTCGCCAGTCGGACCTTGACTCCAGCTGAGAAAAACTACTCCATTACCGAGCAGGAATGTCTTGCCGTCGTCTGGGCTGTTCAAAATTTTCGCTCCTACCTCTATGGTCGGCACTTCACAGTTGTGACCGACCACCATGCTCTTTGCTGGTTGTCTTCACTGAAACATTTGACAGGCCGACATGGCCGCTGGATTCTACGCCTGCAAGAATACAATTTCGACGTCGTTTATAAATCGGGTCGCCAACACCAAGACGCCGACGCTCTTTCTGGCTGCCCACTTACGGAATCAGCCTGCTGTTTTTCTTCGCAACGCATTTCCACCTCTGACCACAGCCGACCATCTCTTCCCCCGACGCATATCGCAGCAGTTTCTTTTGACGATTCTCAGCACAAATACGCACTCCGCTCGCAGCAATTAGCTGATGCCTACTGCCAGCCCATCATCGACCGCCTTATCGGCGCTTCGAACCCGCCCAATGCTAGGCTTCGCCGACAGCTTCGCAATTACAAGCTCGAAGATGGCATACTGGGCTGCTACGTGTATTGCCCTGATGGAACTCGTTGGCTCCCAGTCGAGCCGCATGCGCTTCGCCCATGTATACTGTCGGCTTTCCACGATGACGCTACTGAAGGTCACCTTGGTTTTGACAAAGCTTATGACCGCGTGAAAAGACGATTCTTTTGGCCTGGCCTATCTTCTACCGTAGCTAAATGCGTCGCTTCCTGCCATCTGTGCCAACGTCGACGTCTTCGCCCGCTGGCCTCCTACAGCCTCTTCCATGTCCCGCCACGCCATTCGACGTAGTCGGCATCGACTCATATGGTCCCCTACCTCTCTCCAGTGGGGGTAACCATTGGATTATAACAGCTGTCGACCACCTTACACGCTATGCTGAGACGGCCCCTATACCGACTGGTTCCGCTGAAGAAGTAACTAATTTCTTTTTGCGGTCAATTGTATTGCGTCATGGCGCTCCTCGGGTGCTTCTAAGTGACCGCGGGACGGCCTTTTTATCGACAGTCGTATCCGAAGTTCTTCGTGCGTCCTCCACCCTCCATAAGACAACCTCAAGCTACCAATCCCAGACTAACGGTCTGACTGAGCGATTTCATCGCACCCTATCGGATATGATATCCATGTACATCACACCAGATCATCGAAATTGGGATACTGTTCTACCATTCGTCACATTCGCCTATAATACTGCAGTACAGCGGATTACCGGTTACTCCCAATTTTTCCTCGTTTTCGGCCGTTCTCCCACTACAATCCTCGACACTTCCTTCTTCTCTACGCCCGATTACTCCTCATCATTACCAGCCCAGTTCTTATCCCGTGTTGCCCGATGCCGTCATCTTGCCCGCCTCAACACAAAAGCGTGCCAGCAAGACCGCAAGAGTCGCTACGATTCGAAGCATCGCGTGGCCTCTTTTCGTCCTGATGACGAAGTACTGCTATATACACCACTGCGCCACCCCTGGCCTTAGTGATAAATTTCAGCGCTGCTATCTTGGTCCCTACAAGGCCATCAACCAAACGTCCCCAGTAAACTACCAAGTCACACCTGTTGATCCCCTAGCCGACCGAAGCCACCGTGGAACTGAAATTTTTCATGTCTCCCGCTTGAAGCCGTTTGTGCGCCGCGGTGCATCGGTTGGTTAGGAGCGGCCAGGCTGGCCGCTTCCGACCCCCCGGGCAGATTGTGTGAGCCCTCCACGGACCTTCTTTCATTTGTACATACCATCATCATCGTCCCGCGGTGCCGGCTTCGGCACGCGCTTGGGTTTTGTCCATCGGAATAAACGCCAGACACGGCATCCTTGCCTTGCCGTCTCGACCTGGCCTTCTTCCACAATATATATATATATATATATATATATATATATATATATATATATATATATATATATATATATATATATATATATATATATATATATATATATATATTGTTACGGACGACATCAAGATCAAGGAAGAAAAAGCGGGCAGTGGCGCGGACAGGAGCGCTCGCGCTAGGCCCGGCAACATTTTCATTAAACATCATCTCACTGTCATCGAACATCTCTCTGTCCTCTGTTCTCCTGTTTTCGTCGGCTTGCCGCATCGTAACATTTGGTTGGAGGTGCTGGTACTTCATCATCACCCCCCCATCCTGGTCCGGAGCATCAGCGGCGTGCGATTTCTTGCGCCGTCGGCGAAAGGTTAGGAGGCACTGCATGGCTGTTCCCCAGCCTGCCGGACCCAGCAAGATTTTGCCGTTCCTCCGCCCCGTCCCCCCGCCCCGACCACAAGACACGACGAAGGAGAGACTGACCCGAGACGCCACACATGACCACAAGACACAAGGAGAGACCCGAATGACCTAATGTGACCCCACTGACCTGATGTGCCGACCAATGACCCTACGACCCAAGACACCGCTACACTTCAAGACATTCTCCCCTGCCTATGCCATGCGGTGCGTGCCTTGGCCTCCGCCATCGAGTCGTGGCAACGTGTGGCCCGAGAGTGTCCTGCCAAGGTTCATCGCGAATCACCGTGCCGGCAAGCCATTCTATTCTTCCTCTTCTTTTTCAAGCATCTAGACACGCCCATCATCATGCCATGGAATCATCAACATCGTGCATTTCCTCGTCCACGATCGGGACGATCGCTCGGTGGCCCCGGGTCATGTTACGGATGACATCAAGGAAGAAAAAGCGGGCAGTGGCGCGGACAGGAGCGCTCGCGCTAGGCCCGGCAACAATTTCATTAAACATCATCTCACTGTCATCGAACATCTCTCTGTCCTCTGTTCTCCTGTTTTCGTCGGCTTGCCGCATCGTAACATTATATATATATATATATAAATATATATATATATATATATATATATATATATATATATATATATATATATATATATATATATATATATATATATATATATATATATATATTGCAGCGTGAACTTTGTGCGTGATCGACGCGTAATAACAAGGAAGTTCGAATGAAATAGCTTGTATAAAATCATAGACACATAAACTGAGGGAGAAAAGCGAAGTTTTCTTGGATGCCTAATAGACCGAGTTCAGACCTTATTAAGGAAATACTTTAAATGCAGTAATCACCAGATAAAATAAAGCCCCCTAGGATATGTTCACTTGTATTCGGCATTATTACGAAGAGCTGAATATTTCAGTGCAGTCGGCGACTAATTTTTAAAAGGTGGATTTCTAAGAAATGAAGACAGCGTTTCCGCACAATTGTACCAATGTTGGCGGCCATCAGAGAGGAGAGGTGTAAAGTTAACTAGCCAGCTGTTTGTGCAGTAAGGACAATTATCTTTTAACAGTTATAGTTAGGTGTCTAGTTGCAAATACAAATTTGTAATGTCCCATTATTAATAGCCAGATCCGTTAATATATTTCCGACATTATGCGAACCGTGAACCCTTTGACAGAGACCCTGATGTGACACTTTCGCGCAATTTATTACTGCACGGAGAGCAGTGCTCCAAGCTGGGATTTTTTCGAAAGCACGCGTCTTGTGACCCGAAATAGCCAAAACTTAGCACGAGCTTTTGAAACTTTTTGTTTAGCATGCTGAAAAAAAAAAAACGGCGGTAGGACAACAAAAGTGATCGATCGTTTCGGCGCAGCCGAAAAGAGACACAAAAGGTAATTGCGCTCCAGATATTCAAAAGCGTGATATGTAAATTAATAATGGCCGCATGCAAAATATCTGATTCGGACTGCGTAAATTTAATAGTTAGAAGTTAATTATCCAAAAATAGTTAACCACTTTAGTCATTACTCTTCTTTTTCATATCCATCAGAACTGGTAAAATTGTGTTGCAGGAGCGTCCTTCATATATCAAAAAGCTTGTTTTTTTTTCTTTTTTTTTATTAGCGGCGATCATCTTTGAAACATCTGCAATATTGCAGGAGCATATTCTTTATTGAACGAATATTAATAAAAATACATGTTACAATGAAATGCCTAAAACTGAATGAAAACAATTGTGAGTGCAGCAAAGAGCGCAAATAATATTATTTATGATACATTTGGTGTGATTTCAAGGGATTAAGCCACGAATAGTAGAGGACTGAGGAAACTTCGTCCCACCTACGAGAAATAATATTTTTCAAACGATCTGCATTTAATTAGATTGTTGAACGGTGGGCTAGATCTGGAGCGGTACGGTAATTGCATACTATAACATACACCAGAATTTGATAGCATGTCTTCATCGTTGCACTAATAATGAGTAAATCCACCAATGGATTGAAGAACGAGCTTTTATAAGCTTGATACTCAAAATAAATTAAGCTATCACTTTATAAGAGCTTTCTATACCGGAAAGTCACCAGGTGACGACGTCAATCACTAACTACCACTATCATTATTGGTCAGTATCTACCGATAAGTAAAATTATTCACAGAAAACTTTAAATCTGAACAAAACCCTGCGGAATCTCACGAAGTGTGACATTTCTCGCAGACGCACTCACGCACGCACGCACGGACGGACAGACGGACGGACGGACGGACGGATTCTCATAAGCCTATAAAGGCTTTCGATTTAATAGTTAATAATGGTGCAATGCACATTGCTATTACAATGCCCAAGTGTGTAGAATGACCAAGATAACTCCAATAGAGAAACCGAGCACGAGCTTTTGAAACTTTTTGTTTAGCATACTGAAAAGGAACGGCGGTAGGACAACAAAAGTGATCGATCGTTTCGGTGCAGCCGAAAAGCGACACAAAAGAAAGTCTGCCAGACCAGATGTGTGGAACTACCGGTTTAATTTAGCTATGCAGCAACGCAGTCGCCTGGAGAAAAAAAAATATAGTGCGCGGGATGGCCACTTTTTATTACCATGGTGGAGTAGCAGAAAGGGCTGGCAGTAGGTAGAGGAAGTAAGCGCTGAGGCTGAAAATTTGAGGAGTAGCGTATGCCTGTAAAAGGAAGTAATGGTAATATATGCGCCGGTGGGGGGAAAGTGTTCACTAGGCCGTGAAAATATGCGTTCGCCACGTTTCCTGCAACCTCATTTAAATATATTCCTCCTTGATCAGGCACCTAAACCAAACCTAGTAAACATACCGGCTCTAGTAACAAAAACTTCACTATAAGCACAGTTTGTGATTCTATGGCGCAGTATAGAAAAGAACACACGTGGAATGTGTCTGCACTTAATTACAAAAGAAAAAAACAGTTGCCCAATTACGCAAAAAGAAACTACCTGTTATAGAATTAGGCCGAAGATGAGATGAAGTTGAAATAGCGGAGTGAGCATGATCAGTGGAAAGACCAAGAGAAAATACGGACAGCTGAGTTTTGTTGACTATATGAGGCTACGATGCTTGACAGCATTAGAACCGAAGATCAGGGGGCAATTATACAAAATCTTGTTGAACTTACATCAGGCCAGAGGTTTTCCAGTGCATGTAAATGTGTCAGTATAGACAATTTTTTTATGTATACAAACTCGCTCGTATGAAAACAGTTTCTGAAAATTTGGTGTTTAAGGGGTCAAGCAGAGATTTTACAAAATAAACCAGCGGATTATGCAAGCTAGACCAATTATCAAAGAAATGTGTCTCATGCTAACGAAGAAATATCCAACTGGTGGCATAACGCGAAGTATCCGACATGTTTAAATATGTTTTGGCAAGTATGTGCTGAAATCTGGATGAGGAAGGTCATGTCACCTGCCGGCTACCACCTGCCAGAGGCATGCTCTCGATTTTCAGCTCATAACGCCAGTTCCTATGCCATATTGTCTGCAGGAGGAGGAGGCCCTTAACGACCTGGCATGGATATGGCACGGACGGACATCGTACATTTTACTGATCATCGAAACCGAGTATCTCTAAATGCCGTAACTGATATTGCTGATCAGTATCTAAATCATACTTCTTTGTCATTCAATTAGCTGTACATATCGCAAGGGGCAGACGGCGACAGAGACAAGTAGAAGACACAGGGGAACGAAAAAGAAAGTATCTTCGCTTTGGCGTTGACAGTTATATCGGCCGCTTTTCCATATGCGCATTCGCAATATGTCATTGTTTAGACTTAAGACCTGCAAGTATATTCTTCCGGCAACATAGCTGGTGGAGGTGTGGGCTGTGCCTAAACAAAACGGATTTCTGCAATTTGCACTAGCATGAACACCCAGCGCGTGAGTGCATATACAGCCTGTCGGACGACTCAACCCTCATATTTGCAAACGTAATATCCTGCATGAGACTGACCAAAGCGTTCTTATGCATGAGCCTCACGAAGAGGAATTAACAAGGCAACTCTTCAAACACAAACTTGGCGAAAACTTCAAAATGCAATCAGTCGAGTACTTGCTGCTAGGCCCGACCTTGCTAGGTGTGCTCAGATAAACGCAGCCTCCCACATCGTTGATTGAGGATGTACTTGCTCTCCGGCTTCAGTGTGACATAGTCGGACAGATGTCGAAAAGAATAGCGGACAATGTATTCAGCTTGCCGCTCTAAAGAGCTGCGCAGTTTTAAGGCGAAAGCCTTTTATTACTGTCGGCGTACGTCCGTCTGGTCACAATACACTGTCAATAAATTGACGTCATCACCCGAAACTAACCATACTAATCATAATTCTCCTTGTTCACCGCGATGAAGATAGGCAAAAATAAACAAATATTTTCTCCACCGGGAATCGAATCTCCATCCCTTGAATCCCCAGGCGAGCGCTTTAACCAAGTGCGCCGTGCCAGGGATCGTGAAACGCACATCATAATTCTCCTTGTCTACCGTGAGGATCATACTAGCGGTGACAATGGCACTACAATTAGTGATAATGACAATGTTTACATTATTAGTGATAACGGCAGTGCATTTAGTTGATAATGATAATGAGAGTAAACGTGATGCACCGTCTGCACCAGCAACGCTCCGGCTTTCGCATCTCTGCAGTGCAGATTCCACAGTGCGCTCGTCATAAGGAGTGCCGGACTTTGACGACGCCAAATGCCGAGGCTTTGCACAGCCTCATCGCCAGCTCCAAAATAGTTCTGCTAATCCTCTCTGCCGAGATTTGCCGCTTCAGCATGCTGTAGACATAGACGAAAAACGTGACCCATATAATTCTCCGAGAGTTCGACATGTCTTCTGCTACTCTGCAGCCACGTGTTGCTCACACCCGCGCGATAACATATAAGCAGCTCGATGTGCTCAAAATAAAAGTAATTAAATAAAACAAACTAGTAAGCAATGGGATCACACCTAGGCATTCTGCTTTCCAGGCAAGCACGCAACGCAAAGGACGCGAGGGGTGCAAGCAGGATAGTCGTGGGGCTACCCAACTTGCTAATTATGAGCAAACAGTGATGCTTGTAGTTTAGGAAAGTCCGTAATTGATGAATTGCAGTTCATAATTGTTACCGCGCAAAATGTCGATTTCTCGCGGCGGACACCAGCGGAGCAGAAGACCATGGCAAAGTGCGAGAAAAATTTCTGTCTTGCGTGGACGCTCGCCTGATGAGGGTGTGCGGTCTCTTTTTGTGTTCTGCGCAACTACTCAAGAACACAGGTTCGTAGGGAAGCCAAGTAGCAAGAGATATGTGTAAAGTGTTTCTGAATGTTATAGTCATTATGCGTGGTGTGTGGCAATCGCAGCAATGTCGCTGTAGAAAAAAAAAATGACAAAGGAAAAGAAACAAACGCTAACGGAGAAGGCGCTATCGCATCGAAGCTTAAATGTCCTCCGAAATTTTCTATCCGATCTTCGTCAAGATATATGGGCTTCACGATTCTGGCCTGAGTATTACTCTCCTGTAGCCAAAGTTTCTTGGATAAATCTAGACCAACCTTCCGCATCACCCCACGCCTGCGTAGACCATCCTACTAGAAAACGCCAATACATTTCTATTAATTCTGCGTTGAACTATAGCCGCTCAAACCATTCCAGTAGAAAAGATCGTGGTTTAGAACGTTAGCTCTCCTATATCATTTCTCCCCTTAGCGCCTTCCGTCAAGCTCATTGGTAGAAAGACGGTATAGAAGTGTAAACCTTCCTTCTTCGATATGACTAATCTCCCTTGCATGAGTCTCCTGCTTTGTTTATCCGATATACCCGGGCGGTATATCTGCCTTAGCTGGGCTTGTGGCTTCTTAACTATCAGTAAATACCCACTTAAACTCGAACTATCTATTCAGAGCCTCAGCTTTACAATTACCGACACTACATCACTAAAACAAATTCTATCTTCTCCCAAGAAGCGATGATCAGTAACGCAATGTTGCTTATTTCTCCCCTGAGGGCACACATGAGTATAAAATCTGCCGTGAGGACTCCACTTTAGAACGAATGATGGGAATTCTTCGCGGTTTTAAAGGACTGCCTGTCTTTAGTTCCTAGACGACGTTGTGGTTTTTACTGCCAACATTCACAACGCTCCTTCAACGGCTCACAGCTATTATCGCTCTGTTGCTTAGAACCAGGCTCAAGCTGAACTCGTTTAGTCGTCGATTTTGTCAGCTAAATTTTAAGTCCTCGAAGTCTTTCACATTCCACGGTTAACCAAGGATGTGCGCACGTACCTTTTTTGGCTTTTCTTCGTGTTCTCGCCACTCCACAAAACATTTCGCGGCAATGCGCGTCCCTTCACCGAGCCCCTTAATGTCTGGGCTGGGCTCAAATCGGGCTCTATTTATTTGGGTCTTCTCTCTGAACTGTCGCCGATCACAGTGTATTTTACAGGTTATCTTCAATGAACCCGCCGTTCACCTTTACCTCTGTGTGCTGCGCATTGAAGATCTTTCATACGCCATATACCTGTTACAATGCAGGCGGCCTCCACTGAGGTCGTCTCCTATCACTCTATGACGTGCAAACTTATCCTGGTGAACTGGTCCCTTCCCTCGTATCTTGCATATTTCCGATCCTCTCAACATGCCCGCGAATAGCGCTATTACACGTCCCTACGACCCCACCCCGATAACCTCAGCTTTGCAGGCAAAGATCCTTCACTTCTGTCCTTTGTTCTCCGGGACGGTACGGCTTTCAATAACAGGGTTTCGATGTGGTCCAACTCCTGAGTATCTTTGCCCTTGATAAGCTCTAGAGTCTTCCCAGAGCCCGACGCCATAATGCGTCCGTAATGTGTGATTTGCTCCAGCGCACATTCTTTCGGGCTGATCTAAACTGCGAAGTCCTGCGCCCCGTCACCGCTTTCGACCTTTTTCAAACGGATGCCAGATGTCATCAACATTTTTTTCTCAACGTCTACAGCTTATCGATGTGGCCCTGCAACCACTCTGCTGTCCTAAACTCAACCTTCTCGTCCTTTCCCAGGTCCCAATCGAATAACGCGTGGCTCCCAGACAACGACCTCTTTCTTCATGGCGCTGCTTGCAGGTTTCTTGCTTCCAGTTATCCTTGTGTATTGTGAATACATATAGTGCTTCCACAATAAAACCTATCCAATATAAATTTACCGAAAAAAATTGTAATACACAAAGAAATAGCCCGGTATCTATTAAAATGATAAATTGAGTAGGAATGAAAGTGAAACGTGATTAAGCGTTGCAAGATAGCTCTGGCTAATATAATACGCTTTGAGAGTGGCTACCATGAGCGCACCGGCACACGCCATAACTACTTCAGTTGACCAATGTTCTGACAGAGTCGTTCGCCAACGTGAGTACAACCCATGAAGTCGCAATGACAGTGCCAGCGCCCATGAAATTGTAGCGCTCTACAACGGCTCTCACAGCCTTACCGTTACAACCCGACACTCCCAAAAATGCATTGCAGGTGGGAGGGGATGAGAAGTTCTCTAACTTCCAAAAACCTAGATAATCAAAGGAAAGTAGCTTTTATTTAATTTAAGAGAGAAAGTCATGGACAGAAGTGCCTCCTCACTGTTTATAAATTAGACACACTGCGAATGACCCTCTACACAGGCTGCGCTCGTTCACACCGAGTGAGGAAGCTTTCAAAAAACACTGCTCCCAGTGTTTTATTAGGTTCGTGAAATAAAAAAGAAAGTGTAGAGGGGGACTCAAACTGAGGCCATACAGTAATATTTTATTCACTTGCTCGTTGCAGCTCAAACTTTCTGAGGAGGAAAGTCAAATTTCGCTCATTGGAGCCCAGCGTAAGCCCGCAGCTTTCAGCCCTCTTTGACAGGGAGTGACAGGACTACTGGGACATGCTGAAAAAAATATACAGACGAGGCATAGCGTGGAGCCGCAGCCCATGAGTTTCCCATCTCGTCCACAGCCTTGTTTCGCTTTTTCTTTTTAGCTGCGCTGTGCTCGTCAGAGGACGTCTATTTTCTCGAGGGAACAGCGTTTGTTAGCCCAAGGCTGTAGCCGTCAGCAGCCAATAGCGAATATGGCCCGAGGACTAGGCCCGAGTCCGGCGGGGACCCGTGTTCTGGCGGCAATTAAGCGAGGCCGCATCCGAGCGAGGCCCGGTCCAGTCTCCCGCAGGAGGGCCTCACAGGAGGCTCGTTGATGAATGGAGCCTCTGCCGTCTAGGACTAGAGCGCGTCTCACGAGTTCGTTGCGCCGGTCCATCAATAAGCCAGTCCAGAAAGCGTGTTCCGTGCTTTCAGGCCCAAAAATGGGCGAATAGCAAGAGTCTGAAATGGAAAGAGGGTGAGGGAAGAGGTCGAACGAGCCTGATCTGAGGACAGCACGCCCTGGCAAACTTTGCGCTTCTGCGCTGACGGTAAAGCAAAAATAACGACAGAGACCTACTCATCCTACCTTGGCCGTTAACCGCTCAAATCTTGACAGAATGACAACGAGAAGAAAATAGCCAAAAACTGCAAGAGTAGACGACATGAGCTTGTGCCGTGTACTTAAGCGAGGTACACAACTAATTGTGCTTTGATGTCATCACCTGTCAAATGGACACTACACATTTTTCCAGCCGTTTCCAAAGTTGCTACCTCACTTATACGACCGTGCGAACTTCAAGTCGTCATTGGAAACCTTAGTAACGCTTTACGCACCGCCTTATACATAAGCTCTGACGAGCTGCGCGCAGGTAAGCGTGGCCTCGCGAGCTCGCTGAGAGCGAGTTTCTGGAGGCCGCGGAGCAATTGTAAGGGTGCGGCATATTGCACAGCGGGAGTTCGCGATTTCTGGAGGCGCAGTCAAGCAGTGCGAACATCTGTCATATACGCAGGAGTAGCTTGCCCGTGCCCTAGATTGCGTACGCTTCTAAGCGCAACTCGGCGTCGGCAAAGAAGCTGCTGGTGATGCTTGTAACGCCAATGAGAAGTTCACAATCGGCGAAAGGACAGGGCTTTTCAAGCGTGTTTGCAATTACGGCGGACGGTGTTCGCTTCTGAGAAGTTTACTTCGCAACTTTGCATACTTAAAGTTCATTTGTTGTAAGTTGCAGCGCTCAGCTTAGAAGCTCGGCCACCTTTCACCGCTCACTCCTGCTGCTGAGAGAAATTTGAAACAAATTGGGCACATGTTTCATATCATTGCCAATTGTTCTACGTAAGCACAACGTGAATAGCAGCAGCGAAAAGCAGGCCAGAACCAAACACGTTCCCAGCCAGCTCTTTATCGCTAAGCGTACAGCATGTACCTGTAAAAGATGTTTTAGCAGGATATAAACGCCGAGGTTCTCTGTGAATGTTCTTTAGATATATTATAACTTTAAGAAATATGCAATAATAAACAAGGACGCGCCGTTTTACTGCAACTTAATGGTCAATGTTAAAGGTCAAAAAACAACACTGAAGTAGTAGTCAAAGATTACTGGATAATTTAGCAAGGAAGTCAATTAGGCGCAAGACATTTTCAATAGCGGAGTATACTGAGCTGTGGCTGTACCGAAATATAGTCCCACCAGATAGTAGGAACGGACTTCTCCGAGCGTTTTTATTCAGCGTCTTCTGGAAGGTAAGCTATACTGTAAGGCGTATATATTTAGACTTAATAATATGCCTACGGTGTATTTTCAGCCACACTTGAACAAGTAGTTGTCCTGTCGATCTATGTTCGACACTGCGGGTAATTCTAAAACCTTAGGCACTTGTTTTCGAGCATGCCCAACAAATTCGCCTTCTTTTATTTACGCTTGCCTTCGGATGAGGCCGAATAAAGATGGCTGTGGCTGAGTCTCTTCACAACACAACGCGTGCAGCCTATCAAACTGAGGTCCGAGACCGCCACGAGGGAAGTGAATTCAGGGTTCCATTAACGACCAAGTGAAAGATTTTTCCTTAAAGGTCTTTCATGGTTTAGTGTGGTTAGATACACTGAATTTAAAGCACAAATATATGAAACCCCATTTATGTGACGACTTTATGCGACTAGTTCCGGCTACTTTAAATTCAGGAGGCAAACTTCTTATACGAGCGTTAAGCGGGTGCGAAGTTTTACGACCAGCATAGCCATCTTTTGTTCTTTGATATCTCGTGCAGCTACCTGGGCTCATCATTCTTCCGCATAATAACCATGCGTCCGTGTCGGCCTGCAAACGACACAAAACGAAACAAAAAAAAGATAAGTGCGAAATAAAGATGTAAAAGTTGGATGTACCTGGCCAAGGTACTTCGTTTCACAAAGCTTCATTCTGTAGCACCCGCTCCGCCATCCTGACGTAGAGAGTTAATGCCGCCATTCCCCTAGCCCCAAACCCCCACCCATTACGGTACTATCTATGCTAGCATTGCCCTTTTGTTTTGTTGGTTTACGGTTTAAGGCGTTTTGTTCGTTTACGGCAGAGAACAAAATAGATATCGCTTATGTTTTGCGAGAGCACTAAAAAAGGATATAGGTTTCTAAATAACCACCACTCAACCCATCCAAGCGAGGAGGAGGAAGATGAGGAGGAAAGGCAGGGACGTTAACCGGTAAAGGAACTGGTTTGCTACCCTGCACTGGGGGAGAGGGGTAGGTGGGTATAAAAGTTGTGGGTGAGAGAGGGATGGGTGATGACAGTACAGTCACATCACAGACATGCCACATCAAAAGGCTATGATTTTTTTATGTTACGTGATATGACTGTGACCATCCCAGCGAATTTTCAAAAGTAATGTTTCTGAGGCATATATGAGAGTTTTCTGAAAATAGAGCAGGAAAGAGCGGGGTATGAACTGAAGGTTGTACAGGCCTATGCACCTACAGGTAGTTATGATGACCAGGCAGTTGAAAGCTTCTATGAAGATGTAGAATCGGCAATGCGAAAAGTACAGACGCAGTATACTGTACTAATGGGCGACTTCAATGCCAAGGTAGGGAAAAAGCAGGCAGGAGACACGGCAGTAGGTGACTATGGCATTGGTTCTAGGAATAGCAGGAAGGAGTTACTAGTTGAGTTTGCAGAGCGCAATAACTTACGAATCATGAATACCTTTTTCAGCAAACAGAAGAACCGGAAATAGACATGGAAAAGTCCTAACGAAAAGACTAAAAATGAAATCGACTTCATAATGTGTTCAACCCCCGCCATTATACAAGATGTAGAGGTAATCGGGAAAGTGCGATGCAGTGACCACAGGATGGTGAGGTCCCGAATTAGCCTAAATCTGAAGAAGGAACGCAACAAATTAGTAAGAAAGAAACCCATCAACGAATTAGCGGTGAGGGGGAGGGCAGAAGAGCTCATGATCTCGCTACAGAATAGGTATACTCTAACTGAGGATGGCGACATTACCCTAGAGGCAAGGAACAATAATTTCAGAGATGTCATTACTGAGTGCGCTGTAGAATTAGGCGGTAGGATAGTTAGAGAGGATACGGGTAAGCTGTCTAAGGAGACGAAAGATTTCATTAAGAAACGCCAGAGTATGAAAGCTTCCAATCCAACAGACTAGATCGAATTGGCCGAGATATCAAAGCTAATCAATAAGCACAAGGTGGCCGATATAAGGAAGTATAACATGGAGAAAATTGAGCATGCTGTAAAGAACGGGGAAAGCCTTAAAGCGGTAAAGAAGAAATTGGGCATAGGCAAAAACCAGATGTATGCGATAAGGGACAAGGCGGGCAACGTCATCACTAATATGGACTAGATAGTCAAAGTAGCCGAGGAGTTCTATACAGATCTCTACAGTAGCCAAAGTAGTCAGCACTACATAAAGCACGCCTTTAATAAAGACATTTTCAACCACGTTTGAGGTAAATGTTTCTTCCTGAAAGCTATTTAATGTGTCTTCTTTCTGAGCTAGCACTTATGACAAAGCATTAATGCCCCTTTCGCATGAAAAACTGCTTGTTGATGTGGCTCAAAGTATTTGTCGTGACATTCCATCCCAATCAGCACGGATTTAAATAAAAAAAAAAACTATCCTGCTCTACCCAACTAGCATTATTCACTAACGACATCAGCTCTAGCTTGGACACTAACACACCAGTGGATGCACTGTTTTTAGATTTTGAAAAGGCTTTTGACAAAGTTACCCACCGAAGACTACTCCATATGCTCTCACGACTAAACTTAAACCCACTAGTGCTTGAATTGCTGCAAAATGTTTTGACTAATCGCCAACAGTTCGTATGGGCCAATAACCGCGCATCTTCCTTGTCCCCAGTCACTTCTGGCATACCGCAAGGTACTGTTTTAGGACCCTTACTATTTTCATTATACATTAATGATCTTCCTAATAACCTCTCTTCTACCATTCGTTTGTTCGCCGACGACTGCGTCATTTACAGAAAAGTAACAAACAGAATGGACTCATTTAAACTTCAGTGTGATTTGAAACTTGTTGAAACATGGTGCACTAATTGGTTAATGAAGCTAAACGTATACAAAACCACTCTAGTCTCATTTCATCGTCGTGCATCATATCACATCGAAAACTATACTTTATGTGGTGACCAAATATTGCATGCAACTACATATTTCATTCATTCATTCGAGATCTTACCTGGGCATCTCATATAAATAACATCACTAACGAAGCTAACTATGTTCTAGGTTATCTTAGGCGAACACTACGACTTGCTCCCACTCACGTAAGACTGTACGCTTATTTAACCTTAGTCCGCCCCAACCTAGAATATGCTTGCTTGATCAGGACAAACACCAATCTAACATTAAAAAAGCACTCGAATCCGTCCAAACAGAGCGGTAGATTTGCCTTTCAGACTATTCATATCACACAAGTGTTTCATCACTAAAAGACAAAGCTAACCTTGCAAACTTAGAATCCCACCGTAAAACCACCCGGCTCTGTCTTTTCCACAAATTTTATCACTCACCCCTGCGCAATGCCGTTATCAGCCCTGCTCATCGCCCCTCAGCCCGGATCAACCATCAACAAGCCGTCCAACCCCCTCATGCATCTGCGTCATCTCATCTCAAGCCATTTTTTGTTCTAACTGCAAAAGATTGGAACTGTTTTCCTGCCGAATCTGTGACTCATCTTGACAACGCGCACTTCAAATCATTCGTTGAAAATATAACTTGATGTAAGCCCACCCCTCGTGTAATGCCTCTCGTGGGCCTTTGAGCTACTAATAAATAAATAAATAAATAAATAAATAAATAAATAAATAAATAAATAAATAAATAAATAAATAAATAAATAAATAAATAAATAAATAAATAAATAAATAAATAAATAAATAAATAAATAAATAAATAAATAAATAAATAAATAAATAAATAAATAAATAAATAAATATTTCAATGCTTTTCGTTGATTGCGCGAGAGTAATTATACGCACTGGCTCTTTGAGTTAAGAGGTCGAGAATAAACTCAAACTCCCACTCTAATGCTACTTCATTCTTGAGCGAGGAATTTGGAATGCTTATCTTACTAAATTATACCACTGCATTCACCCAGTTTCCGGATTGCAGGTAGACTCCTTAGTCAGTTTTGCAAAAGAGAACTTGAGATACTTTATAAAGGAGTGAAGAGTGAAGATGGCGTAATGAAATGGCAGGGTGTTAGTGGTGGAAGAAGTGGAAGTGGCGCTGCTGAACGCGATCGAGATCTGACTTCGCACGTCTAGCGAGGCCCCATCCTGAGTGAATGTTTCACGCCGTAACATCTTGGTGGAGGTTGGCTGGTTACGTCCTAACTAACGATGGATCAGCCTAGCCGCGCCACTTCCGCTTCTTCTACCACTAACACTCTGTCCTTCCGCTACATCGTCTTCGCTCCTCCATGGCAGTTGCGAATGTACGCTTCCTGAACATGGATAAAAATTACTACCTTTCTTTACAGGTTAGCTTTGAGAAATGTGGCATATTCTCTAGCTACGACTAGAGAGAGAGAGAACTTTTGTTTGCCCAACAGAGTGACTACCCAGCGCTTCGCGGGTAGGACGCGAAGGTGAGTCCTTAGTTGGAGGCCTGTAGTTCTTGGTTGGTAGTTCTTAGTTATCTACGACTAACTTTTTTTACATAACATATAAATAAACTTTGACCATGAATGCCGAGCAAACATTCACTAATAGACCTGAAGGTCAACAGTAACAGCACCTGAGCCCTTGCAGCGTGTAGTGATTGACCTTGTAGGATGAATCTATCAGTCCTAAATTCATTATTTTTTCCGCATGCTGATCCCGCCACATTAGTTTCTCCTTACTAAGATGTGCTATCAGCGTCTTGTCAAACGTGAAAGAGCCAACTAAATTGCAAAAATACAAAACGAGCCCTCAGTTCACGAGGACGCTACCAGGGAAGCTGAATTTATCTGGTGAATTGTGAACACCCCTTTTAGAGAAGCTAGAAGACCCCGCAAGTTTTTATATCTGAGCAGCTGTTATCTGTTTTTGTTTTTGAATTTTCGTTATGAGGCAAATGATACGTGTGAACAAGCGTTGAAGATGGAACATAAACCACTGCCTAGGCCGAGTGCAATAGCTTTTCTGGGCAGATTTTCGCCAAACCAGCTATAGCAGACAATTGACAGTGAAATTCCGCGACAATTTTTCTGCCGTAGAACATATTGTGCAACCCTTCTACCCTATCGTTCGTGGCTACTACCTACAGCATGCAAGTTGTTAATAAGCGTTTATAGGAAGCAAGAAGCGTGTGCACCGTAACCTCATCCCTCATTGAAGGCAAGAGCATTGAACGATTTTATGAGGAAAAGACTATCATGCAAAGGGACGACAAAAAAAGTGGTGCCTACTTTAGCCGCAGGTCTTTTATTGGGGTAAAAGCTCATTCACTTAGCATTATAGAGTGATTTGTTGCTATCATCATACATAGTCATTCGAGCTTTCCATTTCATTTCCTTAACTCCTCTGCCGCGTTGGCTCAGCGGCTAGCGCGCTCGGCTAAAAAGACCCCAATGACGCGGGTTCAATTTTAGGCGCGGTGGCCGCTTTTCGATGAAACAAAAAAGTTAAGCGCCCGTGTAAGGTGCGTTGTCAGTGCTGGTAAGAACCGCACATAAGGAAACCAGGGTGGTCAAAATTTCCAGAGCCCTCCTACAGAGCGTCCATCATAACCAGAGTAGCTTTGGGACGTGAAACCCTGGAAACCACCAACTCAACCATTTCACTAACCAGCAGAGGCAGTTATTTATTCAATTGTTATTAGTTAATGAGTAAAGGAGCTACGAAGCGTAAAGCTACAGAACATGAGTTGTCAGAACGGGTATGCTATTCGTGTTCCGTACAAAATCCGTGCGCGCTTAGAAAGTAATCAATCACAAAACGTAAGCACTGCTTGAGCAGGATAAATAAAGGCGCATCAAAGAAACCTAAGGAAATCATGGCTGCGCCGGGGGTTTCATATGAAAAACTGCCGGACCAATGGCTTTCGCCAATATTATGATACCAAAGCCCGGAGAAATGAAAGCACGTCAGAAGATTAAAGGAACTTGTGTGCAACTGTTTACCATCAGAAACCCGCCAGCGCCGTCCATTCATGTCCAGCAGAAAACATATCGCATTACTGTCTGCGGACCTAGACAGCAATAAACAGGCCTCGAGCATCGTGAAAGGGGCGTTTCCTTCGCGTTCTCATTGATATTTTCCCTCTCGTAAATATCGGTACGCGTTTGCGTCTTTTATAACGGCAGCGCCGAAATAAAAACGCGTGCATGCGCCAGACCAATATTATGAAGCAGTTCGTTAAGTTGAAAACATAAGGAAGCCGCCGGAAGGGAAGCTGTATTATCACGCTTCATGTAGGCTAGCAAATTAGAAGTGTGCAGCCTTTATCAAAAGTTTACAGCTCAGAGGGTTTGCTTTTAATCTTTATAATATGACTTCTGGAGTAATCGTGGAAGTGCTAGCCATTAGAGAGAGTAGGACGAAACATTTTCTTGCCTTCAGCAAGTATAGAAACCTGAGAATGCATTACGAGCCACATAGTATCGTTCACAAGTAGACCCCCTGGGCTGTACATTTTTGATAAAGGCTGAACGTAACGACCAAAACCATAAAAGATAGCAAGGCTTCGACGCATACTCAAATAGAAGCAACCTCCTCACGTTTTCAGCTGCGTTAATGAACTGCTCTCAAAGCTCTTCTCAAGCGACGGATTACAGAAATACTTCTGAAAACAAATTTCTACAAAATATAGAATCGCATTCCAGAACGCAAATCAGGCTTGTGCGGGCAGTGAGTACGTGCAACGTGTTAGTGGCACTGACTGCCGATAATGAAGGGTTCAGTGCTGGCCGAAATTGTTTGAGTAGCAGAGACCCTTGGCTTAACACTGGCTTCCAAAGATGTTTTTCTTCTTCGACTAAAATAGGAGCACATAACGTTTAGCTCGTTTCAGCAGTAAGTACTTGCGACGGTTACTACGCTCAGAAACAAATGCTACTTTACGGCAGGGACCTTTTACCACTTGATCCAGGCAATATTTTGAATCCGAAGAAGCGAAGAAAACGTTGTGAATATTACGAAGGGTGGCCATAAATATTTAATTGAAATGCTTTATATGTCCCCTCCTCCCTTTCAATGCGCGCAGAATAGATGTTCATTATCCCATAACACTTATCACAACAAAACGTGCAAAAAAAATTGCTTAAACGATATGTTATAAATAATACTTTCTCGCCGACAATTCTCGCCATTGTAGAGATACTTTCTGACTTCGAGAACTCCCCCGAACTTCTTTGAATGTCTTTGTTTGCCTAAAATTCTAAAATATTGTCTAGTTTAAAAATCGTATACACTTAGCAGCTGATACAGCGCTTACTAAAAAGGTTAATCATCAGCAATGGCGAGAACTGGACTATAGTACGTAACCATGGCCACTTCTGGAGCAATAAACCCATGATGCTGCTGAAGAAGTCTACTTAGCTACTGAATTCTGCTTCTCGAATGTGGCATGACGACATTCTTTATTTCTTTGTTTTCTGCAAAAACCTGTCACCGTGAAGGGATCACGCCGGGCATGGCCTCCAAAGCTTCGTCCTCGTCTCGCATCGACCTAGCACAACTGTGACGATGTACTGAAAATATACTTTCACTACCAGCCCTTCCGGTGCGTAAGAAAATACCGCGATTCTTTTTTTTTTTAAAGCGAAGCTTTACTGCGCCATGTAAAGCCAAAGTCATCGTGCCAGGCACAGGCCTCAGCTGCTCACGCGCACCTCTTCTTCTCTCTCCTTCTTGGCATCCTCTTCTTCTTTTCATTTTCATTATCATTTTCCCTCTTCTTCTTCTTCATCTTCTTCTTCTATTCCTTTTTCTTTTTCTTCTTCTTTTCCTTCTTCTTTCTCTTCTTCTTTCTTTCTTCTTTTCCTTCTTTTTCTTCTTTTTCCTCTTCTCCTTCTTTGTTTTCTTCTTTCTCTTCTTTTTCTCGTCTTCTTTCTCTTCTTTTTCTTCTTCTTCCTTCTTCTTCTTCCTTTTCCTTTTCTTTTCCCTTTCCTTTTTCTTTCCTTTTCATCTTTTTCTTCCTCTTTTTCTTCTTTTTCATCTTCTTCTTCTTCTCTTCCTTCTTCTTTTTCTTCTTCTTTTCCTTTTTCTTTTCCTTTCCCTTTTTCTTTCTCTTTTTCTTTTTCTTCTCCTGCTACTTCTCCTTCTTCTTCATTTTTCTGTTTGCCATCTTCCGAATCTTTTTGCTTCATTTCTGTAAATAAACAACTTTACCAAGTGTAACCATTAGTAATGAATCTTTGCTTACATATTAGGTTTAATCATGCTAAAGCATCAGCAATTTCGTCATGTCTACGTCATAAATTGCAGTTATAAACAATTTTACCGACTTCGCCCGTAATGTGCATTCACATGCCTAACATCCGCTCAAAGGTGGCATCCCAGCCTTTTTTATACCACTCTCCCATATTAGCATAATAGCCTGAAAGCTCTTGTTCTTCATAAAATTCAATGTCGGCGCTGGCGGCATTCTTGCCACAGCCGATGCTATGGCAAGGTATTAGTTGGCAGGTCACGTGGCCGAACACTAATCCCTCACTCACTTTTCATTACCATTACCCTGTGTGAGCTGAGTCCACGCTTCACACGAAGACGTTTTATTGCGATAGCAATACTGCACCAGGTTTCCAGCCGTCGCGTATCCCCGGCGGACGCCACGCTTGACCTTGAACAACAACCGCTTCAGCCGAGCTCCTCCAGATGGCGGTGCCGCTGCCGCGCCGAACAGATGGTTGCTTTGCTATGCAGGCTGGTAAAGAAAGGTGTCGGCGACAAGCTGGGGCAAGGAAGCGGCAACGTGCACAAGAGACAGTGGAAGAACGTCAAGAACGTCGTACTAAGCGTAGTGCACAAGATGAAACTCGGCGACTACGTTCTAGCTCTCCGAGTGCTTCTACCTCGTAGACTACTGATGAACACATGACTGGTCAGAAACGCCGCAATGCACCAAGTGAAGACAGCGCGCTGAAGAATCGCCGGAAGAACAGTCGTAACCATAGTGTGGAATGTGTTACTTTATAGCCTAACTGTCGAACCACACATACGCCACAAGCGAAAACACAAGCGTAGCCGTGCGGCCATTGCTAACGCAATTTACCAGGCTTAACCAGACCTAAGCCGCTGCCAATTTTTTCGTGTCAACAGTCACCTACCATCTTCCCTTAAGTTTGAATATAGCCCTTGCAATAAAAGACAATTCGTTATTTTTGTCCACTTTATGGAGGTTGTCTACAGCAAGTTCTTTCTTTGAGCTGATTCGTCCTTAACTCGAGTTTGTCGCTTGAACCATTCTGCTCTTTTTGTGTCACTCAACATACGCCTTTCGTTTTCTTTCCGTGAAATATTGCAATGTCCGTGAAGTAAATTTAATGATGTGTTATGTATGTTCTACTTAATGCACTGTAGTATACAAAGAAAAGTAAACCCCGAAAATGCCTTCCATCTGCAGAAGGCTACAGACGAAATCATATGGATGACTCATTCTAATACAGACACTCCTTAACTATCGCGTTTCTCTGCACGCTAAACACAGCCGCCTTCTAACCTGCCATCTGATGAACTGTTCATAAGGTCTGTAAAGAAAGTAAGATTGGTAATAAGAAATATTATTTTACGCCGAGAATAATCCTAGCGCTTTTTTTTTTCTCTGTAATCTGCACGTGCGATTTACACCAATCTGTTTAGATGTTCGTTTTTGTGTATGTTGTATTGTGTTATTTTCCTCTTTATCATTACATTTCTGCCAAAACATCAGTGAAGGTCATCGTCATGGTACCGTAATGACACATGCAATATCGCTGCACTCATTGCTGCTCATTGTGGTTTGTTTACAAATTGTAAGCTAACATTATCTTCGAATCTGATGTGACTGTGCATGGTAATCTTGTAATGTCAGATGTGCAGAAATGTCATCTGCCTTGGTTCATTTTATATTCAAGCCACGTGTTGACATGCTGCCTGGACCGTATTCAAGTACCCGAGTGTTTAAGTGGCCAATGAATGTATGTACCTATTAATATGATAATTAGGCAACAACAACTTTACCACGCTGTCTTCCCAAAAAGGAAAAAGAAACAGATAAACCTGAACCATTTTAGGCCCATAAAAAATGGTGGCCCAAAGGAAAAGTTCCAAAAGTGAGCGATGATACGGAACAGCGAGCGATTACCAAAAAGGGAACCGTAGAGGAAAAAGTCACCTTGCAAGCTTGCTCTCAATACATCGTGGTTCGGACTGGAACAAAGGCAGGCTACATGGCTCGTGTTGTGAACAAGTTGGACGTATACTTACGCATTGGTTAAAGAGAACATGCCCTGTGCTTTGTATAGTAGGAAAAATGTTAAATGTTGTCACTCAGTGCCTTGACTTCCCACTCTTCAAGCAGTCCTTTCAAGTTGAGTTTACATAACAGGTCAACTGCGTTCCACAAAACAGTCTGTTTTCGTTTCGCTGACGTTATAATATAAGCAGTTTATACAGAGAACAGAAAAACGTTTTTTACACTTTATATACTGTATGTTTACTCGTCGTCCCTGGTTGGTTTGTGGGGTTCAACGTCCCAAAGCAACTCAGGCTATGAGAGACGCCATAGTGGAGGACTCCGGAAATTTCGACCACCTGGGGTTCTTTAACGTGCACTGACATCGCACAGCACACGGACGCCTTGCTTTTCGCCTCCATCGAAAAGCAGCCTCCGAGGCCGGGATTCGGTCCCACGTCCTTGGGAACAGTAGTCGAGCGTCGTAACCACTGCGCCACCCCGGCGGGGTGACTCGTCATCCCTGTACTCTCATTCTACTACAACAGAAGAAAAAGATGGTAACGTTTGGTTCGGTTTATGGGGTTAAAGTATCAAAAGGACTCAGACTCTGAGAGACGCTGAAATGGAGGGCTCCGGAAATTTGGACCATCTGGAGTTCTCTAACTTGCACTAACTTCGCACAGCACAAAGGCGCCTTGCTTTTCGCTTCCATCGAAAAGCAGCAGCCGAGCCGGGATTCGATCACGCATCATTAGGCACAGTTGTCGAAGGCCCTAAATACTGCACCACCCCGGCGGGAGGAAGAAAAGAATGCAACGCAAGAGAGTGACCAACAAAAACGCTTGCGTAGCCTCGAACCAGTATAAACATATTTGGGACTGGAAGGTAATCAAAGTGGAAAATGATAACACGCATGCGAGAGTAAATACGGCCAGATTATTAGCCCATGACTCTTCTCTGCGCGACCAGAACACGCAAAAACCCTGAAGCGAAATTATACTAATAGCAATCAGTTTGCAACAGGCTATGCCGATAGTAAGTGTCTAAACGCGAGCTCAGTGAAGCGAAAAGTGCAGCCTAAACTGTAATTGCATCACATTAGCTGGAAACCGCCGTTTACTTTAGTCCACCATGCATGTTTCGGAGTTAACGTTATCAGTGACGATGTACCACAACCACTAACACCGACAACGTCCGAAGAAATCACCATCCCTCTCTTGAATTTTCCACCGCAGAAGCCAACAACGAGACTACGCCTAAACTCTTCTCCGGCTTCTTGGCTCCAAAAAAGAAGAAAAAGGAAAGAACTTCAAACAATGCTACGGTTCCATTCAACCGTGCCACCGTGTGTTATGGATCGGAAGACACTAGGTCGTAGATCCACTTTTACGGTCGCCGATTTGCCCCTCACTCGACTGTTTACTAGAACCTTCCTCTGTTGTCTTCGTTTCACCCATAGACGATGCGGGGTGTCGTATAGCGCTAGGGTTGGTCGCCCGAGTCACGTCAAAGATTGCCTGGACGAGTTGAGCCCATAGGGGCGACCGTCGCATCCGGGCCGCAACCTGCGCGGATTTCGCGTCGAGGCTCAGCCAAACCACTGTTCGAGCGCAAGGCTTTCTCGTCGGGGACGCCATCTTCTTCGGCCATAAACGATGCGTAAACGTCGCCTCGAATAGCAATTTCGGATAAACCAGCCACTGTGTCCCCATTTCTTTGGGCTGCTCTATGCTACCGGCTGCCTATTTATACTGGCGCACGTCAGCACGGTTGGAGATAGTGCGCAGGAGAGTGCCTTGGTCTAGGCGGCAATCTGCACGCGTAACTCTGTTTTCTCCCTATCGGGCATGCTCCTAATGAAGTTGGCGTCGAGGCTCAGCGTACTCGTAAAAAACACACTTCCATGCTTCTGAACAATTCACACAGTTTCGCGGCCTCCTGTGTGGCAAATTGACTGTTGGGCCTAAAATAAGGCCTGGAAACGTCTGGCTAGTTGTGCGTTATGTTGTATATTTGCAATTATTACGCAAAATAGGAGACTAACAATGGACTTTGCTTTTCGTAGCCTGAAAATACAGACCCGTTGACTCTCATTTTGGAACGAAATTAATGAAAAAGAAAGAATCACACTTCCAGTAAACGTTTGGAATACCCGTCAAGCACGCAAATGACCAAAACATAGAAACGAGTTACCGTCAGAAGTAGTCCAGTAGCCCCTCATAACGTGTAAAAGTTTGGTGACTACATTATTTGACATTACTGTAGGCTCTTGTTTTCTATGTTGTGCTAGATGTGAGTAGTCAAGCGCTTGAAACTTTGCGACTACAGACTATCCAGCCCATTGTGCTTTTGGTGGTGCGGGTAGGGCAACGCTATTTCTATATCTTTTCAATTGCCCACGCTAACTTCAGTCTTTCTGGCGCCGAATAGCGTGGGCGTGATATCCCTTCCTTTCTTTTCGTTTTTATTTCTACCAAAGTCTGGTCATAAATGGCCGTCCCATATATCAGAAAACTTGTAGCAACCTCTCAAAGTTAGTCGGTAGCAATCTTCTGTCTCAGTCAGTTACGGTGAAAAGTGCTATCCAAAGTCGGGCGCAGTGCGCAGCATGACATATCTGTATATACGCCTTATAGCCACAAGTATTCACTACACTTGAGAAGCACTCAGCACGAATCTATTTTCACAGAAAGCAATCCACAGTTGCCGCCGATCCAATGAACGGCGGTATTGCTGCAGCGAAAACCCTAGAAGATTGCGAGTAGAACTTAAATAAAAACTTCGCAAAAGAACTGCTGTATTATGCAATACTTGGAAACACTGAAAACTAATAGAAGTTGGCCTGTATTGATGGAGTAGCATGCGTTCTAATCGCAAATATGGGAGTCACTGTACACGGAGCTTTTATAAACTAAAGAATAAAAGAAAAATCATACTCAAAAATAAATTCAGTATATGTGTCGCCATCAGCACCTGATTTTAAAAGTGAGAAGGGTTCGTCGACACTATTTTTGTTTTATTATCTGCGAGTAATATTTACTTCGTCATTGACTTTGACGACTTTGAATCGATTGAAGCTATTTTTAAATTTAATCTTCTAACTTAATGCCCCTTTTGCAGAAGGTCTCACGACTGCCTAGCAAGAAAGAACAGCAGTATCATATTTGCCGGGGTAGAGCTGTTCGAAATGACGCTTTGATATTATATTGTTTGTAAATGATACATGAATAACTATCCAACAAAGCTGCACGACGTGCATAAACACAGTGTACACATTCAGTCGGCGATGCGCATCGATACGTATTTTAATGCCGTGCCATTAAAATCTACGTTCGCTTAAGAAGATTCTATATCTGTGCTTATGTACACTCACGCAATGTTTTAACGGTATCACGCGAGCGTCGACCGCTCGCTTGATCAACGCCCTATGACGGAACGAAACGGCAAACTCGCCGAGAGTTGCCGCAAGCGCACCAAGACCAGGCCACGGTGGCTGTATCCTGCTAGGCTGTTCCAGGAGCTGCGCGCGGCCTCTGAACCTTTCCTTTAATCGTAATGCTGCTGGAACACGTCCCTGATATTCAGGAGAAGCCACGTGCCGCCCAGCTGCAACCAGCGTACTCAGTGTTTCTCGAAAGAACTTTGCGATCGATTCTTCGTTTGCTCTTGTATCGTATGCAGTTGTTTGCGCATATGGCTGTGCGCCCACAATTGTGATAGGCGTGAAATGCAAATAGTGACATTTGTTTGAAGAATGCTTTCACTGCTATTATCAGCAATCTCTCTAACCCTCTTCGCTGCGTTAGCGGCGGGAACGTCAGGTAGTGTAGTTAGCGGAGAAAAGGGTCGGGGGCTGCGCGAAGCTTCAGGAACAGCTTAGCAGACGACGGCCACCATGGCCTGGTCGCCGTACGCATGCGACAACTCTCAACGGGTTTGCCGGTTAGTTCCGTCATAGGGCGCTGATCAAGCGAACGGTTAACGCTCGCGTGATACCGTTAAAAAATTGGGAGGTGTAAATAGATCCAGGTCTGGGCGTATCAGGTGTTGAACAAGTGCGGCAGATGGGATAATATTTGCTCAATTCTGATTTAGAGTAAAGGAATTATATCTGCCCATATAAAGGATACCCCACGTGATATGACCGAGAGCACATGTGCGCTGGCGTTTAGCAGATGCGCTGTTAACGGGTCACGGCGATAGCGGTGGCGTTAGGTTGAATGCACAGCCTACAAATGGCAACCAAGTCAAAAATAAAAGTGAGAAAACAAAAAATACGTCAAGCTGCAATGCGAGAAGTCGGTAGCCGCTACATTGGTTCCAAGTTCCTACTCTCGAGCAATGGGAGCTCGCGTTAGTCAGCTTAGACCTGAGAGTTCAAACTCGGGTCATTGAATGGGCTACTCAGTCGCTGTCAGCCGTGGACTGATAGCCACCCAGCACGGATCATCTACATTATATCTGCCTTTTATGACGAAACATATGTTTTGCAATTCAATCCAATGCTTCCCCGTATTTATTGAGTTTCGTATTCCTCACTGACCTGAGGCACCAACCACGTCACAGCGTAGCGCAGTGGCTCACCGCCCCATTGGCTCCCCGGCAGCAAATATTATACCATAAAGGAAATATGCTCCATCCCGCAGCATCACGGAGTGGTCAAAAATTGCCTAAGCGAATACGGGTGTTTCTGCGAACCTGGCGTGTATTCAGTAGATGATGCTGGGGCGCATTGAGCTCCTGATTACGTAAGTGTATAATGGCATTTCTGCGCAACAACTTCAATCAGCCCCCAAAATCCGCGGTTTCTTAAGGAGATGGCATCTATACGCTTTCCGCGCAAATGACTTAGACTGGTAATTTTCTTGAAGCCGGCTGGTGTCAGTTTGTTCTACTATTTTCGCTCTGATGGCACGAGCTTTTACTCTATAGGATCCCGTTGGGGGCAGAGAACCAGCAATAAATATATAAAGAAAAAACATATATATATATATATATATATATATATATATATATATATATATATATATATATATATATATATATATATATATATATATATATGGCAGACCATGCAGTGAGTACGATGATGTAACGCTAAATATTCATTTTGCCAGAGTGTTTGTATTGATATTTTTGTATTCTGCTCGCCTTTTCCCCCGGGTTTTTCCTCTTCGTGTGACGGAAGGATCAATCAGGCATTCTCGAGCAGCTTGAGTACGTTAAATAATACATACGGGACTAATCGAAACTACGGGTTTCGCGCAGTTATTGTTTAGTCTGTGCTTATGAGGAAAAGCGAATACACAAGTAAGTGGCGAAGCGTAACACGCGTAGAAGACGTCCGCGCAAGTTGACCGTTCAGGGAACAATTTCCGAACCTTAGCTATAGACGAGACCTTCAGTGAAGTAGACGCCATTTGTATCAGCGTCACTGTTAGTGCAGCCCTTCACCTGACAGAGGTCTTTTAATCCGACGTTATCCAGACTAGTTAGGGAGATGGCGTTCTCAGGAAAGGGCACAAGCTTCATAGTAAGCTGACTCGGCTGTGTCTGCAATGAGGTTAAAATGTTTTGGCATGGCAGTGGTGCAGCATCTTGTGTGGAACAGCGCGGAAACATACAAGCACAATAGATGACCGACGAACACAGCGCTAACAAACAACTGTTACCTGTGAATATTTATTGTTCTTCTTCTTATTGAAGAAGAAGAAAAAAATACAATACAACCTTCAATTAGTGTTGCGTTCGTCTGCCTTGTCCTCGTATCCATGTGCGCGGTTTTACACAAGCTACCAAGAGGGCTCTAGCAGTGGCGCGGCTCTATTCGCTTCAGGACCATTCTACGGTTATCTATGTCGCTCTGTTCACAACAGGAAGATTTTAAGAACTTTAGTTAACCAAGCAACTGCTTTCACGAGGTGGAAGCAGCTTTAATGTCCCCTGCAGCTGTAACTCTGGCACCTGCATGCAGAGAAAAGTAAGGGAGTTAATTGGCCGACGATACAAGGTAGTCTCGATCAGGGATTCAACATAAAGACTGGGTGCAATTAGGATGAATGTGTGGACAGCCCTAAAATATATTTCTGGAGGATGGTGAAAATAACTTTTACTGACATACATAATGAGGTTGTTAAGCTAGTGATTAAATGGCACGCTCATGGACGTGTTGGGGCTTCGGGAACAGCATTCGGCCCACAGTCTTGCTTTGAAGGCTGCTTACTATTTTCCTCTTTCCGTCGAACAGAGATATCCCTCGTGCTTCAAGAATGAGTGATGCCATTGGTAAGTGCATGTTTTTTACAGCCCGCAAGACAGACGTTGTTTGAAGCACTAATTACTTCACGTTTTTAGATGAAGTACCACGAGCATCTTGCACGACTTGGGAGCTCCAGCGAATAAAAAATGACAGTGAAAGAAGGAGCGCATCAAAGCTGCGCATCAGGTTTGTGAGGCGCTAGTCATTATCCAATGGCTTATTCCAATCGGTTATTTCAAACAGCTGTCGGAATTCTAGAAAGAAAAATATATCAGTTTATTTCAAACCCAAGACACTATCCAAGTTGCCCTTTGAAATATGACTTTCAGTTCTTAGGGGCAAAAACTCTTAGTCAGTGACCCAGCTTAGAATTCACTTAATATATCTTGACAGGAACAATTTGCGTGATGTCGCGGCAGTATCACAAGTGCGGTAGTTCTTTGGAGGAAAGACGCGCCCCAGTAAGGATTCGAAAAGCGCTCAAAGAGGAGTCAACGGTCAGCGTCCCAAACCGAGCACACAATTTAATATTTCTTAAGGCTTCAAGCCTGATAGCTTTAAGTACTTCAAAATATTCCTCGACGAAGATCAAGAGTTCGCATTACGCGTACTGCGCTATGAAAGCAGCATCCCTGAAATATATTTTCTGTAGCTAATACGAAGCCGCAGCGTTCGCTGAGAGAGAGACTGGTATTCTGCAATGTCCAAATGAAATTTACGCAGCAACGCAGAGCCCGACGAGCACGCAATGCACTTGAGTAATATAATAGGAATGGAGTGCCTTCCACGCTCAACGGAACGGGCTCATTTCGCCGTCGTCAATCTTGGGTCATCATCTTAAGGACACTTTAGACCACGACCCCTTTCCTCCATGCCCGTGCGTGTCACCAGTGCTTCCATTTTTCTTCTTATGGAGCCCGATTCCCGGTGAGGTTACGTCACTTTCGCCATTCCGGAGAACTGCATCCGCCCTTTGAGGGCGGACACTCGAGTTGGATATTGAGACGACCCTTTGACAAATATGCTCCAACTTCTATCGCGCAACCGATTTCAACGGGCTCACTGCGGTGTTGTCACAGAAGGTTTGGCAAGAATTTCCTGCCTAGATATTACTTACCTACTGCAGTTTACTGCTCAGCAGAACTAAGAAAAAAAAATGAATAATGAGATATAAGGAGAACGAAACAAAGACGGCGTATCTCTTTTATCCAGCAGAGAGTCTGCAGAGTGAAGCCGCTTTGTGAGTTGCAACACTAAGACTTAGCGCAATGGTGAGTTAGAAACTAACCAACTACGCACGAACTTTCTGTGCATTTTATTTTCCCACCTCCACTCCCTTGAGCAGCCCCTGCGGCCTTCTACCCATAGTGTGGTCGAAGTGTCCACTTTGTCTTTGAGGGAGCCAACCAGTGAGGAATATGACCTTTCCTGTCTTCGCAACCTATTCTCTTCTTTTTTTTTTTTTTTTACTATTAAATCGTTGGCATGAGAACTTCCACGTTAAAAATTTGCCGACGATTACGTTACTTCCTATACTGCGAAATTATAGCTCAGCTCATCAGCTGTTTCAGCTTTTTGATAGATTCAGGTATGCGTTTCGGCTTGGGCGGTGCACATATCGAGATTCACCGCCACCTATCCGACGCTCTGATTGCCGCCGCACAGCACTGGAGGAGGAGCGAAGAACGCAATTAAGTTACCGGGAGGTCGCGGGAGGCAGCACGTGGACCCATAGGAACGTTGCGCGGCGAAGATTTAGCAGCGACTGACTGATGCCGCTGATGTCGCATTCGAGTCAAGTCAACGGGGCTCTGCGTTTTGCGTTTCGGCTCGGGATGCACGCACCGTGATCCGCTGATGCCGAGCCGGTGCTTCAGCAACCGGAGAGCGCCGTTGCCGCCATGCAGATAAGAGGGGGGGGGGGGGGGGGGTACACGCAGCGAGAAACGGTGGTAGCAGGAACGCGCCCAGCAAACGGGAAACACGCGCGGTCACCGCTACGAAGGAAAGGAAGGGGGGGGGGGGGGGGGGGGGGTACATGCAGCGGCGAATGGTGCAGCAGGTGCACGTGCTGCCCAACTGCGGAGCTCGTTACGAGGGACAACGGTGAAGACGATGCGAAAAGCAGGAACGGGCGCCAAAGCGCTGCGCTCTAAAAATTAGTCGAGTGCGGCCCTCTGTCTGGAGCCTGGGTTGGCAAGTAACCGATAGAAAAGGGGGATTTCCCTCTCCGCTCCCCTAGAAAGGAGAAACAAAGTGATGAAGTGGGTTATGACTTATCACACTGTGATTGCTCGACTCGATCGGGGGAGTGTAGATTACGACAGCGCGTCACCCGGTGGTGAACGGACTGGATTTTGCCGCTCGCTGACAGGATCTGAAGTCGCCTGCGGCAGCCGTGGATTCGCGCGGGGTCAAAAATAATGCTCAAGCATAGTTGGCCGCACCTGATCATCTACACATTTTTTTAATGTGCCGAAGCATAATTACACACAGCTACTACATTACAGACAAGCCAAATTACAAGCGAAAGCCAATTTGTTCGTGATGTTGTTCAAGCTCAGGCATCCCCAGTAATGCGACGACCGGTACACATTAGAAAGCCAAGCGTCGGCTATGTTGTAACTCCAATGCAATGTAGTAAAATACAATTCTATTCATTGCAACAAAAGTTTATTCTTTGTGAGGTAGACCTATTATCTGAACCAGAGGAACTGTGGCTTATCAAGACAACCCCAACACTATACTAGGGCACTCTCGACACTGTGCCAGATTGCATCTTCACATACCTAACAGTCATGACGTAGCTGTTTATTGCAACCGCCTATTTACTCTATTTAAAAGCTTCATATCTACCCCTTAACACTTTTCTTCGACTCCTGCAATATACGCATTAACTACGACGTCACCTCTTATACACAAACACCTTTGCCCCGACGGCTGTGAGAAAAAAATTTCCCCGGAAGATATTGCATCAGATAACACGAGCACGTAGAAAAATGCCCCTGGGGAAGTAACCTCCCGCAGAAAAAGTCCTCAAGTGAAGAAATAGCGACACAATTATTTCCCCAGCAACCCACATACCGAAAAAATAAACTGCACTCTATTCCTCTTTCTTGACTCTGAGAATATACGTAAGTATGAAGCGCTTTCCAATCCCGATCAATTCACCATTAATGCAGTGCACCTATTGCCATAAGAAACCCCACCGTAAAGCATTTTCGCCTGTTACTTTGCTGAAGCTCAGGATACCGCAGAGACGTACTTGACTTCGTTCACTGAGTTTCCATCACCGTTGTTTCTCTTCGTGCACACCCTCCTTCCGTTCCTTGTTTAACTGCTTCGACGCCGACGTGGACAACTGATGTTGTGTGCACTGTTGCAGCTCCCCACGGCCGAACTCAGTCTATGCTTTGTGCGAACAGTTTCTTCCAAGCGCAATGTGTGATAGGCTTTAAAACGGCTGGGACGCTACATCCAATCAAGCCTGCCATGTTTTTCTTCCAGGCTGCTGCAAAATTGATAGGTATGTGTCCACTATTCAGAGTAGGCATTCCGCATCGCAAACAGATAAGTAGAAGGCGCCCGCCTCAATGTTTCCGTGCTATTAGCTCTGTTTACTCGTCCGTGTGCACGTTAAATATAGGCTGTATCAAAATACTACAGTATTCATTGGACAGCTTCTGGCATCAGAGCTTTAAGACTCATTCCTTTATACGTTGTCAAGCGGCAGGAAAGTGAGAGCGTCTAGCAAATGTCATGAATACAAAATTCTTTGCCTTCATTGTATGTGTCTAATAAAAAAAGCTTTAATTTTTCGCCAGCTGCATGGACACAAAAGAAGCAAAAATGCCTTTATGGCAACGTCTTCTCAAAAGACTGCTCTGGCAGCGTTCACAGTCACCCTTTCAAAGTCACATACAACGCCGCGCCGATGATAAATCACACTGCCCTGAACGAAAGTCAGGAGCCGAAAACAATTCAGATAACAATATTTAAATATATGCTCCTGAAATCAATTGCGTATCCAACCACGTTAATCAATATATTTCGCTTGGCCATGCACTGGATAGTATTGCGATTACGGGACGTTTGATGTCCCCTAGTTGAACCCATTTTTCCTACTTCGAAAGTTTGCACAATTTTATTTTATTTACTTTTGCCCGGACATTTTTCTCGGGGCCGTTTTTTCGGGGGTGTTTCTTCCAGAGACGTGTTTTCCGGAAACCCCTTCCTGACATTGCCGCTGACTGCTACAGCCGGTCTGCTCAACATTACGCGGAATGTTCTGAGCCCTAATGCGAGTGAAACGAAGCCGACTTGACATCCCACATGTTTCCCTACAGTTACTGAACACTTGTACTGGCGTCCAAACGAAACACACAGAAAGGTACGTCTGGTTTAGGTTAGTTAAAAGGACGTTACCAACCCGTACTCAAGACGTTAATTATGATGAGATAGGCAGCGCAGCGCCGTAGAAGCATCTATGCCCTGCCCGTCCCTAAACAAACACGCCTATCTCAGGTCAGCCCAAGGCAGCGGCACAACCAATGCTGCGGATTTTCAAACACAAATTTCTCGCTCGTTCTAACTTTCCGGGGTAAAGATTAGACGGTGGCCTCACGATGCGCGCAATATGGGCCCCGCGAGGAGTATACGTCGCAGGCCCAAAACTGTGTAGCCAGGTTTCGCTGCATTCAGTGGCCAGGGATGATACAAGCGGGGGCGGTTTTAATTAAATCTGCCGGAGAAAGTTGCTCTATCGCCACTGCACAAAGAAGCTCGAGCAAGCAACGCCAGTGCGCCGAGCAAGAAGGTTACACAAAATGGCCAGCATCGAACAACTTATGCATCTGCGTCTGTGTGGCAGCGTGGAGTTTGTAAACTCTGCCGCAATTAGGCTCTCCTGCCCGGTGGAGGCGCGGGGAATCGATGCCAATTTGCATGCTAACGAACAGTGCACCCCTGCCAGCTGGCCCACCACGACCCGCCCTCGATGTGGGGCAGTCCGCCACCACGACATTCGGCTCACACGCATAGATAGGTTCAATCTTTCCCCTCAGCCCTTCTACCTCGACTCCATACCTTTCGATATCTGGGACTGGCGGGCCACATCGCTGCGACCGGTCCAAACTAAAATGTCTGCTGGAAACTACAGACATATGTTTCGTTTTTCTGTTCGTTTCATCCATCGTTAGTACGTGGTGAACTGTTTGAACACAAATGCAGAGTGACGTCCGCCTTTGCGTAGCGAGATTGATTTATGTAAAAAAAAAAAAAAAAAACATGACCAAGTTCATCTCGATGTACAAAATTTTCCCTAGCGCTATGGAAGAATATATCAGTACAGCTTGACTGAGAGCAAGACTCGGACCACTAACCTACGCCATCAACGGAAGACAGCATATCGTCCCTATTATCTATTGGATATCCTCTATAGGATGCCATGTGGAGCCAGGTAGAAGATTTGATAAAGGTGAGCTGACTTCTTCTTCATTGATATGCAAGGAGATTTCAGACATGATGGTTGGCGTTTAGTACTGGTAATCTCCGAATTGCTCAATGCCTATATGATTATAATGTCCTGCACATCTTTAGTGCCTCTTACCAATGAACACTGATGCGTCCACGCATTATTGTTGTGTTTTTTTCAAATCCCAATATATCAACTTAAACATAAACCCACCTCGTAAGGTAGTATCTACTGTTTCGCTGACTTGAACGCTTCCCTTACGCATTCGCCAAAAGCTAGTTTAAAGACAAAAAAGATTCAGAACCGAGTCACTCGGTATTCGTAATGTAAAGAACTTCTGCGGAGTAACTCTTCAAGGTTAATGAATCCGTAAAGCCATATTGGAATGCTCTTAACAATGTCACAGCCGAAAATTATGTGGTCATGATTTCAGTATTCCTTATATATCCCTAGTCCTGGGATATTCCAAACATGACTACTTCACACTATTACTTGTAGAATAGTAAAATCGCATGCCTGTTGTGCGCGCCCATCTAATAGAGTCTCTCCGTAGCACCCGTGTCAGGTTACCTTGTCTGTCCCGCACACGGTACCAGCACTGCGCCGCTCGCCGTTGCTCATGGATCAGGCCGAGGTGGAGGAGAGCAGGCCATGTGCCTGTGATTTTAACTCAAAATGGCTATTTTATATTTTAAACATTTGGTGGGCTTGCCTGAAGCTCACGGTGTACCTATATCAACGGCCTAAGAGCACGGCCAGGTTCCGCAACCTGCAAATATGTTGGATGAGCTCAGCAGACTTGAATGCAAAGCACACTTCTTTCAGCTATGTTTTCATAGCTCGCTGTAATTTTTCTTTTGATCGCTGGCTTCTCGCCAGAAATCTTACATTTATAAAACTTTTTTGTTGTTGTTGTTTCGTCGTCCCCAGCCTGCGTTTATGATTGACGAACGCAATCTCCAGAATCGGGCCACTTTATACATTTAATGAAGGTTGACTCAGAGACAGTGTATGCGCTAAAAAGAAGTCGTTTATTTTGTGTAATAACTGGCTCAGTAGATTCACTCCGAAAAATATTTAAGTAATGGCCCGCGATAAATTAAATGAAGTGCGGCTACTCTTGTAGAGCCTCAAGAACATAGCAGCACACTCATTTGGCAGTTCTCAGCTCTAGTTGCATCGAGATCTTTTATAAAAAGTCAAACCCAAAGACTAAGCCAGAGAAAAATGCATTAGAGAAAAGGAATGTAGGCAGTTCCTCCGTCAGCGAGGGTGAACGCACCGCAGTTATCCGTGCGCTAATTAGTTGCAATGAACGAGCATACATAATTTTTTTTAGTTTTGTGTAACTTTTATTTTTAGTTTTGTGTATGTGCAGTGCTCACGAGCTATTAGCTATCTGTTAATACTTCATTACCGATAAGAAAAAAAAAAACATAAGGAAAATGAGTGGTTCGTTATGTGGCACAGAGAGAAAAAGCTAATAGCCACCTACACCAGGAAAACCATAGCGGATATATTTATATTTTTTTGCATTGATAAATATGATAAATAATATTGTAATCATAAAGATAATCTATTAAAAGTGGCGAAAAGTGGACATTTTTCCCTACTTTCTAATCGAAAATGTATACGATTACATTATTGTTTCACTTCGATCAACACTAATAATTATATCCCCTATGCTTTCCTTGATGTCAGAAGATGTCTTCCTTTACATCTATTCTTAACGAAGACTCGTAATTTGAGCGTAGCTTCATGCTTATCAGCATCGAGGCAGTCACAACCTCTCGCATCAAGAAAAGGGGACAGGGCATTGATTCTAAAAGCAATCATAATATTTCACGACAGGATACCCGGCGACCATTTTCTACTTCCTAGAAGCCAATTCCTAAAGAACAAAGCATCCCGCTAACTTCTGCCTCCTCTTCACAGCAAACTATGGAGCGTGGTTTGCAACGGCATCTCCTCTAAGCGCCTTGTTTTTGAAGCGTAATGACGCAGCACGGTCAATCCGTTATCAATTGAGAAGGGCTGCAGGCTCTTCACTGCCTACATACGCTCCATATGGCTAAAACTATGCAGCGGCATGGAAGAACTCAACTGGCTCACCCTAGAGCTGAGTACACAAAACTGACCCCAGTGGAGGAATGACCTCCGAAAAGCGGCTGAGCAGTGACGGATAGCCAACGATAGCATGGCAAAGGCGCACGTAGCGGATTCATACGCTCTGTGGATTCTGCCATGGATTTGCTGACGTTGGCGTCATCTTCGGCAGCGCTGCACAGTTCTTCAGCTAACGGAGTTACTGCTACCAACGTTACACCGCGCTCTCTTCAGAGCCGCGACGCGCTCGAGAAACGGGTCGTCATATCGAATGAGGCCGCGTCAGTGCTCGTTACAGCGCTGTCCAAAGATAGGAACAAAGTGTCGCGCGCTCGCGTTTACGGCCGCGCTCCTCGCTGGCACCTGCAGTCGCGAAGCTAATGTGCGGCGCCTAACGCGGCAGCGTATCTTCAATCACGCAGGTAATGTACGGTGAATATCTCGAGCTCACGAGTGGGCTGCTTCGCCGACGGTGCGTCAAATGCGTGTATACGCGGACGCAGCCTTCGCGTCGTTGTCTCGCTGATTTCCTTTACTTTTAGAGGCTCTCTCCAACAATGCCGCCGGTGGCATGTCAGCAGGCGTTCCCATCAAATAGCTGCAGAGCATGCCAGAGGTACATACATGTCCCACCGGAACGCTCTCACAGGCCCATCGTTTTCGTCGTCGAGCGGCAGCTGAGATAACGGCTCGGCTGTGCGCCGTTAGATCTCTCGACAAGCGGCGACAAAATGCGTTGCAAAGAGGCCCGTTCGAGATTCCTTTCTCCCTCGGGGAGAATAACTAGATAAAGATAGAAAAAGGGAAGTGTAGCGGCGCCACACATGCCGCCTTGAAACGACAGCAATGTGAAGGCCCTGATTATTTTGGCACTGTTCACCCGAGGGACTTTGTCGCTTCGCCGTCGTCGCGCTAGGAGGCGTGATGTGTTGCGGCCACGCCTGCGCGCTTGATCGAGAGGATTCGCCTGGAAAGGGCTGGTCGGAGGGCGACGCCAGCAGCCGTGGGGTGTTACGAAGGTGCTCCGTCGTCACGCGGCTGCGTTTGCAGTGGACGCGAGCTTGAGGCGTTTTTGCACTTGCGTAACCCGAAAGGATCGCTCAGTTCCGCTTGGAACCAAGCAGCGCGCCACCGTGTTTGGTGAGTGTGATTGATGAGGGTCGCGAGCCCGCCAAGCACGGCGCCTCAGCCCCAGCCTTTCCACCGGGTCACTGCATGCGACGAGACGGTGATGCATCGCCGATACCACGCAATGGACCAGCTTTGTTTCTACGGGACAGCGCTTCAGCTTCTGCTTTCCATTTGGTTTATTTTATTTTGTGTTCGCAGCGGGGCAGATGGGGGCGCTCCCGTTTGTTCGGCGCTGAAGACGGAGCGGAAAAAACATTCCAAAAATATATGCCAAAGCATGGCTTTCCAATTCGCTGAATATAAGCTGTGCAGTTTGTAGATGATGTCAGACATTTTCAAGCACTACTCATATTCATGAAAACGAAAAACTAACTTCACATTCGTTTTTACCGGTGCAGTACAATTTTTTTCAGACATATTACCCATGATAATTCAGACTTAATAATTGTCGGTTAGAACAGAACAGGACAAACTCAGACAGATGAAACAGAGCTCACATAGAGATGGTAATATGTAAAAGACGTAACTGCTAAATCATAAACGGAGAATGCTTAAACGGGCCAGATAGTTCCTACTTAGTCCTGGCCCGGAATTCGTATTCAACGAATCAGAGGCACGAATGCGTTTCCCTTTTCTGTGTCTTCATATCGTACTTCCTCGGCCTGCTGTGTTTGCTTACCCCGTGTCCGTGCCGGCTGCATTTATCCGTTACTTTTTTGTTTTGTTTCCGTGGTACTTTATTCACTTCGGCTTCAAGCTGCTGACCCTAACGTCCCTTATTGGCTCTTGCTGCTATTTGGCGTGGACGAAATACGAAAACGCATTTTGGGATGTCGCTGCAGATTAATGAACACAGGTGGCTGAAATTGGGGTGTCGTTTCTACCGTTTGTTCACATCGAGACTGCGGCTCTGAGCTGGACGTACGCTAGCCTGAGAAAGTTCGAAAACCTCATGAGCAATATATGATGTCCATGATCTGAACGATATATGTGTGATACAGATGATATTTTTGTATGATCTCATACAAAGGTCGAATGATTTTAGTTTGAGATCATATAAGTTGTGGAATATTGTCAGTCATACAACATCGTATGCCAACAGTCTCATTAAGCTCTCATACAGCTGGCGTTGAATTCATATACTCTTTGTGATACTGAACGACCTTCTCATTCGGGATCATTCAGTTGGTGTATGAGGTCACAAGAATTGCGTGATATCCCATCATTCAAAATCATTCACCATGACTTTAGTATTACATTATAATTTTTTTTTTTTTGAGACATGAGCAAGGTGTCACAGTGCTTGAGAAGTAAGGATACGTTGTTGAGCATAATAAAAGTTGTAAAATGTATCGCGATGAGAAATGATTAATGTAAATAACTTAATGGATCGCTGCACAGCTTTGGACTTGCATCTTTGGAGAACGCAGTCAGTTCAGAACGTTATAGTATAAAAGAACACTGCACAATGTGTAGTTATCGCATTAAAAGAATCACACAGCCCATGCAATAAAATTAGGACAATTTAGTAAAGGAATCATGCAAGGCAAATAAAAGTCAACTTCTTTTAACCGTGCCAAAATACGCCAATAAAAAGTGCTTTCACATGTGTTGATCGCTTTATGCGGAGTTAAACCGCGGCTAACTTGTGTCGGGGACAAAAGAAAAAACGCCAGAGCTGAAGCGGGTACCCCGAGACGTACGTACTTGTTTCCGCGTAGTTTCGCCCCCCTGAACGCCGGTCGAGCGGCTGCTTGTGAATGTATGTTTATGCGCGCGCGTGTGTGTGCATGTGTTTGTGTGTGGATGCACTGCCGTTCGAACTTCCACGGCATTCAAACCGGCAAAGGTGCCGCAAGCGGGCGCTGACGAGGCGACGATAAGAATGAGACCTGTTTCCGCCGCAGTTTTTTAACGGAACGATACGTCCGCCGCGTCTATAGGAGCTTCGAATACCCCACGCAGGTCGGATGCCTGCCGAGTACGAAGGAGGTAAAAAAAGGAGACAAAGGAACACGACAGTGGCTTGCGAAACGCTGAACGAAACGGTCGTCCATATTATTCTCTGTACAGATTTCTTCGTTCGTGCAGCCATTTAAACGAGTTGTCAAGTTTCATCGGAGTTTTGTTCTGCGGCCAATAACCCAACACATAGACGACAACGACAAAAAAAGTAACGCGTTTTTTCACTGCCATGTGGCACCATATATCCCATTTGGTGGTGCAGATTATAGCATCGATCAATCCAACAGCACCATCAGCGCACTCAGAATTGTTGAAAAGCCCGAGGCAAGTTGTGCGCTGTGCTGCAATACCGCTCAATCAATCCGAGAAATAGCGCCATTTTCGCGGTATTGCAATAAACAAAATTTAGCGATGAAACTTTTCATTTCTGCATCAAGCTTGAGCGTGAAGGAACATGTGAATGCAAATCCAGTAATATGATCAATGTAGTGTTGAAAAATTCTGACCTCTGCATTTAGTCCCGTGGTTCACCTGGGAGTTTTGAGATGGAATGGCCCAACTACAACAATGTAAAAGCAACCGGACTACTTAAACACTAGTACAAAATCAGTTGTCTCTGAGAACGCACATACAAAACGAAACCGTGTGATCATATCACGATCATGCGACATTCAGAAGGTAACCTTTTCATTGCTGAGAAGGAAGACGTTGCCTCAAGGGAAGTTGATCGAACAAACGGCCGTACTAACAGTCATTTTTTTTTTTTTTTCGAACGCTCTTGCATTATTCATAAGGCATTTCGCGCCACGTCGTCTGCTTACCTGGGGAAAGGACCAAATGCGCTGTGCGTGCTTTCTAGACATATGGTGTGCAAAATGAAACGCCGAAAAACTCTGGAGGTTACGAATTTAGTTTTTTGCCATTCGCACAGTGGCTAAAAAAAACAACAACTGCATTTTCTAGCGCAGGCTGCGAACATGACAAGTCTCGGCATGTATATATGGCGCACAACATATTAATCGGCAATAAACAATAAACTTTTTTATCATTCCAAGCACGCTGCGTGCTGGAAAAGGAATACAGAAATACCAGTGAGATGGAGCGGTTCCTATAAGTGGCAAGCGAAACAGGAGAAAAAGGTCCGCGTGTAGTCAACGCACACAACTACATGGGTTCACACAAGTTTGGTGCGTTGCCAGAACCTATACCGTGATTGAGTGCAGGGCGAAAGCTTCGGGTCATGACAAAATTGAAAACGTTATCATTTCAAGCTGCTGTAGTTCTATACCACCCGCAGATGTGTGCATGCCTTTTGGTAGCATCGCGGCTGGCCACACCATTTCTAGAAAGGGGGGAGTCAGGATTGGCGCGTACAGCGCGCGCGGCGCACCCAGGTGAGGTAGGCATCTCTATGCAGGGCTTTACCATGGAACCGGGGCTCGTTCGCTCCCTCCCTCTCTCCTGTCCCTTTGTAGCTCTCAGGCTGCCGTCGCCTTGGTTTTCACGGAAGACAATGCTAACTCGAGGGGCAAATGCAGAAAGAAGGGATGTGTCATACGCGATGCCCAAGTCGAAGAACCGGAAGCCAACAATGACACAAAGGAAAAAAGTTGTAGAGCGGATGGGGAGGCTTTTTTACTTTTTTAGACCAAGCGCTTGTGGCTTTTGCTGCGCGGCTGCGCTTCCTCCTTCATAAGCGTTCGCTTCAGAGCTTGTTGGAGACGCTACAAGGCCTGTGACAACTTCTTATGTCTTTCTTCAATTTCTTCCTGCGTTAATTTTCTTTTACAATGTCCTGTGTTTCGTTCTTTTGCGCTTATAGACCAGATCCTTCAGCCGTTCTCGGGCGCGGCCATTTTCTGCCGACTGGCGCGCCGCAGCACGGGCTTTTCCTCGGGGACTGTGTGGCTGTGAATCTCTGCGGCCGCTAGAGATATTTTTACCGCCCTGTTGTGCGGGAACAAGCTTATTTGCGTTGTCATAGAGTTAAAATCGATGCATTATTTATGAGATTTTTTTTTTTTAGATTCACGTTTATTGTGTTTGTACCGGTGCGCAGCCACGCTGGTGCTGCTGTCTCGAAACCCTACAGCTGAACAACAACAACAAAAAAAACTTTTTAAACAACTGCAAGTATTACTCGATGTGCACGGCTCATATATAATCCTGGCCAGTTCCAAAACACTCTTCATGCTTACTGCCAGCCATAGCGAACCTCACCAATTAGGCTGTGCTGCGCCTGCGGGGGTACGCAAGTCACACAAATCTGTATCGTTTTGTGTTCATCTGTAGTGCCAAGCTAACAAACACTGCCTCATTAGGATCGTTCTTTATGCCTGGAAAATCTATATAGTACCTATTAGACTATTGTGCCTGCATGTCATTATGATACGCCTTTTTAAATCCTGCACGTATGTACATGGCGTCGTACATGTCAAAGAACGAATTGGATCAAAGGAGTGCTAGCAGGAGCCTATAACTTAGTTTGCATATGATGTACAAAATTTAGCATTCCAAAATGGCATCGGCTATGATGCACACCGTAGGGAAGTGCTCCGAAAAATGTGACCTGTTGGGGCTCTTTAACGCGCGCTGACGTTACACTCTACACGGTCGCCTACCGCTTCTCCTTCATCAAAGCGCGGCGGTTGCTGCCGTAGTCGCACCTACGTATTCAGGCTAAGTAGCCAATAGTCCTAACCACTGAGCCACCGCTATGGGTTACACAAAACCTTTTCCCTATTCGTAATTCTTAAATAAATACTAATAGAATAAAGAAATCTCGCGACTTCTGCAGCCAGAAAACGAGTAAATTTTATTTCGAAGCTATTATTGGTATCTGTAAAAGCGCTTTCACAGCCGTTTGGGCCAGCGTCACAGCCTAAATGAAGCTGTATTTATCATGCGTCTCGGAGAGATACCAACAGCGCTCAACCTTTTACGGAAACAACAATTTGTATTGCTGGTGGTCCGCCTTATATTCCCGTAAAAGAATGTAAAAAGAAGCCAAAGACGAGCCACTGATGACCGAAAACGTAAGCTTTTTGCCTAAACAAACTTCAGCCCGAAATTCATCGATCTAGTTACACTAAAAAAAAGGATAAAGCATATGCATCATCAAGCACGATCAAAAAAGTAAAAAAAAAAAAAACATGTGCATTTATCACATGTGAAGGGTAGCCCCCCCACACACACACACACAAAACGCTATCGCATTACTGCTAATAAACGGTGATTTCCAGTTCGTAGCCTGCATGGTAGACTACCCTCGCATATCGCGTAAACGAGGGAACAGTCCGCTTCAAATTGCTATAGTACTGTCTAGAAGAGGGAAAAGGATACACAGCACACAACTACATGCATAGATGGTAGAGCGCGCGTTAACGATATAATTGAAGAAAGCTTGCTCACGAACACGTATTATTCACGAGGCGCTCACGCGGCCCGCAGTCCCCGGGCGGCCCGCGTCCGACAAATGGCGCCTGGTGTCGAGAGTAGGAGAGCGCTAGCAGCCTGCGTGCGAGGGTAAAAGAATCTGGTCTATACATGTTACATGTGCACCGGTTGCTACATATTTGTGAATAGCAGAGCTGTGAAATGTCGGCAGTGTACGGAGTACAACAACGGCGGGAGACCGTCGCCATTGTCGGACTCAGTGAACGTCCTCTTAGACCGTGAGTATATATCCTTGCGGCATAACTTTGCCCCATACGCGGTTCCGTATTATCTGCTACCAATTCTAAATCTTCTGTTTTCGCGTCCTGCTCGAAATAACTGCGCAAAGTATGACTTTCAAGGATTAGGCGAATTTTCGTCATGGTTACACACAAGGGAGTGCGTGGACCTATTTTGCTGGCTGCGATATGAACAACAACATTTGTGCTGAAAATTGAGCAGCCGTGCATAGCAGGTGTACGCCGCGACCGAACGCTCAAGGTAACTATTAGCGCAAATTGTCTAGCACAATCAATTAGTAACAAGATACTACGCCCCCTGGCTTTGTACATATATTTTAGAAGCGTCTCTTCTGCTCGCAGGAACCCATGCTTGTCCAGTACAGGGCGGAGTTATTGTTTTCACGTGTACACACGTTGTTTTGAAAACTTCCCGCGCGGTTTCTGCAAAGGATTTTATAGTGGGGCGGACATTATGTGCGTTATACCGCATGATGATTAGGCTATAATTTAGGCATAAGGAATTCCCATTTTCTAATGGGATAATTCTATTGCATTGAAAGCCGTGAAGAGCGCAATAAAGCCCCGTTTTAAAGTTTTCTCAGTCGACCCCTTGGATCCCCACCTCCCTTTCACCGAGCACGCGTCTTCACGTGCTCTACCGGACCGGTTTCGCCATCGCGGGCTCTTCGGAAGAGGACGAAAATAACAAAACAAGCAAAAAGGCTCACACGCGGCGTCACTGCAAAATAAACAACGCACACGCGCATTGACGGCCGGTGTGGGGCGACCATCCGAGATATATCGCTCGCGAAGCGATCGGCCATGGCGCGCACTTTCTGGCGAATTTAGACGTCAGGTCCACCTGTTTGGTAATTACAACTCTTTGTGCTTCACGTGCGTGTCGTATACATTAAGTGTACGTCCTAGCCATCGCAGAAATGTTGAAACTGAAGCGGAGTCTACGAAGAAATGAAATTCTTTTTTAAACTATTTAGTGTCCTAGGTTAATACCAAGCAGCGGTCCAAGTATTTTGATATCCAAGACATTATTTGGGAGCAGAAAACACCAACGGAAATCAGATGCGAATGGTTCTTTAATGAACAATATGCACAAATGGGCGGTTGAATAGTTACAGTAATGGAGTGTTGTGTCAGAGTTCTTTACGGCCGTGGCTGCAATAAATATTACTCATATTGCTCTGTGTTAAGATCTGGCATTGGCAACCCCATCCAAAAACTGACTAACAGGGACAAGTTTTTTACAGCTGCTGATGAAAAGGCAGGTCACAATCCTATTATTGCAGGTATATTTGCTCCTTTTCGCACCTGGGTTTCTTGCAAGCAAAACATATTTTTTTTCCTATTCCCAGGGATGCTGGACCTCTTGCATCACCCTTTGTGCAGTCCTTTCAGTCAAGGTAAACAAAGGGGGAGATGTGTATGAATTTATAGGACAGTCCGTCTTTCCGTTAACAGCAGCACATAACATTCCAGTGCTGCTCTGTTCCTTGAATTGTCAACGGGGGTATCTGACATGCCGAGCAATTGGCGTAATATTTATAGCAACCACTGCAGGTAAAAAAAAAAAAAAAGGTAGCGCTGAACCACTGCAACTTCTGCATGCACCTTTAATGGCCTTAATTTTATTGCCTATTCATATGGATGGTGGACCTCTTGCTTTGCTCAGTAACCGCCTTTATGTGTTCACCGCTTTCTTGTTGCTCTGAGTGTGATCATTACATTTTATTGTCCAAATCTTTTATTACCGGTTGTGAATGATTTCGAGAAAACATGCATGATTTTTTTTTCTTCATTTAAATGCACATCTGGAGTGGGTTTTACGTAGAAATAGATCGATTGAGTTGAATAACTTGTGATATGTGTCCAAAAGACATGTATTCTGAGGTTGGAAGTGGATTTAAAGAAAATGATAATCACTGGAAAAGCCTGCCTAAAAAACTTCAAGACGGCACTAAAGCGACATGCAAATCAAGGTGAGTGTAATTCTCAGTTATCCCACTTCACTTGCTAGGTAATGTGACTATAGATAGAGCACCGTAGTGTAATTTTGTGGTATATTCACTGAAAATTGTGTAGACACCAAATTTTTCCCCGTGCACTTTTTTTTTCTTTTTGAATGACGTGCACATTGGAATAAAACAAGGTCATCCACGCAAGGCATTAGATGCGTGGATGACCTCTTTATAGTATCGTTCTTATGTGAATATGGAATAATTTGTCAAATATATTTAAATGTTAAAAACCGAGTTTGTTTACTGTTAAGCGGAATAATACACACGCTGAATATCATAGCTTTAATTTGCCAATAATCAGTGACTGCTCTTTTTTAAATTGTACTCTACTATAGTTTGCGTGGGTTATCTCGTAGTTCTATTTACTGGCGAACAATTTAAAATCGAATTCCTGTTGTGATGTTTCAGCTACAAATAACGGATGATGGTTGTGGAATTATAGGGGGCTTTAGGTATAACGTAATGCGTGAAAAACTAATATTGCAATGATATATTTATTTAACGTATCGCCTAAACCAGCCTTTCTGAAAAGACGAAATGAAAATAAATATAGATGTGTTCGGATAAGAACAATAAACGAGGTCCCACGGCCATTTTCTGCTTTCAATTAAAATTTTATCTGTGGTAGGCTTATGTCTCAACAAAAAGGAATGACCCTTAGTTTTGAAAGATGCGGCGTAGTCTCCTCGGTAAAAAATATCGTGTATCACTAGAGTTGGGAAACGCCGTTTCTGTCTTTTCAAAATGTTCCAAGTTCGGAGACTTGCTGCTTGCCCTCCAAAATTTTTCATCCATTGTTTCTTAATCACCATGTCTAAGTAACTTTTACTTTTATACAAACCATAAAAGCTTGTTTTGTTTATGTATTTGATTTAGTAAAAAACTGAAAACTTTGCTTCGAGAGCAGCGCGCAACAAGTAAATTCATTTTAAACCTTACATACTGGCATGATGCGTTGTGTTGTTTACACTAAAACATTTTCCGTTTATTACGCAGGTTATATTGGTAATTTAAAGCAGAATTTGAAGATCTAGACCGCTAGGTGTGTTACCCACAACGCCACCAAAGCTCCAGCAAACATAAGCGGTTTGCTTATGATAGTATATTTAAAATGCACATTAAAAAAATTGTCTTCAAAAATAAAGTCTTATTAAATATTGCCATAGTCGAGAAATGGAAATATATAGTTAAGAAACTGGATTGAATACTACTGCACCTAGCAATAAAAAAGAAGGCGGGATAAAGAAAACAATCAGCCTTCGCTTGCGTTCTGCCATAAAATTGCCAGAAAAAACAAATTTATACTATTTTAAGCTATATTCAAATCTTTCCAACAAGCAGAAAAAGACTTTTTAAGCACTGAGAAGGCTTTGGTAGTTACATAAGATACAATGTAACTAAATGCAAAAAATACTAGTTTTGATGCCTACTCCATACGGGGAAGCCAAAAGCACATCTATAGAATAAAAATGCATTTTTACGTTTATATTGTTTCTTTGTATAATACAATACATTTAGTGGCTGATAATACTAAATTACTTAGCAATGTTTCCAGAAATTTCGATAAAAATCGAAGTTGTGATAGTTTCTTAAATTCGAATGAGCTTTCCATCTTTTGCCATTTCTGAATTTGGCAGAGTTCGAAATATTATGCCGAAAGAACAAACAAATCAAGACTTTCAAACTTCCAGGAATAAAGAACGGAACATGAATAATATAGAGAAATAGTTTCAGTGGCCACATTTTTTTAATCGTGCTAGAATGCAAGGTTGAATGTGGCAATTTTCCGGACATGCACTGAGTTTTATATTTATTTTTAGGTTTTAAACATTATAAAGCAACACTTTTTAGTTCGTAATATTTCAAGGTACTGAAGATTTTTTAGAGAGATTTGAATGAAAATCGAAGATTATTTTCCTAATTCGAACCAAATTTGCCCTTTTTTGCCGTTTTCGAATTTTGGCCGATTTTGATGCGTTGTCGAGTACACACCTAGTGCTTTAGAGCTCCAAATGTTCCTTGAAATTAAGAACATAACACGCATAAGAGAAAAAGCTTTAGTGCAAGCAACGTAAACGCGTCATGCCAGTATGTAAAGTTAAAAATTGATATTTTTGCAGCGGGTTGCTCCGGAAACAAAGTTAGCTGCAACAACAAAACATGTTTTAATAGCTTTTATAAAAGTAAAGGTTATGTAGAATTAGAGACTAAAGAATAATGGATGACAAAAGTTTGTTCCGCTAGCAGCAGATCTACAAACTTGGAATTTATTGAAATAGCAAAAATGCAGTTATCCTCCCCTAGTGATATAAGATTTTTTCCCCTAGAAAACTACGCCGGGCTTTGTAAAACTGAGGATCATCCTTCGTCTCGAGAGATTTGCCCAACACATATAAAAATTATGTTGAGAACAAATGAATGGTCAAGCGACCTCGATTGCCGTTCTTATCTGAGCACATCCATATATATGAGCGGGTTTGTTGAGTTTCTTAGTGCCTAGCTTGACGTAAGCACCATTGATGTCAAAGCCATTGTACACTTGTTCAAATCGAACAAGTAGATAAAAAAAATATCACTTGCAAATTCATTAGTGGCCATTGGTGAATTTCCTGTGCTTGATCCATATGCTCATGTTTAATGCATTGTTATTGAGGAGGAAGCGCCAATATACATTTTGGTCTATCCGTTCAGCGACTAATTTGCTCTAATGGGGCGGCCGCATTCAGTGAAGGCAAAACGAAAAAAGGCGCCCATCTGGAATGTAGGAAACAGTGTCAGCCTGAGCCGCCTTGAGGATGATTAACACTGCATAAAATGTCGTACACAATAAGATATTATTCTCAGCTGTAGCAGTATGCGCCTCGAAATAAAGAATAGTTGTTTTTGACATCTCTGTTACCGCATGTACATCGCAAAGTTCTAGCTGAGCAGTTTACTTCTAGTGTGCATGATGCTCGCTGCTTTTGTTTCTTATAGGAAATAACAATTGGAAGGAATTGCTGTTCTAACTTCCTTTCAGCAAGGATTTGGTATGACCGGATAATCTACGAGCTACTAATGTTTATGCAAGGACCGCCACAGCCAGTTTTCCTCGGTTCTCAGGAAATGCATAGGCTGTGGAACTGTGTTGTAATTTTGCAGCTTTATTTTCAGGGAGCACTAATTACGCCTGAACTAAGACCCAAAATTGCCGGACATAGACTGCCTAAAATGCCACAACAAGCATATTAGTTGTATTCTTCGCCGCATGTTGAGTCATAATAAATTTGACATAATTCTACTGGAAGCAAGAGCCATATATTAGTGCACATAATGCCTATATCCATTGCATGCTTCTTCAAGGAAGTGACGGTGGTATCTTTTGCTATGGTCTGATGAAGTGTTGCTAGGGTCCGCTGTGCGTGGCAGTCACCATATCTACATTATTTATTATATGAAATAATATAATTTGCATTTGTGATATCATATGATTGGGACTCTATAAGTGTGTGATATGATTTATTTCTCACACAGATCCTGGTATCACATGGATAATATAGATTATATAGTAACACATGGATCATATAGATCCCATTTGTCTGATTTCGTATATACCATACATGATCATATGGATCATATAGATCACATGTGTATGATGCAATAACCACGTACAACTTGATTTGTATAAGATCATACAAATATCATACACGCATTTTTCATAGGGAATCCCTTTCCGAAACCTTTAAACGAAAGGCCCAGGCACCAAAAGCTGACAGCACGGCAGCAAAAAAAAAAAAGAAGATGAAAGCAATGATAACCCATCTCGCGGCGGTAAAAAGAAACAGCAGCTCTGGCCCTAGTACAAACCACAGTACAGAAGGCCAAGCAGTTCCGAGGCGGGAAACAAGCAACGAGCATCTCGCCCGGGTTGACCGCACGAGCGCTGAGCGGCATCCGAACTCTTAGAGAATGGGGACACGCACGCACTCGGGCTGCCGCCTATACGAGTAGCGAAGGTGAGTTACAGCATTCGGCACTACCTCCCGTCGCCGCCACTCGACGGTTGTTACTGCTATATCCGCGCCGTCGACGCGACAGCTGAGTGAGCTTGCCTCCCCGCCTGCACCAGCATGCTCGTGTTACGACCACATCCACGACGCTGGGCTCGGGAAATCTTCTTGCTGCCTCTTCCACACACCTTATCCCGCGGAGGTTTCGCTCATGATTCTGTTGCTGCTTCTCCGAAGATTGAGGGGAACCGGCAGCGAGATAACGACCCGCCCGTGTTGCTGCTGCTCGTGCGTCTTGGAGCACTTTGGGACCCAGGTTCCGCTTGGCTGCTACGGCGCCGTTGCGAAATGGAACTCCTCGGCGGGGTTGCTTCCTCGCGACGACCCCAGCTCAGCGTCGGTGGCCGACCCGCGGTTGGTCGACCGTGAAACCGCCGCCACCCGCAGCTACGCGAGCTGCTTTCTTTTCAATCAGGAAGAGGAGACGCGCACTGCCGCCTTCCTGCTTGCCCGTTGGCTGCTGCCGCGGTGGCCGCTGGAGGCACGCGCTACTGCTGTGCACACGGTGCTTCGTTACTGCGCGGCGGAAACTTACTTCGTTCGCAGCTAGCTCGCCTCTCTCGCGCTCGGTTTCCCTCTTCTCCGCCTCCGTATAGGGAAGCTTTGGTGCCGCAGAATCCCGTTGTCTTTGCTACTTTCTGAGGGTTCCCCTGTTCACGCTTACTACTTTATTCCAGAGCCGGGAGACGGCACGTCCAGAGCTTGTGCATGCCCTGAGATGCTTTAACTAGGCCGAAGTATAGTTTCCTTTTTCATTTTCTTGTCTTTCGCGCAATCGCCCTTTTCCCTATGCCGATGCCTCACCTCTTCCCCCTCCATACATAAGTAAGGCATAAGTGAGGAGATCATACTAGAGCGAAACAGGTGAATAATAAACGTATTTTTGCTATTTTTGTGTTTTTGTCTTGAAGATAAAAATGTGAACAGTTCAACGCTGCTGAACCAAATGTGGAGCAAAAGCACTACCTGCGGGTGACCGAGCGTTTTTCTTCCTCTTCGTCTTCTTATTCTCGTAGCTACGTAGAGGCGTACGCCTCTTCATGATGTAGCTGCTGCCACTCGAGGTCTTGAAAACCTACCGCAGTGTAGTTCTCGCTAAAAAAAAAAAAATCTGTTTCACTAGCAAACAGTTGACGTATCTGCAGCTCAGGGATTCGCCGCCAATGTGAGTTAGCTCTGTCGAAGCATCTTCCTCAACCTCTTATCCGCACTTTATTCTCTGCCGCCACTGTCCTTGCTTTGCAGTAAAATATGTGCACCAGTAACACACCTAACGTTCACGGCGCTTGAAAAGACATGCTTTTTAAGTCTCCATGTCTGCACTGCCATCCACAATATATTTGAAGAAGACAATGTAAATGCTCCAGAAATGATTAGTAAACCATGAGGATGCTACCCACTATACCTTAGGCATAGTTACCACTAAACAAGAATGAAGACTGTCTTGGTGATTCATGGTTAGGCCGGCTTGCTAGTGGCCTTCTCTTTAAAAATTCTGACGGCCTATTGCTTTTAAAACGCTGGCATAATCTTTGCCGAGAAACTAGTGGAAGTACAATCTATGATAGAAAACAAAGCAAACATGCCTTCTATCAGTTCACAAAAGGACTATTTCCGTTTATGTATATTTTAAGATCTGAAATTGTGGGCATTCTAAATGGTCATTTTATGGGCTTGTCTCTGCACGCAAAATTAGGTTTTAGAGCAAAAACTATATCACGCGGGTGATTCAATGGCATAAGTTGTGGTGTAGAGCGTCATTACCGGGTCAAGTGACTGTTATGAGACATGCTGTGACCAGAGCCAGTCACGTGACAGTGGGGCTGTTGAGATCGTTGTCGTAACCCAGGTTGCCGCAAAGTCGGCGGGCCTCAGATTTTATAACTTGCAGGCCTCAGCCCCAGCAACAAATAAAAAAGGAAGAAAGCCACCATCACAATATCAGCTTCCACTGCGCTTGAGGAGTGACGCAGCATAGAGCAAAGACTGACAATGTTAGTGTAAGAGCACTGCTGCGCTCACCGTCACAAAAATCTTCTCCAACTGTTGTTGTTTGTGTCGTTCTTTTCACACAAATAAAAACCATCGAAAGCATGGATGCTGCTCTTGGTTGGTTCTGGTTGCTTAATTCACTTCTTGTTTGTTCATTTTAGTCTTCGGTACTTTCAAATTGCGCGCCAATCCCTTGTCCGCGACTGGAAGTGGGTAAATATGCTTATCTATGAGTGGTAGAAGAACGGAAATCTGAGCTAGTTGGTGCATTGCAAGATCAAAAAACAGCGCGGCTGCTTAGGACAAACAGAGAGGAGAATAACGGACAAGCGCTGACTAACAACTGAAGTTTATTCGAAAAAAGCACAGGTAATATACACTTTTTTTCTCAAGAACCAGGACGTATGCGCTCCCAAACAAGCATCAGTCTAATCATGGGAATCCAAATATACAATCTCAGTGTCATGCAGAAGCACCGATGGCGTGCTCACGCAACTATCCCCTTTTCTATGGATGTGATAGGCTTCCGATAACTCCCTGGTTAGTCGATCCTTATGCCTGTAGATTACATTAGTGTTGTTAAAAAGAGGTGTGAATAGTTTTTATCAGGATATCTCGGATCATTATTTAAAGGACAGTCCCTGTAGTGCAGGGCAAGGTTCGAAGATGGGGCATTTTTCAAAGATGCCTTATGTTGGCGTAGACGGGTGTTGATACATTTACCTGTTTGGCGTATATACCTCTTTCCGCAAGAAAATTCAATGTCTTACACCACGCCTTCAGCACATGGTACGAACTTAACCTGGGCCGGCTTGCACGATAAAGTCCGAGCTAAGTCCAGACTTAAATGGTGTCTTTAGAAAGACCAAGCTTATTTAAGACGGCTCGTGTTCCGAACGTGGAACGCTTCGGGTTCATGTTCACCAGAGTGGCTTCTCAGAACGGCCTCAGCAACCACTTGGGCATTTTTCCTCGTAACACAATCTTAAGCCGCAAAAAGCAATGGCACGGATTTTACACAACGCAAAATTGACGGAATGTGTACATCTTACAGCAGGGACAGTGCCAGCGCATCCCTGTATTTCCCTAATTTCTCTACTTAGACACCTGGCGTCCTTGTGTCTTAACCAAGACAGCACTAGAGTCGTAATCGTACAAGCGACTTATTCAAGTCAGGACTGAAGCCCAGTCTTGACTCCAGTCTTAAGCGGCCATGCTAGTGGCCTATTCTTTAGACTCCAGTTAAGTCTGGACTTAGCTAAGACAGTCTTAAGATTGTTTTGTGCAAGCGGGCACTGATGATTTATTTTACACGATCTCCTCTCGCTTTTTTGTTGATTCTTCATTCTTCTGTCCACTATGGCACATATCTTGGCAAGTTTTTTGGGGGCTGAAAATACTACATCAACACCATATCTTGATCCTATGTTCCTTAACCTATGCGACAACCGGTGTACGTACGGGATGACTGCGTACTTCTTTCTACTGCCCTGCTCCTGTGGCTGAGAGCTATCTACCGACTTTAGTTTTCTTAAAATTTTTTTACAGGCAAGCGAGATTACCTGATCCGGATATGCCGCCAATCTTAATATGTCAATCTGCTGTCCAAAACTGTCAAAATCGTGAGAGCATGAAATGATTAGTAGTTTTGGATAGCAGACTGACGGATTAAGATTGGTGGCATATCCGGATCAGGTAATCTCGCTTGCCTGTAAAAAAATTTTAAGAAAACTAAAGTCAGTAGATAGCTCTCAGCCACAGGAGCAGGGCAGTAGAAAGAAGTACGCAGTCATCCCGTACGTACACCGGTTGTCGCATACGTTAAGGAACATATGATCAAGATATGGTGTTGATGTAGTATTTTCAGCCCCCAAAAAACTTGCCAAGGTATGTGCCATAGTGGACAGAAGAATGAAGAATCAACAAAAAAGCGAGAGGCGGTCGTGTAAAATAAATCACCAGGTTAAGTTCGTACCATGTGCTGAAGGCGTGGTGTATGACATTGAATTTTCTTGCGGAAAGAGGTATATAGGCCAAACAGGTAAATGTATCAACACCCGTCTACGCCAACATAAGGCATCTTTGAAAAATGCCCCATCTTCGAACCTTGCCCTGCACTACAGGGACTGCCCTTTAAATAATGATCCGAGATATCCTGATAAAAAACTATGCACACCTCTTTTTAACAACACTAATGTAATCTACAGGCATAAGGATCAACTAACCAGGGAGTTATCGGAAGCCTATCACATCCATAGAAAAGGGGATAGTTGCGTGAGCACGCCATCGGTGCTTCTGCATGACACTGAGATTGTATATTTGGATTCCCATGATTAGACTGATGCTTATTTGGGAGCGCATGCGTCCTGGTTCTTGAGAAAAAAAGTGTATATTACCTGTGCTTTTTTCGAATAAACTTCAGTTGTTAGTCAGCGCTTGTCCGTTATTCTCCTCTCTGTTTGTCCCAAGTAGCCGCGCTGTTTTTTGATCTATGAGTGGTAATGACTAGCATTACTCAGAATGACTACGGAACGACTATGGAACGGATGGAGAATGACTACTGAGGAAGAGGCAAACGATGAAAGGCAAATGATAGGAGAGGAAGGGCAGGCTTTTGCAGTTCTCCTCTTAAGAGATATCTAAGAGATCCTACAATTTTTATCGAGATGCATGAGTCGCTGTAGCCAAATGGCGTTTCGATTTAGTTTTCTCGAGCTCCGCTACTGGCCCCGTGTTATTTATTCCCTTTTTGCTCACAAGTGTATATACGCAAAAGGTATATGTACAGAAAATTATAAAGCGCTCCGTTTCTGAGCTGCAGTATCTCCGTATAAAACAGAAAATACAACTGAAGGGCGGCAGCGATGACAGCCAGTCTGGTCGAAAGCCCGCTTCTTCATGAATACCCATTGGCATCATTTGATTAAAATGAATTCTTGGTTGCAAGTGGCACAACACGTTCAGCATTCCGATTCAACATTCGCGCGTTCCGCAAGCTATTGAGTCCACTAAGGATAATCATGTCATGGGGTTTCTAATCAGGTTGAACGCAATTTTTCTTAAGATGTCTTTGCAGCAAGTCTTAAATAAAAAATGCATCTTTGCAATCAATGAAACAGAGCTCAATGGTTTCGCGCACATCATACAAGCTGCAGTTGACAGAAGGAATAAGAATTGTTGCTATGAAGGCATGTTCTCACAGGAAAAGATTTGGTTTGTAATTTAAAGCAAAAATTTAACGCACAGAAAAATCGCCATTTCGTGCACTCGCCTCCGCGCATCATTGCCCTTAAGGCGAAAGTATAAAGAACTATACAATAGCGGTCCAAAGAGCATCTTTATGAGTTCATTGCATAAACTATTGCGTAATACAGAATATAAGTGGTCAATCGCAAGCCGGACTGCCAAACACCGCAACAAAGCAAACACTTCCTGAAATAGGAGCAAATAGGGGCGGTCAGTAAGATTTGAAGAAATCATTAAATTGGGAAGCAAAATCATGAAACAATCGCTAATGAAGAAACGGGCAACTAACCAACCCCCCCCCCCCCCCCGCCTTCCCCCCTGAACAAACAAGCCTGAATAGGGTATCACATCCGATCAGCTCAAAATTTGATGACCAAATGAACGTCGCAAATATGCGGTGCAAGCGTTGCATGTAATTTCTCGCGCTTTACAGGACCTGGAACGCAAAATAAATTTTTGTCGCCATGACATGTTTCAGGCCTGGGTTTGACCCGATGGGGGGCAAAAGTATGCGCATAGCGCAGAATGTCCAGAACCCGCTCTCTGCAGTAGAGTGCACTTGACCTGAATGCATGCAGTGGGGCGCCCAGATAATTTAGAGGCAGATATCCCCATTTCACTCCTGTATATAGGGACGGAATGAAGCCCCAGGAACCAAGCCGAAGATCAGAAGTTTCGTAATACTTCATCTCCGCACCAGTGAGGATGCCAAAATGCTCTATCATGGATACAAGAACAGTGTATTGTAAGGAGCTTGAAGGGTGCTCATTTACAATCAAGCGAGTCAAACAATTCCTGTGGCAAGGTTGCAGGCCCTTTAGAACAGTATGCGCAAAATTCGTCCGCTCTAGAAGAAAAACAGAACTGTGTGCCGAGCATGTTCAAATGCTTTTGTGAGGTCAACGAGTGGCAAAGCAACTGGACGATAAGAGCAGAAGCATGATTCGAGGATTGTAAGCGCAATATTTACATTACTTTAAATGGCGCGGCCAATCAAGCCTCATGTCTGATGTGGGTCAATGAGAACTGACATTTCGAACTGTAGGCGATTTGATGCAATTTTAGAAAAAAAAGCTTTGTAATCCACATTTGCCAACGTGATGGACCTATAGTGTTCCACGGAGCATAGTTTCTCTTCGGAATTAAGACAGTTTGACATTTTGTAAACACTCAGGCACAGCTTCGACATCTAAACTCATCGCGAAAAAGTCTAGGAGAACACGAGCAAGAATGATTTTAAAAGCTTGATAAAATACATAAACTGCCATCAGGAATAAGCTTTTTCGAGAGAGGTAACTTGTCAATTGCTTATTCCCCTTTCTGCCACGTTAACCAGCTGTTAATGATAAGACAATCTTCTTCTGACAAAGGCGTCACAAGGGATGTGAGACGCGAGATAGGTTTTACTTTCGCATATTGAGAAAAGCACTAAAGAAGCTGAAGTACGTAACTTCTCTAGTACTTGTAACCCAGTTTCTATTACATGTCAATCCTAGAGTGAGCTATGTCGTCCTAAGTTGCCGTTCATCAAGCAGTGCTTGTCGCGGCGGGCGTTCACAGTGCAAAACACATTTAGTGCGAGATCGCCCTAGGGCGCCCCTGTATCACTCCTTGTCGTGCCTTTATAACACTTTATAACTCATGTTTTATCTAAGCAATTTCATCCATATATAAGCCAATGCTTCACATTGCAATTCATACATTTCATGCATGCTGCCCCAGCTTTTATTAAGTACGTACTCGTAATATTTCATATCAAACGATTTAAGAGAGCGATGTTCAATAGCTAGAGTATGTACTTCCTGCTTGAGCAGCAGAAGAACATGGCTACAGCAGTGAGCGTACACGAATGATTAATTCTTTGCCCTTTCCCAACGATACGTTTAACTTACAAAGCGCCCACTGCGGTTGAAATTAATCGATGGCAGCTGCCTCCGAACCGAGCCGCCACTATACCTACAATGAGCAGAAAACAAAACCACTATAGTTTTGCATAGAAGCCCGCGAAAAAAATTGAGTACAAGATGCATAAATACAATCTAGGCGAGAGTGAGAATTCCCCTCAGTAGGGGTGAAGATTCGGGAAGCTCGCGAAAAAATTAAGTACAAGATGCGTAAATCCGGTCTAGGCGAGAGTGAGAACTCGCCTCAATATGGATAAAGATTCGGGAGGCACAGCAGGACGCTCCTGTATCGATTAAACCCACACCTTCTTTAACAGGGGCGAAATTTCACCACTGCTGTAAATGCGTGCATCATGACTGGCACGATCAACTGGTGCGCAAGTGCAAGTCACCCATTAAAGGGACACTAAAGAGAAAAATCAAGAGGGCTTGCATCTATAGAATGCCAGTTCCTGGTCACAATAAAGCCACTCTTACTGAAAACAGAGCTGTTATATGGCAGTAAAGAGGAAGACCAGGAATACAGGTATCGCCGCCACAGCCGAAACGGCCGAGGCTCGCAACTACAAATCACGTGACGCGCAAGGGATCCCGGAGGCTGACATGCGAATTACGTTGACCGTTTGAATGAGGGAGTCGGACTCGGTTTTGTCTCAAATATGATAACATGCTTTTATCACACGTAAACGACGGCGAAAAGACGAGAAGACAACGCAAATGTTGCAGGCAAATATAAAAATATGCTCATTTCGTCCGTTTGTCGGTAGATGCCGCTAGTCTCTCAGCTAACACGGCGCTTCAGACGTCCACTTCAGTTTCGGTTATGTTGCGGCTCAGGCAATTCGTGCGTGCTCGGATAGTTTGGTTTGGGCCTGCGGCGCCTAAAATACGAGCTCGGAGCAGCAGATACGCCTACCCTAAGTGCGTATCGAATGAAGAATATGACTCGGCACGAACCTGCGAAGTATTCTCGGCTCCCCACGCGCAAGCAATCACAGAGTCTGCTCTTACGTAATAGTGTGCGTTATCTTACCCTACTACGTAGTAGGAGAAAACAGTTTGAATTCGACCGGCAGGAACAAAAAAAAAATACAAAAAAAACCCTCAACTTCTTCTTGCAATATCTCAGCAATAATTCGATTTTTTGCTGCCGAATATGCGGCGACAGTGTCACCAAATGCCGTTTATTAGAATTTGATAGCATATTTGGGTGTCTTTAGTGTCCCTTTAAAACGATATGTTGGTCACATGCTGTAAGGCCGCTGTGAAAAGCGACTCGCACGTGGAGTCGAGCTGGCGGTCGAACCCCCCACGCGCCGAGGCAAAGGAGCGAGCGCTGTTGTTGTTTTTTTCTCCTTTTCTCCCCTTTTCTTGGGCGCGGGCGCGCGGGCGCGCGGGAGGCTTGGTTTGTTTCGCCCCTTCGCCCCGAGGCGTCGCCAAGAAGCGAACGGCAGACGCATCCTTATCAGCCGGGAACAACAGCAGCACGCTTCTGCGAACCACTTTACAGCCAGCTCGTCCAGCGATGTCCCGCCGTGGCGCCAAGCATGGGTGCAGGGAGACGCCGTTAATGAAGCTTTTTGCACTGCCACAAGCGCTCACTACATGTCCTGCAGAAGGCGACAATAGGCGCGACCCTTGGCCCTCCCAAGTAGGCAATCAGCCCAGCGGCCTCCCGCTGTGTCGCGAGACATTGGGTGCGAGCAACGGCGACTGTACACTGCTCTGGGACAGTGCCCCCCCCCCCCTTTTCCTCGAATGGGACGGCTGGGTGGCCTAGTCTCCAGATCCCCCGCGGCGTTTCTTTCACAAAGGCGCCAGGTGCAAGGTCGCGTCGCAAACACGCTGAGGAGCGGAGGCAAAGACAGGTGCCGTGTGAGAGGGTTTGGGGACTAGCGAGTGGAGAGTGTGTGTGTTTTGAATGTTGTATTTTTATTTGGCGTAATTAAGGACCTGGGTCCAAGATTATTCCCAACCCACGGGGGTTGTGGCATGTTTTTAAATAATTTGATTGGCTGCTTCATTTTCGGGGCTGATCACCTAAGGTGACCGCCCTTGGGTCTTTGTTGATGTCTGGTATCAAAAAGCGGTCCTTGGACCATGTTCGACAGTCAAGATTGAGGCTCGGTGCTTAGCACGTATTTCACCCCCTAGGCTTTAACCGAAACGCTCGGTAGGAAGGTAAGGGCCTATAAAGTGACTCCTCTGTGTGAGAGTCTTCATTTTCTTTTAAGTTACAGTTGTCTGTGTGACTTGTTGCTGTAACTTTGCCTATGTATACTATTTTGCTTCTGTAAATATATATCACCAGATCGAAATATATAGACCAGATCGAATTGGCCGAGATATCGAAGCTAATCAATAAGCGCAAGGTGGCCGATAATAGGAAGTATAACATGGAGAAAATTGAGCATGCTGTAAAGAACGGGGGAAGCCTTAAAGCGGTAAAGAAGAAATTGGGCATAGGCAAAAACCAGATGTATGCGATAAGGGACAAGGCGGGCAACGTCATCACTAATATGGAAAAGATAGTCAAAGTAGCCGAGGAGTTCTATACAAATCTCTACAGTAGCCAAAGTAGTCAGGACCGTAATGAGATTGGCGGTAGGGAAAAACAGTCAGACGTTCCACCAGTGACGAAGGACGAGGTCAAGAACGCACTAGAAACTATGAAAAGGGGGAAATCAGCTGGAGAGGATCAGATAACTACAGATTTGCTGAAGGACGGGGGGGATATCGTGCTAGAAAACCTGGCCACCCTGTATACGCAGTGCCTGGTGTCATCGACGGTACCGGAACCATGGAAGAACGCAAACATTATCCTCATTCACAAGAAAGGGGACTCTAAGGACCTTAAAAATTACAGACCAATCAGCTTACTGTCTGTTACGTATAAGGTATTTACTAAGGTAATCGCTAATAGAATCAGGACAACCTTAGACTGCAATCAAGCAAAGGATCAAGCAGGGTTTCGGAAACGGTACTCTACTATCGATCATATCCGTACCATCAATCAGGTGATAGAAAAATGCTCGGAATATAACCAGCCCTTATACATAGCATTCATTGATTACGAAAAAGCATTTGACTCAGTTGAAACCTCGGCGGTGATGCAGGCATTGCGAAATCAGGGGGTAGACGAGCCATACGTGAAAGTGCTGGAAGATATATATAGCGGCTGCACAGCAACCATAGTTCTGCATAAAGAAAGTAACAAAATTCCCATAAAGAGAGGTGTTAGGCAAGGAGACACAATCTCCCCAGTACTATTCACAGCTTGTTTAGAGGAAGTATTCAGAGACTTGGAATGGGAGCAGTTAGGGATAAGGGTAGATGGAGAATACCTCAGTAATCTGCGATTTGCTGATGACATTGCCTTGCTAAGCAACTCGGGGGATGAACTGCAAATAATGATTGATGACCTAGACAGGAAAAGTAGAAAGGTAGGCTTGAAAATCAATATGCAGAAGACTAAGGTAATGTTCAACAGCCTCGGGAAGGAACAGCAGTTTACATTAGGTAGCGAAATACTGGAAGTAGTAGGCGAATATGTCTACTTAGGACAGGTAGTAACCGCAGACCCGGACCACGAAAAGGAAATAACAAGAAGAATACGATTGGGATGGAGCGCATTTGGCAAGCACTCGCAGATTATGACTAGCAGCTTACCGGTATCGCTCAAGAGGAAAATATACAACAGTTGCATCTTGCCTGTACTCACCTATGGGGCTGAAACGTGGAGGCTAACCAAGAGAGTCCTATTTAAGTTGAGGACAACCCAGAGGGCTATGGAACGAAAAATGGTAGGGGGTAACATTAAGAGATAGAAAGCGTGCAGAGTGGGTCAGAGAAATAACTCAAGTTACCGACATTCTAGTAGAAATTAAGAAGAAGAAATGGACATGGGCAGGACACGTAGTGCGAAGAGAGGATAACCGATGGTCGCTGAGGGTAACAAACTGGATTCCAAGGGAAGGAAAGCGTAGCAGGGGGCGGCAGAAAGTTAGGTGGGCGGATGAGATTAAGAAGTTCGCAGGGGTAAAGTGGATGCAGCTAGCACAGAACCGGGTTAAGTGGAGAAATATGGGAGAAGCCTTCGCCCTGCAGTGGGTATAATCAGGCTGAGGATGATGAAACATATATCTCCTCCTGACCATCATCAGATCATCGTCATCTGTTCCTTACCTGCCGAAGACAGCATAAACATCACTCATGCCAATAAACTAGCCATACTTTCGACTACGTAAACTGAGCGTTGTAAATACTCCTTCTTCAATGGCAGCCACGATGACTGCGCGCAATCTTCCCTACAGTTACATGCTCCTATCGCTGGACGGAAAAGCCGCCTCTGAACCACCGACAGGTGTCCTCGACCATGATTACCGGCACTTCCCCTTGGGCTTCGACGCTCGACGTCGACAGTGGTGCTTGTTGCCTGATTGGTCTTCCTCCTTCCTGAAATCAGATGTGCACGGCGCTTCTGGACTGTCTCATCACTTTTAGCACCCCCGTCAGCCACCCTGGCGGATGCTTTCGCTCCGTATGAGCAGGTTTAAATAAGGCCTCCTCAATTTATGTCGTGATATTTCCTTTTAGTTTTTCATTTAAATAACCCCTTGTATTCTCCCGGCGCAGCAGTGGTAGCGCAGTGGATAAGGCGCAACCTTGGAGGATTAACGTCAACTGGTCTCCCAGGCGAGGGCGGCAGCCATAGCCGCTGGGGTGCTGCACTGAGGACACCATCTTTCTGTATTTTCCCTCTCCCTTTCTCTTACCGAGAATAAACGTTTTTCAATCAAAATCCACTGCTCGAGAACCCCAGGCGGTCGAAAGTTTCGGATCCCTGTACTACGGCGTCTCTCACAGCCCGAGTCGATTTGGGACGTAGAATACCATACACTATTAACCAAATCTGTATTTTCGCTTTAAGCCACACATGATTCTAAAATTTTCATATGAAGACGTGCATTTTGTTTGTGTTTTTTGCTTCGAAAACAGTTCTATAGCCTACCACCAACGGTTTCGCCGATGTCTGCCGCAAACAAAGTGATGCCTAGCCAGATGTTTTTTTCTTGCCAGAATAAGGAAAGGAATTAGTATGTCAGTAAAGGGATCAAGGAAAAATCAACTTTCGGTTCTTGCAAGGTAACTAATGATGGCAACATATATGACATATGGCACATAAGACATGCCCCAAAAATAGCGCCTGAATTCGACATTGGAATGTCCTTGGCCGAATTTGACTGTACGTGAGCCTGGGTATGATCGGGTGGAACACAGGCTCGACATAGTCTCAAGTTGTAAATGGCCCACTTCAGAAAATGGGGCCGACCCATGGCCGAAAACTGGACGGCCATCTCCCTAAAATACGCCGCGTACGCGGACGCGAATTACGTGGCTCAGAAAACAAAGTAGCTCCGCCTTTCTCCACTCACATATCGGCTCCCTTTAGCTTCATTTCAAAGGCCCAACACGCCAGATTCGCTACTCAAAAAAGTCGTTGTATAGCTCTCGAATGTTGCTATTGATGGTACGATTACTTCTTTGTCTATCGAATACCATTTTTGCACATGTCGGTGCTGCAGTTATAGGTTTATAGTCAAATTAGCCTTCTCATCACGTTTTTCAAATTTAAAAGTTTGAATTAGTCTTGGATAAAAGCGTATTTCCTTACTGTTATAAGGAAATAGCAGGTTTGTACAACGAGAACACTCGTCCGCACTCTAGTGAACATAGTTTTGGGAGAGAGCAAAACATCGCGCCACACGTGCCACAGAACAATGCGTTCTCACTGCCACTTTTAAGTCGTCCTACTCTATCTAAAATACCTCCTTGCATGCAGTTCACAACACGAAGGTGACCAGTACAAAACTGCAACTGCAGCCGGTTGGCGGTCGACGCGTTTTTTAGTTTTAAATCCTTCAGTTGGTGTATCGGCTTCATCGGCTTGGCTTTGTTTCTGGGTGCGCTCTCCAGTTAAAAGCGAAAAGCGCTTCATTCTGCGTTATTCATATCGGCTACTTTAAAATAAGCTATCTCAGCGTTAAAACCTTTGTTGTTCAAAATCCGTTTTGCTCATTGAGTATGCAGGTTCCTCCAGCCTCACTCTGCCCTGTTTCTGCGTTCAGCAGTGCCAAAATGCTTCGCAGCGTTGATGGCCGGTTAGTTCTCTCTCTCTCTCTCTCTCTCTCTCTCTCTCTCTCTCTCTCTCTCTCTCTCTCTCTCTCTCTCTCTCTCTCTCTCTCTCTCTCTCTCTCTCTCTCTCTCTCTCTCTCTCTCTCTCTCTCTCTCTCTCTCTCTCTTTTTTTTTTTTTACTCTACGCTCTTACCCTAACACACCCATAAAGTCTCAAGAGCTGGTCTTTGTGTGGGGCTCACCGTCTTGCGGTCAGTGGGTTCACATATCACATACCAGAGGCTTTTATAAGGCCATCACACCGGCACCTCTCATTTACTGCGCTCGCCTGTATACGCATTACAAAGAGAAAAAAAAGAAAGAACCGGAGGAAGACGAACAATATACTCTAGCTTTGCAAAGCAATGAGACAGAGAAGCAGCCGCGTTTCATTGTTCGAAAGAACTCCACACGGGCAACGAAAAGAAAACAACAGAACACTACGCGAGTGCTTCCTGCAGCGCCGAAATGGAACCAACAGTATCCGAAAAGGAGACAAGTTCAAGTAAAAAATAACTGGAAGAAAGCACAGAGAGATGGGTTAAGAGAGAGCAAAGCGCGAGAACTCCGCGTGATGGCGCGCCTCCTTCCTCACGTCTCCTGCAGGCACACATTGGAGCGCGGCGAAAACACTCGGCGCGCCGCTCACTATCGCGGAGGCAGCCGCGCACGGGGATACAAATGTCTTTGCGCTCCAGAGAGAAGAGGAAGGTTCTCCGAACAGCGCAGAATGGTCTGTCTCGGGTAAAGACAGTCGAGGCTATCGAAAGCAGCGGCAGCAGCAGCGCAATCGGCAACGGCGAACAACAGGGTAAAAGAAACTTGGAGGGGTGGGGCGCATGAGGGGTCTGGGAAATAGGCGCTGCGGGGTCGACGAAACGAAGAACGGAAAGCGTATCACTACGCTTACTCGCGATACGCAGCATCATGCCTGCAGTTCACCGTATAAACACGCGAGTTGGGGCGCGGTAGATCGAGCGAGCGCATAACGCAAAAGCGGAGTTGCGACGACGACGACGACTACCGCTACACAACGTGCGATCGGAAGAGGCTCGCGAAAATTCTACTCCCTGCCTGTATTTGCGCGCATGTCTGCTGTGCCTGCCCCCTCTCTCAGCACTCTCGTGTTTCTCTGCTCTACGGAGCACGAGCGAGTCTGCTTGAGAACCGGGGCTCCAGCTGCGCTTACGAAGCCGCCGAGATCTGCCCTCCTCATGCGTCAGCTTGGCGCGGAAGTTGGCAGCGCGTATTTCGCCTGCGCGCCGCTGTTGCTGCTGTTACTGCCGTCACCTTCTCGTTTCGTTCGCCTTATTCGTACTCTGGCGCGCGAAAGTGCGGGCTTTCAACCTCCGTCATTTCGTTATTTTTTACTTTGTCTTTTTGGTCACACTTCTTTATTCGCCCGCCATTCTCCCAGACCAAACTGGGCCACTGCAGAGTTAGCGAAGCAGCCGTGCTGCCGTCTCGAAGAGTGAAGCTGTAGAGGAGCGGCGAATTCCTCCAAAGCGAGCTCCTTCCGTTTTCTGTGCGTTACTATTCAACTTTGACTTCCTTTTCTTCGCTTTGGAAACAATAGAACGGCTCTAGCTTTTACGACTCCGCCAGGCACAGCTCAGTGCAGAAAAGGGCAGCTGAACTCACCGTGGATACTTCTGCGGGCACGCGTTTTCAGTCCACTCCTTTGCGAGCTGCCAATGCTGGTTTTGTTTTCTCCAAGAAATCGAAGGAAGGATCACATTCTTGAAAGAGACAACATTTCATCCTTTTTTCTGCTACGCAGACAATTCTCATTTTTCAAGAACTCTTAGCTCTGCTTAGATGAGTAGTCAATAAGCGCGATTCCAGGGCTTGGTACACTCTGCTGAGGTCCCTGCTCCATTGAATAGAAAAATAATAGACGATGTGCTGTCCTTTCGAACTATGAGCAGGAGAATTGAAAGTGGCAATAGGGAGAGTAGCCGAGCAGTAATTTGTAGTCACATCGCTGAGCTGAACATATCGCTGTGTAAGATGTCCTTACAATGATCGACATGTATTTTGATCATTGTCTGCCAGTGCGCGCTTCCTCAAGCGACCACAAGTATGTACTCGAACAAAATGGCGCTTTGTAGGTAGCTGGTATGCCGACCTGACAGGAAACACTAATGTTGAAGTTTGAGGCCTTCTGCAGCTGCAGAAAACTGTCGTTACCTTCAGCATTCATTATATCGAAATTAGAAATAAATCGCGGTCGACATTTGTACAGAACTACAGAAATATAAACAGACGGAGGAAAGGAAAAAGTGCAGTGGTCGTCATACACAGTGTTCTGCAACTTTTCTGCAACTGGAACAATTTTGAAAAAGTCTCCCACCTCAACCACACGCTCATTTGAGTAAACATCGCGCACAAAACTTGAGCGTTGTTGACCCTTTTGTTACGAGCTCCGTTTTACATTTGTGCCTACCTGGCTCGGCCGCGCACGATAAAAGACTAACCGTATGCGACGAGAGTGAGGAGCAAAAAACCTCAACGTCAATTTTCCAGCAAACGGTAGCTGTGGCGCCATCTGGCTTCGCTGGAGGAAAGCGCCGCGTTTCAAGAGCGTCAGGCAAGATGACATATTTTTATAACGGTGCTAGATGGCGCCACCAATGTCCTTCGGAGGAAAATTGGCTCTCGCGCCTTTTGCCCCTTCAATCTCGTCACAGACGGTTCTGATTTCTCATCATGTGTGGCCAAGGCAGGAAAGAAGAATTGTAAGACTTACTACAGAACAAAAAGGATAACAGCACGCAAGCTTGGTGCGCGGCTTCAGTGCAAATAAGCCTCCAGTTGAGGCAGGATAATCTTTCAAAACGGATCCGATAAAATTGCCGATGACTGTATACGGTGGGACAAAGGACACAATAAAATTAATTATTTCCTTCCGCAGGAATAACTTGCACGGAAAGCGCCTACTCATTCTTGTGCTTCGTGCGCCCTTAAATGCATCGCTATTGAAATAAGCACATGGTATGTAGAAGGTCAGCCGGAATTTGAAAAATGAAAAACACTCTGGACACGAATCTAATGGCAAGCATGATGTTGCTGCTAGTCTATAGTAAATAAGATATACCATTATTTGCGCCTTGAGTAGTTTAAGTATGCCCATTTTTTTTTTCAACTTTTTAAATACTGGCTGCAGACCGCAAATGTGATAAACAAAGTTGTAGAGGGGCTTCATAACCCAATTATTAAATTGTTGCCTGTCCAATATATCTCACGTGGCGCTTCTTTTTTTGTTTCAGAGAAAGGCCACGAAATACAAAAAAAATAACGTCGAATGACAGGCAGCTTGCGGACTGTTACTGCGCTGCTCTCAATCGTGTGATAAATGAACAAGGTTGTCAGCAGCGTGACAGCAGCCACGGGAAAGCGACAAGGCATTACCTCGACTGTAGACAACTCTGTGACGGGGCAAATAAGTGCTATTTGTCAGTTCTTTGAAGCAAAACATAAAGTTGCTTTTTTTTTTTCTTGCGCAGTCTTGGCCGCTTTATCGCTTCGGCAATGCTCGACAGGAGAATACATTTGCACCGGTATGCGACATTAGCTGGAAACTCCTAGTAGCTGCAGCCGGCATAGCACCCTGTGGCTTCAGTGTTGTACTCGTCACGCTGCAAGCGACCTTTTTCGTCCATCTCACAATTTAGGGCAGAACAATAGTACTGCAAGACTGCCACGTAACCTTTTAAAGTAAAAAATTTCACTACGCCATGTATCAGACACGGTCAACCTGACAGACCGTTTGACCTTGAACGAGCCGCAGGTCAGAGTGTACTTATGTAGCTTAATCATGGTACCACCTATGGTGTACCATCACTCAACCTTTGACCTTGACCTTCGACGGCAGATACATAACCACGTGTTTCTTCTTGTACTTGACGGCCCCTCAACTCCATAGTCATGTGATGGCTAATTGTCTATGCCGGAACTTCGGATCCGGGTTGCGCGGCGATCCGGGAGCCACCAACCTCTCCACAATTTTACCTGCTCGTGTCGCCTTTTTTCAGAAAACCGGATGCGAGGAAGGGTCGCTGAACGACACTCTGGAATACGGGGATGAGGTGCTAATGACGGCTACATGGACGCTGTTGCGAGGATGGGGAGGGTTCTCAGACCGTGAAGAAAGGACCCGAGGTGACAAGGAAAGCCTCAGAAGGACGGCGGGGCAGAGAGGAACGAGAGAGGCGCTAGAGCAATTTGACCAAGCCTCTTCTCCCGAGGGACGACTGTCTGAAAATACGAAGACGGCTGGCTAGTCATGGCGGCGCATATATTGAGTTCACCGTGTAAACCGTCATCTCCAGCGCTGCCTGCAGCTATGGCCATCATCTTCCACCTCAAGCACCGTATCACAGCAGTGGCGTCCAGACGCCGCCTCAAGACCATCGGGTGAGCGGGGGCATCCAGGACTGATTAAATCCGTTACTGGCCCTATTTCGTGTGTGATTCCTGCTTTCCACCGCGAAAAGAGCCTCTTAACATAGACATCACAGTGGCGACAATTGAATCGCTACAAAACCACGTCTGCCCATTTCTAAACCTAAGGCTAACAAAAGCAAAACTAAGCAAAGCGACTCCTTTTAATAGCCCAACTAGGTTTAGCAGGGTTAAACCGCAGTCATTTGTTTTATAACTCGCGGGCTTGTTTAGAATCCGTAAATGGGACTAAGTGAGACGTCACGTATGGCGAAACATTTATTAAGTATTATATAATAGTGCTGTACAATTAGGCGAATCACACTTCGGCTTTAAAGCCAAAATATTTCAAAAATGCAATAAATAAAAGGGTTAGCCGGTTAGTTAGTGAAAAATGCAATAAGCTTAAATATCTCTATGCTTGTGCCAACATCGTGCAGCCGGATCAACCAACTGGCGTTTGAATTTCCTTCCATTTTTAAGTCTTGGGTAAAGTGGACAACCTGTATAATATGGTCATTAAAGCAGCCGTGAGAATATTACGCAGCATGCCCATTCCCCAGCTCCCCTACGACCATGGGGGTGCCTGTGGGGCGCATTCCTCACTATGCTGCCCCCCTCCTCATCCCTAGAATTATCCTACATTGACAAGCGAGATCTTTATTATTTTTTTAACCACACGGCCCTTACAGCTCAGGTTCATCTGTATAACATGTTTATGGGCCAAACTCCCGGGGTAGTGTTTGCTAATATATACTATGATAGAAACGATAAAGGTGCTTGGACTAAAGGAAGTCCCACTCCCGGCTGCACAGTAACTCCCAAACTATTGCCAACATTTAATTTCAGAAGAACCCAATTATGATATACGGCCGTTGAGGCCTCTGAGCACAGCTTTATCTTATCAGGAAAAAAATTGCATGCAAGCCTTGAATGCTTAGTGAAACTTGAATACTTTTGCAGTAATCGCTGAAGCGGACGTTTCAGTGCGAGAGCGGTGAAACCCTGTTGACAGGTCGCAAAGAGGCGCGTTAGAAATAGAGCGCACTTGGCGTTAATTACACCGGGCGAAATTACCGGCCAGTGGATGGACGGCGCGGTCCGCCAATTACAAACATGTCCACCATATTAAAAAATGTACACATTTGTTTGACTTGATCGACCTTATCTTGTACTATCCATTTCATTTTTGTTCCCGAGTTGGGCGCAGAAGAGAGAAGAAAATATCCATTAACAGACCAACTCTGACGAACTTCCAACTCACTCGTGCTCTAATGTGAGAATTAAATGGGCCGGTTAATTTGCCTCTCAGAGCTCTTGTTCGCTACTCTTGCCCGAACTACCGGAGTTCGCCGAACCATGAAATTGACTCATTAGGAACTCGCGCGACCACTGATTTGGGCGCCAAAAGTAGCGCGCTTAGCCAGCGAGGCTCCCCGTCAAGAGTCACGTGCACAAGCGAGGTGAACGGAAGTGCACCAGTTTGTCAAGCGTTTAATGAATTTCACACTCATACAGCGGCATTTAGGTAGCAGCGGTCTAATCGAAAAACGAACAGCCTAGGATCACTTGTTAGTCTTAAGCTAGATTTGCGTTGAAGATCTACCGCTGTTCAGTGACGAGGCCATCGATTAAAGAGTACGGTTTCATTACGTAGCCCGCGCGGTGAAGCGGGTGACTGGAACAACCGAGGTGCCTGCGCCACATACATTGAATAAATACCTGCCACACTCCAAGACACCTGAAAAGCCTGCCTTTCCATCTCGACGACGGATTGTCTGCCGCTCTTGGTGAAGCCCGGCCCTGTGAAGAAGTTACTTATGCAATCAATTGCGACACGAGCCATTGCGCACACCTGACTAGGAATGTTAACCCTACGAATTTACCTCGTACCAAAGTACTGTCTTGTAAGTACCGTGCGAGCAAAAATCGCGGGTAGAATCCTCGATCAAAAGCGAATAGAAAGAGACGTCGCCCTTGTTTGGACGCCAGCCCACGCAGGCGTGCCCGGAAACGAGGCGGCACACACACTAGCCCGAGATCTCACACACCGGGCTGGAGGAGTGCCACCGGAGCCAGACAAACGAGAGGACCTGATTAACTATAGCGAAATAACAATGCACTACAGACTGAGCAGGAGGGTACTACCACCACCAGACTCCACGTTAGGCAAAAAGGAAGCAGTAGCATGGAGAAAGCTACAGACAAATACATACCCGAACCCAGTTCTCGTCAACCATATATGGCCAGAAATACGATCAGACCTATGTTCACTATGTAAGGAAAGGGGATCTCTAGATCACATAATATGGGAATGTGCAAAGTCACCAGACAGGGCTAAGAATTTAACTAAAGACGCCTGGGAGACCCTTCTGCGAAGCTCAGACCCAAGAGCCCAAATAAAAATTGTTCGAATGGCCGAAGATGCCGCCGGAGTCCAAGAACTACCGGCCTGCAACTAAGGCGACTGTCCCACTTTCCGGGTCTAACCCCCGAAGAGCGGGATAGTCACTCTGTTGGACGAATAAAAGTTATCTCTCTGTCTTTCTCTCTCTCGTACCAAAGCCAGAAGATTCAGACATATATGACCTGGCGGTGTGGTGTGCATTTCGATGTGAGTTGATGTCATGCAGATGTTCGCAGCCGAGATGTCCCACGGTTGGCGAGAAGTTTAATCTCTTCCTTTTGACGAAAACTTCCCACTCGCACACAAAGTGCCGGCAGGTGACTTCCACTGAACCACCTCATATATATTCTTGCTTCTTCCAGCGTCATATTCTCTTATTGACAATTATTTTTTCTGAACAAACGTTTCCCGCCACAAGACAGCGTAGAACACAAAAATAAATAAAAGTCTAAGGACGGTTATACAATACTCCCTAATTCGATAAGGGCAGATGTATTAAGCTTTTTTGTGACATACTGAGGCATATAATTTGGGGGATACTTGAATGCATGCATGTGAAATTACAGATCGCTCTTTATTTTTATCGCGAGCCAAAGAGAGCGCTCGTGGCTCATTCTCTTCTTGGGAATTCTCTTTGGCTCGTGGCTCCCTCATGGCTCGTGGCTCGCGAGTTTCTTTCGCTTAGTAACAGCGAAAATGGCACTGTGCCGTGCCCCTTATCCTATGGTAGGTCCCAGCCGCAGCAGTTGTACATGTTACAGGCCGTCATTGCACCCGCCACCGCTTCGGTGGCTAACGACGGCTGTTGCGACGCGCTTCTTTCTCTCTCTCTTTTTTTCTTCCCCATTTTCTCCTCTGTCTACACGAAGCAGCGGAGGTGGCTCTGCTACAGAGCCAGTAGCAGAACAATGGCGACGCGGCTCAACCGCCTAACGGGCGCGTAAGAGCTCCGCTATTGAAAAATTGAAAGAAGTGTGTGTGGGGGAGGGTGAGATGAAGGGGGGGGGGGGGGGGGTGCACATTGTATTTGGGTCGAACATGTGGCCTAACAAGCCATACTTCTGCCTTATGCAGGGGCTTGTTCTCGATTTTGCCGGAACAACGAAGCAAGACAAGCACTTCATCCAACTAATCGACCAACTGATTCGAGAAAGCACACCACGCAACCCGTCTGCAGCTGCGCCACAAACTTCGCAGTATTCAGCGTTTCAATTTCCTTTCATTATGATGAGAGTCACAGTTAACTATGATGATGTCTCTATTTTCGGTTATATTTCACAATTGTAATGGTAACGGTAGACACAAAGGCACAGTGAATGAACAGTACCGACAGGCTTTGAACGCGGGATTTACTACAAAAGATGCTTTCCAATTATCGCCGCTCTGATTGCGACTAATTTCATGTCTTGTTTCCTTTGACAGCGCCTATTTGATATTATGCTGCCTTCGTACCTCATTAAAGGATCTGAGGCTTGTTATACATGGGCAGCGTGCACCACGATCACAATGCTAACCGCTGCTATCGCGAATCAAGCTTGGCGATGTGTTGGCGTTTCTGGCGCGCTTGAGCCGGAGTGCGAAGATCGTATGATGGAGCTGGCTCGCTTCAACAGCTTACTTTTTACGTTAAATTACCTTTCAAGAACCAGACATAAAACAAGCAGTGTCTAGAGTACTGTCTGATGGAGTTCTTATTCAGCCTCCGAGTATGCACGACCGCATGGCAACAGCGTCTTCGCAGCATTGAGCTGAACTTCGAAAAACATGAGGTATCAGCTGCACCATTGAAGTAAACGACAAGTTCCAAACACAGCAGCGGATGCCGTGAGCTTACCAAAGCACGCCGCTCGTTGTCGCGGCGGACGACGACGCTCTCGCCGTGCGCTAGTCCCTAGTCGTCGCTAGGCCTAAATTGATCCGCGTTGAAGGCACATCGGGTAGCACTTTGGATTTGCTCAGCGCTAGAGTAAATGGTGTGTCATACAATCTCGTCTCATGTAATAAAAAAAAAAAGATATGTTCAATTTCGGCGACGATGCAGTATCGCGTAGCCAACGCGAAAGCAAACGATGAGCCACGTCGTTGCGGCGGCAGCTGCCTGTGAGCAGAAAGTTGCTTATATTCCAGTTATCACTCCTTTCAACAACATCGCACGGGTCAACGCTCATCATGTAAGACTTGTCTTCGGCAGTCGTCTTATTACCTATTTAAAAAAAAATAACAAATTTTAGCACTCTCTTTTGACGCGCACGGGGTGCACCGTATCGTCGACGCGTGGCTTGCGGGAGGCACGGCCGGCGCGGCGTACGTGTTTACGGCGGTGGGGGAAGTGAAATGGGTATCACATTCGAAAGTCCGTCGTTAGTACGAAGTCTGTCCGGTTTGCAGAAAACGTTCATAGTCGATTTAATCGAGGATCTACCGTAAAGCGGTGAAGGAAAAACATATAAGCCACACTCGGACTGTCGTTGCATGCTTCACGCATACGCTTCGGCAATCAGCCTTCGATCTCTTTGAATATTTGTGCCGTCCACTATCACGCATTGCTGTCCCAATGACGTTACAACCAACAATGACGCTAATGATGGTATTTCAGTCTTTTAAACGGCAAAATATTGAGCAGCAAGGCCGCTCTGCCACGCATAAAGCGTGCGAATGCACAGCCCACTTGGTACTGGCAACAGTGGGCCGGCGCAATGAACTTGTTTGAAGAGTATTTTCCTTCTCTCCGGCATGCTTTCGGTAAAACGGTCTATAGCATGTGGCCTAACAAGCCAATATTTTGCTTTGTGCAGGTTAGTCCTTACTACAGCTCCTTAAACAGCTAATGTCGTTATCTTCTGGTTCTGATATACGCGCAGCAATGTTTCTAAATGGCACGTGATGTGTCTTGCATGTGCTTGGATTTAACTCAACGTCTCTTTTGCGGAGACTGAGTTCAATCTAGTTCCTAACGTAAATGAGCCTAGAACTCATGAATTGTTGAAAATTTTAACGCGGTAGCGTTAAGGAGCTCATGTAGCAGAAAAGCCGGTGTCGTCGGCGGCGTTGGCCGTGAGCGATAAATCCTGGCATGCACTTCATAAATAAAAAGCAACTTCCAAGATGGGCTGGGTGGGAATCGAACCAGGGTCTCCGGAGTGTGAGACGGAGACGCTACCACTCAGCCACGAGTTTTTTTTTTTTTATTGCCTGTTTTGAGTTCACATCAATTCAAAAAAGATCCACAATAATGGTAAAACTCGCAACAACCAGACTTCGGCTGTCACGAAAGGTTTAAAATTTCTTGAGAACAGCCATTTCATCGAGCACACTGATCCAGTCAGGTGGATCAGAAAGCACCCGGTACGTTTCTCTAAGGAGCAGCACACTCTCGATAAAGTTCTCGCGTACAGAACGCGTGTTGACATCTGCATGTTGCACTTGCATCCTTGTTTTCCATAGGCTGTGGAGGCCCAAGACCTTGACTAAATCCAAAGGAATACCCTCACTCTCGACTGGAAGGAACCGTATGCCATACGGGATCTGAGTGAAGGTCTTTCTTTAGTGTTCTCTGGAGAACATCCCAGTGACAGACTGGGTCCCAGCAATCCAAAAAGACGTGCTCGATTGTCTCTGGTTTTTTGCAAAGGAGACAGTCTGTTGTCCAGGGAACAAATAAGCCTCTTTTATGTAAGCAGGTTTTAACAGGTAATGTGTTGGAATGTAGCTTAAAGAAGAACGTTTTAACTGAAGGCCTAACTGGCATCTTTTTCACACGCTTTAAGACATCCTGTCCGGGGCCTCCACGGTGTGGTGCACGGTAAATCGGCAACGGTATCGTCACATCCAGAAGATCTTTGTACAGCTTCTTCTTATACACTTTGCTCAAGCATTGAAAAACGCGCATGCAACATTCTGAAAGACAAGACAACTTCGCGCATGTACCCTTTTAAAGCGCCACTCATATTCTCACCAGAACAGACAACGTATTCTGGAAGCATTTTACACAGTCGCACTTGCATGACCGTCCTCAAGAATTTGTCGTTTTGATCATGAAGGAAAAAAAAAAAACGCGAGACAATTTGTCACAAAAAAAGATGCACAAGGCCCAAGCCCCCCGCCTTAACAGGAAGAAAGAGGTTGGTTCTGCTGCACTTTTCCCATATTGATGCCCACATGAAAACGGCAAAGACACGATGAATTTTTTGAATGCTAACACGCGTCGCCGAAAGCACATTCATTACGTACCATATCTTTGCCACAAGGAAAACATTGCACACATAAGCGCGTGAGAACATTGACAACGGCTTGCCCTGCCATGAATCAGCTTTCTCTCTCGCCCTCTCTGCTTGGCCAGCCCAGAAAGGGGTGGGATCTTGGTACGATTCAAGCGGCACGCCTAAATACTAGGTCGGAAATTTTGACCATTGCAAACGACAAAAGTATTCAGCCCTTTTTCCCAATTTACTTCACAGCCTGTCTGTCGGCAGAATTTTTCAACAAGGAGAGTAACTTCTTGAATGCTTTCTCTGCTTGAACAGAATACAGCGATGTCATCTGCATATGCCAGCATTTTGACCTGTGCTGACTGTAGCATAAAGCGAGTTATACGTTCATTGTTTATGATAGACCGGCAGAGAGGCTCGAGGTAGGCCGCAAACAGCAGGGGTGACAGGGGGCAGCCTTGCCTCACTGACGACGGCACACGAATGCTGTCAGTGAGCTCTCCATTCACAATTATCTGTGTCGTGCAGTTCGCATACACCATTCGAACACCTTCCTCAATCACTCGCCCTATGTTTGAGTGTGCCAATACTTCGATGCTTGAAAGCGGTACAAAAGCGCTTCTAGTGAATGCGGTGTTGCCTTAGAAACGTGCCGTAGAACGTTATACTGCGGTGTATATCGGTAATTATGAGCATGTTACTTACAGAAGTCGCAGTTACACGAGTAGCGAAGTACGTTTCCGCTACATTTCTTCTGCGCTCTGCGCACATGCAGAGCCATCTTGCGGCAAACACAGAAGAACCCCTCCTCGCAATGTGCGGCGCTGCCCCGACACGTGGCGCGCCACTCGCCCCTGACGTAGGGTGCCTCAATGTCAGCGCCGCCGTCCAGGGTGGAGACAACCTCGCCGACGCCGCCATATTGAAGCACACGGGATCCGCTGCGCTAGCATGCGTTACGGCGCCGTTTTTGATTTCGGCGCTTCATGGGGCTTTGAGTTGAATTGTCTTTTCCATAGGTATCGCACTGTGTGGAATTTCACTCTCAATAGCCATTTTACACATCGGATTGTCGAATACGTAATTATACGGCCTCAAGTGGCCGAGCTTGTGCGGCTGTGGGATTGGAAAACCTATTAATATTTAACAGATCCTTTCGCCAGCATGTTCTGCTGCCCTGTGCGGGTTGAAGAAATCACCTTATTGTTTTCCACATGGCTTTTTTTTTTTTTTTTTTACAGCCGCTCGCGCCCTGCGGTTGGATTTGCTTTCTTTGCGCGGGCTGTTTCTTTTTTATTAGCTCGCATGAGACTGATGTCGGTCTCTTTCTAATCATTCAAAGTGAAAATGCGAGTTGTTTGGCCGTATATTGCTTACAAGGAGCAATTACATCTGTTTACAGGCAGACGCTGGTATATACTAATGATGCGTGAACTTCAATATACGAACGTTGCGGCAGCGGTTTTTTTTTTTTTCTCGGCTCCCTCGAAAACCGACTTCTCTAGTTGTTGATAGCATACATGATTAAGTGAGGTTTTCACTCGTTTCGTTTTCCTCCTGGGCGCCCATTCGCCGGAAGTCTGTGAACTTGCTCGCATGTCGAGTTCGCTTGCACCATGGACATATGCAGCGGTTGCTCGGCTGCTATTCCTCTGCATTATTTTATTCATGGCGATCTCTAGTGATTATTAAACTATGCATGTGAACCTACGCAAATGATTAGTTTGAAATCATCATAAACTATAGATGCTGTTTTCTGAAAATTTTAAATCCGAAGTTAAGAGTAATCGACTTTAAAAATCATTCATTGCAAAAATAAAGCAACCATAAAGGGTTTGATTGAAAAAGCTGCATTATTTTGGCTGTGCCTGAACTACATTTACTGATTGGGTACTGAACAGCCAGGCTGCTGTAAAAATAAATGCTAAACGCCTAAAAGTTGATGTTTATTTCTGATGCAGACAAGTATGTAACGTAACTTATCAACCTCACCCCTAGCAGACAGTAAAGACAACAAAGCCGAATACGATGCGAATTTGAAAAGGCGTAGCTTGTTGATCCAGTTGATGTCTGGTATGTGAAAAAAAAAAAACAGCCGAAACGACATGTTCATAATGAAAACTAGTACACCGGTTGAAGCTGGAAACACCACTGAATTTTATTTTCCATAAAATTTTATTTTGTGTTTCCAGCGCCGCCCCTGTACTCTTATGAACGCATCGCTTCCGCTGTTTTTTTTTTTTTTTTTCACGTAAAATGCAAATCATTTTTCTAATGTTGAGTGCAGTAGAACATGGAAAAAATGCAAACTGTAATATAAATTACCGAGCCGGAAGGACATATATATTGTGTATGTATAGTCGATTATAACTCTTGTTGAAAAGATATGAAAGCAAAGCGTGAAAAGAGATGCAAATTACGAATTATGTAACAAACTTAGAGCAAACATTTTTATGTGCGCAGTGTGAAAGCATTCGCAGCAATAATGAAAATGAAAAAAAAAAAAGGAAAGACATCAACCACGAACTAGCGAGCAAGAAAGACTGGTAAATTTGATGTGTAGAGTGTGGTATAACAGTTAAAACAAAGCACTCTACATCAAGCTGACATCAGCACAGTATAGCTGCCATAATGGTCGTCACAATCCTCAAATTCGCTTAGCCGGCCTCTGCACCAACAGTTGAGGAGCTGCTGTCTTCCTTTCCAGGAGGTGTACATTAGGCAGGCCGTCTCGCAGAGAGTTTACTCGGCTTCTGTTGAGCTGAATAAATAATTAAAAACAAATGCTGTTGTTTTGGATCACTGGAAATTGAGGAAATTATACTTTCCACTAACATCTACAGTAAAAGAGCATTGTAAAAGCTCTGAAATTTAACAGATGGCGTCCATCCTATCAATTTCTCTCCAAACTCGTCCTCATCAAAGTGCTACAAAGATAAAACACCAAGCGTGATTAGCAAGGTTAATTTAAAGTCTTACAAAGAAATACTTTGCAAAATGTTATCCAAAGTAATGAAGAGAACGTTTTCATAAAAAATTTGCTGAACATTACCGAACCTCGCATATTTCTAAACAATGCGCAGTCTACGACAAATGTCGATCCAGAAAACCCAAGAAAAATTTCAGTAATATAATGCGTGTTGACGGCATGTTTACATATGTCACATCATGCTTAGGCATTTTGCTCCGCATCATAATAGAAAGCACGGCAATGAATGAACAGCGCATTTATCGTGTTGCAAATATATACCCGCAAACAAAATTTCTCTACATCGCTTGCGATTACAACGGTGCAATACGTACTTATCTAAAGAAATAAGCTAGGAGCCTTGACTTGAGATCCGCGAGACATCGCTACCAAAAAGCATCTTCATTCGACTCTAGCTATGACACTACGCGAATAGAAAAACAATGTTCAAAACAAAATATAGGTCAAAACTGTCTTGAAACTTACATCGCCGGTATATGACTTAGTTATTTTCCGTCGGTCCCACTTCTATCTTCCCTTTCAGCCCCAGGGGAAATGAAAACAACCTAGTCCTTTACGGGTTCACCCAGTGCATATCGGCACACTCAAATTCTTGTAATGCTCATTTTGTTGTCCTGACAAGCTCGTAAGACACGCGGTCTAACAATCTCAAATAAGTAAAACCACCAGCGAGTTATCCGCAGCCTCGAGCAACGCAAGCTTAGCTGCTTGCACCACGGAACTGCGACCGCACCGATCGCCCGTCGTGATTCAACATGGCGCCGCAGCGCGAAAGAGGCGGCGTGGGGCCCGTCAAAGGATGGCACCACCCTGAACGGCGGCGCTGACATCGAAGCACCCTACCCTGACGTTTCGCCGTGCACCCTCACGGGTTGTAAAATCAAGCGTCTTTACTTTCTTTAGATCACTATCTTCGCTCACCCGCTTCTCCCCTTCGGGCCGCGCGGGTACCGGTGCGAGGATGCCCCAATACCCTTGCGTTTAATAAGTTTTCTCGACGAGGTGCTATAACGCTATCACGTTCCACTTTTGAAGGCGAAGCTTAAGCGTCCTCCAAATTTTTTTCTTTTGGGTTAGAATAAGCTAGTTACGGATACGGCAGCCCTCTGTACATAACAAACATGCACAAACGTCTTGCGAACTTATAAAAATAGAAAAGCAAATTGCGCGCCTACAAAGACTTTAACGCACGGTCATATCCTTGGAAGCTAAGATAGCTGATTTAGAGGACAGGAGTAGACGCTCAAATTTAGTGGTCTTCCTTGAACAAAGGACGAAGGTGAACCAGAGGCGGAGTTGAGCAGTGAAGCTCTGACATTTTTTCCCACTAACCTCGAAGTCATATGTAAGAAAATTGGCAGAATTATTCCCTTGGCTGGCATGACAAACCACGACTAGTCTTGTGATTTGAAGAATAACAATGAACGCCGCAGGTTATGAAGAATCCTTACACGCTGAAATGGTTCCGACACATCTGTTCAAAATGGCTACTCGCGAAACACGCTCTGGAAACGCAAACTCCTGTGGGACAGTGCTTCAGAGGGAATACAGCCAAACTCAAATTAACTTTAATTCACGAAAGAATTCGCCGTTATATCAACCTTTCTGTCTGGGATGACAAAAAAAAAACATGATTAGCAGAGTTAAGCTGCAGCCATTTTTGTTGCGGAAGTAACACTACGCTAGTCGTTGAGCCATTTCGCGGAGCCCCCGATGAGCCAAGCTGCGCATACGAGAGGAGCGAGTGGCGTCAGACGGAGCACAGCTGAAGAGCCGCGTCGGAGCCGCCGCCATCGCGCCAGCTGTGGATGCGCCACAACAGAGACGTCACACAGTGCACAGCTGGCGCGCCGGGGCCACCGCCGACTCCTCCGCGGCACGGTGACTCAGAGGTGCCGCCGCGATCGCCGCGCATGCGCAGTGACGTCATTGCTCTTCCAATACGCAGGAGCCACTGCGAATGCGCGGGGCGCCACTGCGAATGTGGGCGCCACGCCGGTACCGGCACAGTCAGCCATGGAGAAGTTAGCAGAGGCTGATCGCCTCAGGCGAGCGTAATTCTTTGTTTCCGCAATTCTACTCGGGATGGCCATTGATCAAACCACAGCCAGTTTTGTTTTCCAAAGTACTGTATGACTGATTCCCAGGACGCACTAATAAAACAACATAGTATTCAGACCCTGGAAGTGACAACACAGAGGCTCAAATTTCCTTGTATTCTTAAAAATAACGTTCTTGCCCTCACCTCTGAGCATTTTATAACGCCAATGGAGGCTCCAAAGCATCGCGGCGCTGTTTCTCAATATCAAACCAGAACTATAGTGCCTTTAAAAATCATTTTCGCCCACGCACTATTACTCATTGGAATAATTTTCCTTAGTTGCTTCTACCCACTACTGTTATATCTACCAATTGAATTATTGAATTCATTGTTTTGTAAATAGTTATTACTAAAGTTTATATTTGCGTTATGTTCCTTTTCATTCGCTTAAACTGTAATGTTGCTTCAATTACTTTTTGCTTTAATTATTTTACGAAATGATTTGTTACAAGAGCGAGTTTGCCTTTTCTGTTTTGTTCTCGGTGCCCATAGAGTGGATTAATATTTTGTACACTAACTTTATACTCATCTGCCTTCCATCTGCTAATATAATTATTCAAACTTTGTATGCCCCTCATACATGGACCGCACCAGCCCTTGCAATATTGTGTAAAAACTAAATAAATAAACAAATAGAAGATACACAGGCGATTCATGTGTGGCGTATAAGCGTAGGCGTTATTTAGCTGCGTCATTCTATATTATTGCGTCATCGCCAGTGTAAAGACTCCAGAGACGTGTCTTTGTAGTCAGGGAAGTGGAAATCGACGTATCAAACATTTTTAATTGCTCCTCGCTTGCGGAAGGCGAAACGTACACACGCCTCTGCAGGATTTAAATATATCCTTGGGATCTGACTAACTTATGTGGCATCTAATTTCCGCTTTTAACGCTATGACCCGGCAAATTAAATGCTACTCGCTTAACCCCTGCTCCATTAATTTGGGCCTCTATTACCCCACACATACTCATAAATAGGAAATCTATAGCTACCACGTTATGAACAAGGCCACCTGAAAACTATTTGAAGTCCCTTTTCAGCCAAGCTGCCCGAACGTGCCTTCATGGCCCAGGAGTGGCGTGTCTAGGGATCCAAAGTAAAACAAGAGAAACAAGATCGTTGCACAGTACGAAAGAGCACTGAACAATGGTTGAGGGAGAGCCTCAGTTTGCAAGCCGAGTCAACGTTTCGACAAAGGGACTTGCCTTCATCTTCGCCCAGACCAATACAAGTCCCTTTCTCGAAACGTTGGCTAACGTTTGCTCAGCATGCAAACTCCCCCTCAACTCTTGTTCAGAGCTCTTTCATAGAGATAGAAAAGTTCCGGGAGGTAGAATTCCCATCTCACCCTCTCGTAAAAAAGCCCAACCCCGAGTTGGCAGCGCTTGCCGAAGTAGCCACGTCATATGGCCACCTACCCCGGTCACGTTGCCTGCCAACTACTTATGATTTTTTTTTTATTTGTGGCTAAGGCTTTAAACAGTCAAAGTCGAAGCTGCCGACGCCAACGGAGAATTTTCGCCGACATGGGGGTGTTAACGCTCACGCGTTAAAAACATTTTTAGTATTGCACCTTTTCTATACGCCGCTACTCATCTCACCACTAATACTAACACTACCACTGCTATACATTACTCTATTTGACTTCAGGAGAGTTTGATAACATTTCGACTAACAGATGTTGGCCTACAGCATGCCAATGATTAGCTGCCTTTTTTCCTGTAGGCTATGATGTTCTCCTTGTTCTCATGAGCTACAAGAAAACGGTAATTACGAGTTACTTTGCACAATTTTCATGCATAATTACTTGCGTCATAAACAATATTTTTACTGCTGTTTTCTGCGGTGACAGAACATTTCGGATGCTAAATTCCTGAGTTGGCGCCATGTAATGTACTATATCATTACTGAAATTAGCGTTTGCACTTCTTTTTCACACGAAGATATGAGAAGAATGTGGTCCCTGCGGCCATGTTGGCAGCAGTATGTTCTTTAGGGGACCCGATTCTCACTGGGGGTGATTTGAAAGGTAAAGAGCTACGCAATTGTGTTTCAATGGGAATATCGAGAAGCTTTGTAGTTTTCTCGGCCACTACAACTCACTTTTCACTTAATTGAAGTCATGTTCGCCACTAGCAGTCAGAGACCCCTGCAAGCGCACTAAAGTTTCATTAGCAACTCCACTTCTTAAGAAGTTAAAAAAAAAAATCGATCATTTTAGGAGATAGTGACCGTGTAGAAGAACCGGTAACTTTTTTTCCCACTATATTCGTGGACATATTGAGGTTTAGGAGTTTCCAACACGTGCATATTTATACAAACATAGTATCACGCAGACCGTTTCCACAAACTCCAAACCGCATCTGAAAATCACTGCTGCCAAATATACAGAGCTACACTTACAGATGAACCCCTCGACTGGCATTAAATCGGCGTATAGTCGATCTAAATTGACTACAGTCATTTGTTGTATGCAGAAACCTAGGTTCAACTAATTTAATTGAAAGTCGTCCGAGCTATCTTCTTACGGAGACAAATTGAAGCGCACATCGTCGCTAACTCGCGAATGGGAGGAGGTATGCGTGCGTATCTCGGGGGCGGAAAACACATCAACTGATGCGGCGGCCAACATAAAACGAAACAAAATCGGAGCGAGCACAAAGAGCTGAACTTTTCTCCCCAAGGCGACCGATGATCGCCGAGGATGGACAGCCGAGGAGCGAAATGGCCTCGATAGATTTGGCGGACCGTTCTTCGTCGACGAAACGGAGCCAGCCAAGCGAGAGATACTGCGCGTAATGTGGCGAAAGCGGCTCGGCCATTTAGCCTACAATGGGTCCCAGTCGGCCTAGCCGGTCCACGCGCTGACTTTCACTCGCAGCTGCCCAAATGGAGGAACTTGGGCAGGGACAGACGCCCCCTCCTCTTTCCCTCCTCCCCGCCACTTCCACCCTAAGGACCCGACGCTGTGCACGGGGATCAATTTAATACGGGACACGCGACCAGGGTTGTCGTTGCCGGCAAGCCTGCAAACCTTTACTGCACGTTCAAAGAAAATGAACACATTTGTTAACAGCACCACAATGGCCACGATGCTATCCACCCCATTGAGTTTAGTAGAACGACAAGCATTGGAGCCATAACCGCGATGCCACGCTTTGAGCGAATTAGCTGCACAGAAAACTGCCTATAGGCACTGACAAACGGAAAGCCGTCTTGGCAAGTGCTATGTGCGCTGACATTCTTTTTTCTTACGGGTGTTGCTCCTTACACGCACTTCAGTTACAAACTTGATCACTTAGAGCCTAACACGAAACACCACACCCCGGCACATCGTGCGCAATAATAAAAGGCTGCGCCTTCTCCTCCCTCGTCCCTAACCCCTCGCCCGATCCATGTCACCAACCGTGCCTCTTTGTTTGGGAGAGCCATCTGATGGGACAATCGTGGCGTCGAGACCTACGCAATGCACGTCTCGGCACCCCTAGTGCATCGCGAGGGGAATCCCCATGCAGTACGGCATGCTTCTGATCATGAGAAGGGGGGGGGGGGGGGGGGGGGCGATGTTATTTTACGTTACTTGTCATAGTACTTATTCATCGTGCGCTTTCTTGATCGTGCACTTAGAGATCGTGTGCCCAAGAGTGATCCCAAAATGTTATCTCTTGGTTTCGTTATAAATGCTCTACTAGATGCTGCACTACATTGAATTGTAAAGGAGCTATCGAAAAAGGGGACTCTGCAGCCCTGGCATGGAGGTTAAATGCGCAAAAAAACAAGAACGAGCCACTAAAGTGCAGTCGGAATGTTTCCGCAGAATTGCTCTACGAAATTCATTACGGGCCGCACTGTTGTCCTTGCGCGCAAAACGGAATCACATTTCATAACCCTGCGACAGAGCCACGGATATGTCCTAAATATCAATACCTTGTAGCATGCAAGACTGTTTACGGCGAGGCAGACTGCTTTTTTCGCAAGGTCGCGTGACCACAATATTCTTGCATGCAGGCGAATTGTTTCATAAGGTGATTCCTTTATACTAAAATGTAGTTTTCCTGACATCTTGTAAAAGCCAAAAAAGCGTTGTCTCAGCCTCGTGCATCGTTCTGTCTTCTTTGGAAGCGTGTCGCATTCATATATGGCGTGTGGGCTAGTTTGTGACAGTTTAATTTTTTAAACATAGCTCAAATAAAGACACATATGATAAGGACGACACGGAGATACATGGCCTGTCCTGTCGAAATTTGTACCGTTAGTGTCTTTATTTGCGCTATGTTTTCAAAAAAGTACCTGACGAACATTTTACGGCAATCCTTCTACAATTTCCACTAGCTGAAAACGACTCTTGGCCACTCATAAGCCCGTCTGCTCCGTCTAACGTAGCCCTGTTTGCGTAGTCGCCTTCATTGCCAAAAAATTTGCATTGGGCTTGTCTCCGCACAAAAAGACTGCAAAATTTGAAATATACTCCTATTGGAAGTAGTCTGAATAAGCACCTGAGAGCGAAATGCTTTAAGGCGAAAACATGAGTTTACAAAGACGCATTTCGAAGTGCTTACACTTGATAACAGGAGAAAGAAAAATCATCGCAATAAAAACTCTGAAAACTGGGCACAACGTTTTAAAGCACACGCCCCACAAATCTTAAAGCGACGCTTACTCCGGACGGCTCGAAGCTTACAAGCCGAGGTTGAGCACAGTCTCGGGAAGCCGTGTGTTTCGGAACGGACTTTTCAAGGGGACAGACGCCTCCATACAAAAACAGTAGCTTATCACGGCACATCTCAGCTGCTAGCCCGGAGCGACCTTCTAAGTGAAGTGATTGAGGCGATGCTCTAAGCGAGGACGGAGAGTCCGCTTGACGCAGGTTTTTAGGGCGTAAGTTCAGAACCATGGGCGAGGAAATCAAACTCGAAAGTAAAAACAAAAAAGTGACCGGAAAACTCAGTAAAACGGAGATTTTCATGTCCAGCTCACGCTACAGAAGCAAGAAGAAAGGAGCATAGGAATCGCAGACGGATAAAAGGAAAAAAAAAAAAAAAACTGTGAAATGAGAAGATTGCGGAGAAAGCCGATGCGAAATTCGAACCACGTTCAGAGGAGGCGCAGTTTGGGAGCGTCATTGGCCCACGAGGTTCGTTTAGCGAGCCGCACACGTCTCGCCGGAGCTGCAGTCCGGCTGTCCCTACCTCTCCCGCCGCTCCATAGAGCGACCAGCTTAGCCAGCGATATAACGCTGTTGCCGTGTTCCCCCTCTGTTTTTTCGCAACAGAGAGCAGCGGAGCCAGCAGCGCTGCCGTCTGGCTCATATTCTTCCTTTTACGTGGCCGCCGCTTCCCAGTTGGCGGCGGCAGCAGCGGGGACACTTTGAAGCGCTGGAAACAGCCACTCTCAGCGAATTCCTCTTTCTCGGCTCTTTTTATTTCCTTCTCACCCAGGCTGTTCTCTTTGGCCAGCCGCACTTCCTCGGGTCGCATTTACGGCGTCGAAACCTACGTCTCCCCAGTGGCCGGCTGTACGCTCATTGCGAGCCCGTCAGAGGGGACGGAAGGTAGAAAGGGGGAGGTCTGCGGACGACTCATTTTACGGCGCCCGAGTTGATCTTCAAGAGTGGCGGCCACTGCCCAGCTGCAACTGGGCCCCGTAGTGCGTCTTCACACGCGCTTTCACTGCTCGCTCTCGAGTTACGGCGGCGTAGAGCGGACTGTTCAGGAGGACGAGTGGCATCAAGGTAAAACTCCACGAGAGTTGTAACCGTGACGACTGTGTACGAAGAGGAGGCGGTGAGAAACGATGGAAGTGAAATAAAAGGGGGCGAGTTACCGTCCACTTGGATTAAAAGGACGCTTTTTTCGTCAGCCTGAGCTAAACAGCTGCCTACCATGTCGGTGGTCTTTTTGCAGGCTTTTTTATTTTATATATTTTTTTTTGTTGCTTGTTCCCATCCTGGTTAGAACAGCGCGATATCCCTCCGTTTGGGAAAATTATTTATTGCCCAGTCGAAAAAACTACAGAAAATTTTCTGATGGTACAACAGAATTTCTGTGCGGTTTTTGACGGAAAACCTGTTGTGACAACAGAACATTTTGTAGTAACATCAGAAATTTCTGTAGTTACAACAGAAAAGTACTACAGAACTACAGACAACAGAAACATACTACAGAAAAACTACAGAACTACAGAAAAGTACTACAGAACTACAGGAAAATCTGACGTTTACGACAGAACTACAGAATATTTTGTCGTATTTTTGACACGGTTCTGTAGTTTTTTTCGACTGGGTGGTTCTTGAGTGTGGAGGTAGGTTCCCTGGCATCAGAAACAGTTTGAACAGCCTGAGGGCACATTTAACGAAATGAAGTTTTGGCTTCAGGTGTAGCTGATAGTTGCGAAATGCGAGAACTGACAAAGAAGGGAATTTCGAAACTGCAGGTACAACTCATCATCATCATCATCAGCCTGATTATACCCACTGCAGGGCGAAGGCCTCTCCCATATTTCTCCACTTAACCCGGTTCTGTGCTAGCTGCATCCACTTGACCCCTGCGAACTTCTTAATCTCATCCGCCCACCTAACTTTCTGCCGCCCCCTGCTACGCTTTCCTTCCCTTGGAATCCAGTTTGTTACCCTCAGCGACCATCGGTTATCCTCTCTTCGCCCTACATGTCCTGCCCATGTCCATTTCTTCTTCTTAATTTCCACTAGAATGTCGGTAACTTGAGTTATTTCTCTGACCCACTCTGCACGCTTTCTATCTCTTAATGTTACCCCTACCATTTTTCGTTCCATAGCCCTCTGGGTTGTCCTCAACTTAAGTAGAACTCTCTTGGTTAGCCTCCACGTTTCAGCCCCATAGGTGAGTACAGGCAAGATGCAACTGTTGTATACTTTCCTCTTGAGCGATACCGGTAAGCTGCTAGTCATAATCTGCGAGTGCTTGCCAAATGCGCACCATCCCAATCTTATTCTTCTTGTTATTTCCTTTTCATGGTCCGGATCTGCGGTTACTACCTGTCCTAAGTAGACATATTCGCCTACTACTTCCAGTATTTCGCTACCTAATGTAAACTGCTGTTCCTTCCCGAGGCTGTTGAACATTACCTTAGTCTTCTGCATATTGATTTTCAAGCCTACCTTTCTACTTTTTCTGTCTAGGTCATCAATCATTATTTGCAGTTCATCCCCCGAGTTGCTTAGCAAGGCAATGTCATCAGCAAATCGCAGATTACTGAGGTATTCTCCATCTACCCTTATCCCTAACTGCTCCCATTCCAAGTCTCTGAATACTTCCTCTAAACAAGCTGTGAATAGTACTGGGGAGATTGTGTCTCCTTGCCTAACACCTTTCTTTATGGGAATTTTGTTACTTTCTTTATGCAGAACTATGGTTGCTGTGCAGCCACTATATATATCTTCCAGCACTTTCACGTACGGCTCGTCTACCCCCTGATTTCGCAATGCCTGCATCACCGCCGAGGTTTCAACTGAGTCAAATGCTTTTTCGTAATCAATGAATGCTATGTATAAGGGCTGGTTATATTCCGAGCATTTTTCTATCACCTGGTTGATGGTATGGATATGATCGATAGTAGAGTACCGTTTCCGAAACCCTGCTTGATCCTTTGATTGATTGCAGTCTAAGGTTGTCCTGATTCTATTAGCGATTACCTTAGTAAATACCTTATACGTAACAGACAGTAAGCTGATTTGTCTGTAATTTTTAAGGTCCTTAGAGTCCCCTTTCTTGTGAATGAGGATAATGTTTGCATTCTTCCATGGTTCCGGTACCGTCGATGACAACAGGCACTGCGTATACAGGGTGGCCAGTTTTTCTAGCACGATATCCCCCCCGTCCTTCAGCAAATCTGTAGTTATCTGATCCTCTCCAGCTGATTTCCCCCTTTTCATAGTTTCTAATGCTTTCTTGACCTCGTCTTTCGTCACTGGTGGAACGTCTGACTGTTTTTCCCTACCGCCAAACTCATTACGGTCCTGACTACTTTGGCTGCTGTAGAGGTCTGTATAGAACTCCTCGGCTACTTTGACTATCTTGTCCATATTAGTGATGACGTTGCCCGCCTTGTCCCTTATCGCATACATCTGGTTTTTGCCTATGGCCAATTTCTTCTTTACCGCTTTAAGGCTTCCCCCGTTCTTTACAGCATGCTCAATTTTCTCCATGTTATACTTCCTTATATCGGCCACCTTGCGCTTATTGATTAGCTTTGATATCTCGGCCAATTCGATCTGGTCTGTTGGATGGCAAGCTTTCATACTCTGGCGTTTCTTAATCAAATCTTTCGTCTCCTTAGACAGCTTACCGGTATCCTCTCTAACTATCCTACCGCCTACTTCTACCGCGCACTCAGTAATGATATCTCTGAAATTATTGTTCCTTGCCTCTAGGGTAATGTCGCCATCCTCAGTTAGAGCTGAATACCTATTCTGTAGCGAGATCCTGAACTCTTCTGCCCTCCCCCTCACCGCTAATTCGTTGATGGGTTTCTTTCTTACTAATCTGTTGCGTTCCTTCTTCAGATTTAGGTTAATTCGGGACCTCACCATCCTGTGGTCACTGCATCGCACTTTCCCGATTACCTCTACGTCCTGCACAATGGCGGGGGTTGAACACATTATGAAGTCAATTTCATTTTTAGTCTCTCCGTTAGGACTTTTCCATGTCCATTTCCGGTTCTTCCGTTTGCTGAAGAAGGTATTCATGATTCGTAAGTTACTGCGCTCTGCAAACTCAACTAGTAACTCCCCCCTGCTATTCCTAGAACCAACGCCATAGTCACCTACTGCCTTGTCTCCTGCCTGTTTTTTCCCTACCTTGGCACTGAAGTCGCCCATTAGTACAGTATACTGCGTCTTTACTTTTCGCATTGCCGATTCTACATCTTCATAGAAGCTTTCAACTGCCTGGTCATCATAACTACTTGTAGGTACATAGGCCTGTACAACCTTCAGTTTATACCGCTTATTAAGCCTAATTACGTTGCCTGCAACCCTCTCATTAATACTATAGAATTCATCTATATTACCCGCTATATACTTATTGACAAGGAAACCTACTCCTAGTTGTCGCCTCTCTGGTAAACCTCGATAACACAGTACATGCCCATCCTTCAGTACAGTATATGCCTCATTCGGCCTCCTAACCTCACTAAGCCCTATGACATCCCATTTCATGCCCTCTAGTTCCTCTAACAGCACTGCTAAACTAGCTTCACTAGCTAGGGTTCTAGCATTAAACGTTGCCAGGGTCAGTTTCCAATGGCGGCCTGTCCAGCGGAGCCAGGCTTTCTTAGCACCCCCTGCTGCGTCACAGGTCTGATCGCCGCCGTGGTCAGTTGTTCCGCAGCCGCTGGTGACTGAGGGCCGGGGTTTTATGGAGCTTATCATAGGAGGTTGTGGCCAATTACTGCACCAGGGTGGCCAACTCCTGTTCTGGTGAGGGAGTGCGTTGCCGGGGGTGTTCACCGGCATCAGGTCGCACTTCAAACCTGTTTATGCAATTCCATCGACACTCGGATATTTTTTTTTTTTTTTTTTCATCCGGTGGAGAATTGCGCGGCACCGGGATTTGAACCCCGGTCCTCTTGCATGCGAGGCGGATGTTCTACCGCTACGCCACCGCTGCACCTCGTTACAACTGTTTGAGCTTAAACCGTCAGCGGCTTAACTGGAACCAGAGTCCTACTATGTGTTAGGGTGCTTGTATGTATGTTAGGTGGTCTTTCACATATAGTGGTACCGCTATTGCATCCTGTCCTTGTGGCGGAGCTGAACGCTCCCTAAAGTTGACCATCAAGACCGCCTAGCTTGTTGAAGAGACAGCGAAGACTCCAGAGCAACCTAAAGAGCAATCTAAATGCGTATACATTATACGATTCGTTTTTATTTTATTTTATTGGCAAATACTGTTGGGCTGTGGGGCCATTACAGTAATGGGACGTAACAGGAGTTTAATTCAAAACATTTACAAAGAGTACAATTTTCACTATAAATTTCAGTCACAATTTATGCAACGTAATGCTTTAAATAATGTTTGTATCTGATTTTCTGACTTTCAACGCAAGTGCAGATAATCACACAATAAGGAGGAGGAGAAGGAGGAAAACGAGGAGGAAAAGCAGGGAGGTTAACCCGTAAAAGAAACCGGTTTGCTACCCTGCACTGGGGGAAAGGTGAGAGTACAAATAAATCACATAAACAACGAAATAAAAAGTGCATTTCCAGTTTACATTTTGAAGGGCGTACCGTCACTAATGCAATGCTTGACAATATGTTTTTCAGTGTAAAGAAGAAATAGTTTTTTCATATGTTGTTAAAGTAGCGGCCTGTAACAGAGATGGTGGTATATTATTTCATTCTGCTATCGTCCTCGGGAAGTAAGAATTAGCATATACATTAAAGCGCGGAATCGGGGCTTGGTACTAATATTTATGGCCTGCTTAGGTGCTTAATTTGTTTGTGGACCAAGTAACAGGAACTGTTGATGTTCAAGAAGTTTCTTGATAGCTGAAAAAGGAATTTCAATCTGACCAACCATCGACGGTCATTTAGAGGTGAAATATTAAGAAGGCGAGCATCTCTGTGACAGAGTCGGTACGTGCATATTTCGGCATTACAAATCAAGCTGCTCTTCATTGTACAATTTTGTTTTTTTTTATTATTACACTTTCCACAGGATCCCAGATAATGCTTGCATATTCTAACGTTGGCCGCACATAAGTTAGAGGAAGTTAGTTTGGCAGCTTGCGATGCCAGCTTTAACCTTCAACGCAGAAGCCAGAGTTTCTTTTCAGCAGCTGAACATATTTCTAGAACATTAGTTTTCCAATCTAAATCTTGAGAAATGAGGATTCCCAGATATTTAGGTGTATCGACTGTGTTGAGTACAGTAGAGCCGAGTTCATAACTGTAGTAATGACATGTTTGGTCTTGTTCGTTTCTCATAAAACTGCTGTTTTTTCCTCATTTACTTTCATTTTCCACCTTTCACACCACTTTTCTACTGCTGCGGCAGCATCATTAGGCATTTTCTGATTCTCTGCATTGTTTATTGCAGTATAGAACAGGCAGTCGTCGGCGAGAAGTCTTACTGTAAAGTCTTTATTAACATCGGAAGCAATGTTATTGATGTATATATTAGGAACAAAACGGGACCTGAGACGGAGCCCTGAGGTACTGCACAAGTCACGTTTAATAATTCTGATTTGCTGCCATTTATTTCAACAAATTGAGCTCTATCGGTAAGATATGCTGCCATCCATTCTCGTTATAATTGCCTTTAGTATTACCTTCTTAATTAAATGTTTGTGATGAACTTTTTTGAATTTTTTTGAACTTTTGAACTGGTATTGCATTATTACATTTTTTTCTTTACCATATTGTGTTCGCCGGTTTTGCCTCTTCTGACTGCGTTTGCTGTACAAATAATACTGTTCATAAGTTTATACATTCAGCTATAGGAGGTCCCGATACAGCCTTGGGCTGTGGGACCTCCTTCTGTATGATTTATGTGATACCTACTTTTTTTATGAATAAACAAACTTCTTTCTTGAAAAAAGGAAAAAGAAACTCTGTCGAAATTCTTGGAAAGGTCCAGCCATATCGCATCAATTTGGTCCTTATTCTCCAGTGCCTTGGCTAAATCATCACCTGTCTCCGCTAGCTGTGTTACAGTGGAGCGTTTTTGTCAAAACCCGTGCTGATTCGAATAAAAAGCGTTTGTTGCTTCAAGATGGTATAGATTGTTTTTGATATTACGTATATGCTCCAAAAGTTTTCAACCCACGCAAGTTAAAGAGATTGGCCTGTAATTTTCAATTGTTCTCTGGTCTCCAGTTGTAAGCACAAGGAATAGTTTAGGTATAAGCCAGTCATTAGGAACACGTTTCTGCTTAAGTGAGGTTTTAAATATAATGAACAGATAACGACTGACCCATTCCGCATACCTGCGCAAAAGGGCGTTTGGTATGTTGTCCGGCCCGACAGACTTTTTTTTCACTGATATTTACAACAAGCGCTAACATTCCTTCATAGGTTATTTCAATGCAGGGCATAACGGTTGCTTGTTTCTGAGATGACAGAACCGATTGCAGAGAGGCTTAGACGGGAACACAGACTGGAAAAACCTAGTATTCGCTATCACCGAAGCGTCTGTAGTCACCTGGTCGTTGACGACAATGTTATAAGACCTATCATCTCTTTGTGACAGTTGACGCCAAAATCAAGGAGGAGAATATTTCATGTAGCCAGTTAACACCTCATCGTATTATTTAGTTTTTGCTTTTCTGAGCGCTTCTTGCAAGAGGCTTGATAAGTGACATATTTAAATACAATTTGTTGGTACTTTCTTTCTTTCCCAACTAATTCTCCATTTTAAGTGAATAATATTCCTAGTAATCAACGAATTCTGTTTATTTCTCCTCTTTCCTCTTGTTGGGATATATCTGTTGATGAAGTGGAAGACGATATCTTTAAACTTTGACCTCATGATATTGATGTCATCCTCTTTTTCAAATCTGTCTAAGGAAAAAGTTAAGTAGTGGATAATAGTTGTTGGGGGTGGCCCGCTTTATCAAAATCGGGTACATTGATGACGTTCTCTTTTAATCTTTGCAATCCAGGCTGTACCGTTACCTGAACAAAAACCAGTATGTGGTCGGACACACCCTCCTCAACTTTCACTCCGTAATGGTCGATTCGCCCATCAAGAACCACTGAATCCAGCGTTGATTTAGATATCCCTGCTAAACGTGTACTTTCAGTCTACACCTGAGTTAGGTCTTTATCTGCAAAAGCGCTCCTGTGCATTTTTCACATAGCATTGCCTAGGTTTGCCTTGACGCTATCTTAAAAAGCACTTGACGAAAAAACAGGCAGAACTCGTGGGGTTTACTTTATAGAAATCTCGCCCAGCAGTTGCACCACCGTGTCCATTGCTTGATTATAAGGTTAGATATATGTTCTTAATATTTAAATACGCGAAAAACGCAGGATAAACACACGGAAGACGACGATATGTGCATAGCTATGTTGCTACGTTTTGCTATTAATTGCTTGTTTATTGATGCAATGCAGAATTATTGCCCTTGAGGCGGGAATAAAAGGATAGAATGTCCCCTACTGACTGGATCCTGGCCTCAGTGGGAGCACAGGATGCAGCATTAATGCTGCGTCAGCAGTTGCTTTTAACAAAGTCAACAGTAAAAAAAACAAAAATGATATGCATAATTCATGGTAATTACAAGTTGATAGGGAAACATGATGATATTTCGCATTTCACTACTGTAATTTAAAACGAGTAATGAAGAAGGGCTCTATACTGTATATGATGACGCGCAGACAAATTTAACGGCCAGCAGTAAGAAGCGGTGCTCTGTGGAAGGCTATGTTAGACTTAGTGCCATGCGCTCCATGAGCTCCTTCTACATGCTCGTTTGACCCCCGAGCATGTCTACTGTGTGTACCGAAATGTTAGGGTGAGAATAAAATATTTGGCTCGTGTTAGCATTGCACAATGTTTTGTTTGAAAACCCAGCCAGGCGGAATTTCGACGAAGATGTTCCAGTTCAAAGAATTGTCATAAATACTGGCTATATTATGTTTTCATGGCATTCAACTCACGTGACCTCGCGCTGTAATTTTGAACACCCAAGAAAGCTCATGTTAAACGTAAGGTCAAATGTAGAATTAAATGAATGGAAACATGATGTGGAGTTTGAAATAACGGTCGGCACACGTAAAATGTAACCGAAGTGTGCAAAGTAATTGATTTCGATTAAAGCAAAATTTCCGTTATTAATCGTAATCCTCACCAGTAACCTTTGTACGCGACTCAAAGTCACTACCGATTAGGCTGCGCAAGGCAAGCTTGTGCGGCTCCGACACACGCGAGGGATTGTATTTATGTTGTGTGGTCTTCCATATAAAATTGTACCGCATCCTGTCGTTATGGCGGAGCTGAAAACTCCGAGGTTTATTCATCTTGACCACCCAAGTTATGTTCCACACCAGATCCGTGCTGATTTAAGTAATCTTATCTCAGTCGCTTCTGCTTTGACGCGGAGGCTCTTCGGTTACGGCGCTGGACTGATGACTCTTAGGAAGTGGGTTCGAGAGCCAATATGCCGTGCACTGTGCGATATAAGCAAAGATAAATCACCTAATGTGGTCTAAATGTAAGGAGCGCTCCACTATGCCGTCATTAATGGAGTGAGATGTTTTCGGGCGTTACACCAGCGCAACCGGACTGGACCAAACCAGATAGCCTAACTGCCGACCCTATAGTTGCACACTTGCCTTCATCTTAATCCTTCCTGTTTCTTTCACGCAGCTTCTAAAGTCTGGCTTCACGTCCCTGAGAAGTCCTTAGACCAGTCAGGTACATTTTTTTTTTTTTTTGCTGGCAGCTTCTTGATACTACCGAGCTTAGTATGAGTTGCTCCGCGCAAGCGCTCGGAGCAGCGCTAGCGCGGCTTTTGCTCATGCCTATCGCGATACGCGTCCGTATACTATGAGCCATTGAATGCTTCCTCTATGAGTATGAATATTATATGTATTCAGGGATATGCAAACAATCTTGTAGAGCTCAATGTGAAATAGGAAATGTTCTAGCAGTTCAGTTCTTGAAGTATTGTCAGCCTAGCTGTCCTGGAAATGTCATCAATGCAAATAGCAATAGAGTTCACAGCGTGCTTGTGAGAATTGAATGTCGTGTGCTCAAGGTCATTGATTTTTTATTTTTTTAGTGCCAACTTAAGATCCCAAGGTACACAACGATACATACCCCCCGCCATGGCCACGTATTCAAAATCTATGAACTCTTGCCGAAAACCCACTTAATTGGTGGTTTGCTATGAAATCATCGGCCTAATATATCTTCCAGCCATAATACATTAAATAAAACGCCTAAATACTGGTTTATTTGGCTAATTTTCAGCCTGTTTTGATTTTTAATTTTTCAACGGCTTTTGAAAGAATGTGTGCCATATTTTTTTTTTTTTTTTTTTTTTTTTTTTTTTTTTTACTGCAAATTGCTACTGCTCGTTTTTAGTGTGCTACACTGTAAAAATTCTGAACAGAGTGTCAGACCCATCGGGAGACAACCATCAGTTTTGTCAAGAATATTTTTTCACTCACTCAATCGCTCACCCACCTGCCACCCACCAACTCACTTAATTGCCATCTCTCTTCACGCATCCATCTTCCACTCACTCACTCACTCACTCACTCACTCACTCACTCACTCACTCACTCACTCACTCACTCACTCACTCACTCACTCACTCACTCACTCACTCAGTCTCTGCATTCTCTGCTTTAATACTTGGTTACAAAGATTCCAGGACATATTTTTGTTTCTTTCTGGGATGATTGCTATCGGCTAAACTACCCTCACAAATGCTAATCTGGTGCACCTTTCGTTAAGTGCGATTTTGAATTCTTAATTACAGTGGCGACCTGCAATAAGTCGTCACAAAAGTAAAGTGACCTCGGCACAAGAACGCCTTCCGCAATATGCGGTATGGCCAAACTAGCCTTTCTACACGATAATGCTCTCACGCCTTATGTCGGCTCTTTATTTATTATTATTAAGACCTGCAAGCAAAGCATCGGGGTCGAGAACGTTTGTAGCCTTAAATGAACGCATTTTTGAACTCGATCAGCCGCAGCGCTAGACGTGTATTTATTTATTTTTTGTCCACCTTCTAACATCTCAGGACGAAACGCAGAGAAAGAATGGGGCTCAAACTTTAGAGAAAAAAGCGGAAGACCTTGGAGTTGAAGCCGTACGTGCAAGATGAAATCGATTCTTCTGGCCTTTCGTGAGGGCAAAGCAAAGAAGACGGCGGCGAGAACAACGCATGGAGTTGGCAACTCCATTTTCTTCGCAAAGCTCTGAGCAAACAATAGATTTAGGTGTCACAAAAAGCCGCGCCTTAGCACATTTCCGCTTTCTTCGTGCCAGAAGGGTGGAAAAACAACTCTAACCGGGCACACAAATGGGGAACAGAAGGCCTTTTAAAATATGCCGCACACGACACGCTATATAGGGGCTTGTACAGAAAGCACGGTACTGTGTGTACATGCTTTCTCTCGGGAGTTTAAAGCGCAGAAGACGCAGAAACAAGGCGCAGCGCAGCGCGTGGCAATATCGCGGGACCCGCGCTGTCAGGGCCGCCGTGCATATGCGTACACTGCGCGCACCTCGCTCGAAGTTGGCAGCGTTTCTGTCGACGTATTTCGTTTTTCAACTTCTTCAGCGTCATTAATACTGCTCGGCAAAAAGAGCTTTGGGGCGAATAAGAAAGAATGCTCAGCTGCTACTATAACACTCCAACTGGGTAATTTCAGGCCGCATCGTGGAATTTCAATTTTGGGCCTTTCACCGCATTTTTCCAGCTCCCAAAAAACCGGAGGACACGGTACTGTATCGAAAATGGACTTTGTTGTACGCCCTATTGACAACCAGGCCGGGGGGTCCTTCACATGTCAAGTCATTACAATACTTTGAACCGATTAAACCAATTAACTTATTCTGCACGTCTGCAGCGGTTGATCGAGCAACCGCGATCCAGCAAAAACGTCTGGTCAAATTTACCCTAGTTAATAGTACAAGCTGCCGCCAATTAATCGTGAAATCTGAGATGCGGCTAGCTCGCCGAAAAACTTCAGAGAGAGCAAATGACTCGAACGCGCTGCATTGCGTGAGAGTTGTGGCAGCTTCTGGAGCGATGCTCGCAACTCCTTCAATATGTCTCTTCGGCGTGCCTTGCTAGTATGAAACCAGATCAGCGAACAACTGCGCTGCGGTCAATCTCAGCAAAACTGCTCTCTGCTGCGCCTCGCCGAGCCGTGTCGGCATTTCAGTTACAACTTCCATCACAATGCTTCGACTTCGGTTAGGTGGGACACACACGAGTTCGAATTAAAAACAAAGAAGGGACCGCATCAGGCTGCAACGAGATTCATATTTGTTTCTTCTTTCCTCGCCCATCGACGTGGTGGTCGGTTTTGCTGATTTCAGTAGGGGTGAGCTGAATATTCCGTGCACCACATTTATTGCGCTAGCAGTGAGACCCCACACGCGTTTTTCGCCGATGTTTGTTCACTTCTATGTTTGCAATCTCCTCCTCCTAACAAGCATGCTCTTGCAGGTCATATTAGGCTGTTGATATGGCCAGCACATACTGGTCGGCTATTTGTGTGATGCTAAGAGATCCCGTGCCATGGCTGAACATGTACGATGTGCCAATGGGAATCAAACCCGCGGGCACCTTGCAACCCGAGTCAAACACATCTCTCCTAGGGCCCGCAGGTATAGTTTGGTTAAAGCTGGCTGCACAGCTGCGTCGGGTTGCACTTCACGAAATGTGCCAAATTATTACGGTGCACTGATCTAATGAGTATGCGCAATCCGAAACCAAAATGATTGAAACATTAATACATTTTCTGAGTCGTTTAATTTGCCTTCTCCTATAACTGTCGACGTTTCTCTCAAGTGATGTGTTCAAGCTTAATGGGATCGTTGTGGGCACAGAAATGGGCATCCCATAACACCTCCCATAGACATGCCCATGGGTTTCTGAGGGAGGCGATGAAGCTTCAAACGGAAGGCGTAAAGACGGTCCCATGTGTTATATTCCCATCTCTCCCTTCCCGCATGAAAGGAGCTGCCTGAGTTGCAGTTCCTTCCAACTCGATCACACCATCTGTTCTCGGGACGCCGCACAACCTGCCAGCCAATCACACGTCCGGTGACATCAGTGAGCGAAAAAAAAAAAAAATGCTTGCCGGCGTGCCATTGCACCAGGCCGGGACACCTGCTATCACCTACCATAGGCGTACTCGTAACTTGTCAAGCCTATGAGGCTCCAAATCGAAGTACAAGGGCCTGGATACCAACTACCACCTACCAGAGTCATGTCCGTGCTTTTAAAGCAAGCGAAACCTATTTCAAATCCTTGACGCCGATGCCGCCGGACGTTTTATTTTCTCTTTTTTTTTTTTAGACATTCGTGGGATCAATAATGCTCCTACATTGCAAGACTGCCAGAGGCATAGTGGCGATTCTTTTATACTTTGAGGCTCAAAATGATCGTCCCCAGTGATCGTCTCGTGTTAAAACCCCGCGTCTTTCCACGTGAAAAATGACCCGCGGAGTTATTGTGAACACCGGCTTACGCTAGCATAGACAAATCGGTGATCACTGCCCGCCCCGACATGGTTGCTGCCTTCAATGCCTCACAAAACTCCTTTATATGAATTCCGAACGGCACCATGCTTTCCGCAACCAGCTATCGTTTTAGGGATAGCGCATTTTTGCGTGCAGAACGAGATGAAATGACTAATTCACACGTGCACGCTTTCGAGGGCACGCACTCCTGCTGAGCTTTCGTCCCGCCGCCGAATTTTTTCCAATCCCCTCTACTCGAGAAAGCCGTTAGAGAAACATTAGGCTTAGAATTTTTTGTCTGGTTTCGCTTGGCCATAGCCAAATTCCGCGCACCAGCCGCATATCCACGGCATTGCAGAACTACCGAGCCAGAAGTCACGAAGCATAAAACGAATATCCTGTCTGCACCAGGGACGCAATTTCAGCGGTTCATGAGCGCGTTACTCAGAAGTTTGGCTTCCTCACTCTCTGTCGCTTCTCTCTCTTTTTATCTCACTGAGAGGCGAGCACGCGTGGTACATAGATTACGGAACTCGCGCCACTTTACTCTCCGGTTCGGCCACGGTTCTTCGAGCAGCAGGAAACGAAATAAAAGTACTAAAGTATACAACCACCATTTCGCAGGTTCGAAGAGCGTTACGGCTCCCTAATGGTGTACTCTCACATTTCTAAATGGCAGAAAGCTTCGCGGCACGTCCAGAACATGCCTCACAGACGAGGCAAAAATGAGACCTAATCCTAGAAAGTGAGGGCCACGGTGTGGGTGCTTAGGAACTTTGGAGACCAGCTTGCACTTTGGAGCGCTCAGCCCAAGAGTCTCAGCAGGAGTTGCTTTACTGCCAAGAACAACCGACGGAAAGCATGTTGAGATATTGGGAAATGAGGGAAGAGTATGGAACTCGTAAAAAAGTGTGATTAAGTCCTGAAACGTGCGGTATAGTACACCAATGATGAAGTAAGAAAACTATAGTCGAGAGTAACTTTCATTTTCCTGTGGCGCATTTTTGGTAACTAAATTTTTATAGAATCGGAATTTATATCCTCTTTCGTGTGAGGCATGCTTTGCTCTGAGGCGCAGAGTAAGCCCTTGTCTCACAGATTCAACTTGCCAGCACCTTCAACATTGAGCGAGTGTAATGCGATGACAAATGGGTGTGGTCCTATTAAAAGATTTCACCTCAATCTTGTTTTCCAGCGGTTTATAACTGTTTTACTACTTTGTTGACGCCGCTTTATTCCGATCGTAGGAAGTTGCTTACAAGAGATTAACAGTTAGACTCCGCGGGCAAAACAACCTCGTCACAAAATTGGGCTGTCATCGCACAGCAAAAGGAAAAAAAAAGGGGTAATAATAATGCTCAGATCGATTTAGGCGAAAAAGGTCGAGCTGAGTTTAGGTAATGGGGTGTCAATGTTAAGATGCTCAAAGCGGTCTACGTCAGCTCCCTATTCGGAATGAATTCTGAAAGTCCCTAAATTCTGTCTTCTACGCTTCACAGACAATGTTTTTGAATCACAATAGGGTCCCTTTATATGCGCCTGATGCAGGGGCACATAAAGGTACTCGAGGGCGTCACAATGCAAGCTGACGCTCCCCAAAAGTTAGCTTTTGTGCCCTAATGAAACCCCCGAAGAGCCTTAACTTTTTTCAGATTAATAAGATACATAAGACAAATGACTAATCTAGATAGATCGAGGATTGCTAAGCACATTTACCAACAGTTTTGTTCTGTGCGGTAAGGTGCCTGCTTTGGTGAGAAAATAACAAATGGAGGTCGGAAAAATCTTTCACGTCAAACAGGACTACGAAAAATTAGCAGAGTTGCAATATTTGTATAAAAAACTTGTAAGAGACCTCTCCGACCATTCTGAAGTGCCATTTGTAAGGACTATAAACACGGCCAGAAACTGAAAGTCTGCCTATAAGAGGTCGTGGCGTCAAGTTCAAGTGGCCCTGACAGCCACTTCAAACCCAACCGGCCTCAAGAAAGGCAGATGCTCTTCGCTTCATCGCGTGCGGTTCCATCTCGATGCAAAGCGCACAAACGGATAGATAGGCTCCGAGGAATGTGCGCGGAAGCTTTGAAGTAACTTCAAACACACTGAGCAGCAGTAACATTCACCATGTTTTATTCAGCACCACATCCGATGGCAAGACTGAACGCGAATTCCTCACGAAACGGCGCACGATGGTGTCCTTTATGAAAAACTTAGGAGTATGACAGGAGGGGACTCTTGTGATTGACCGGTGCCGGCGTTGAGGTTTCTACATTGCGCAACTGCAAATAAATTTTGGATGATATGCACTACGGTAGTATGCCGCCTGTCAGCCGCAGCTACCGACTGGGAATGCACGCATGATCTTGAGAAACACGCATCAGCTGGTTGAACATTTTTTCACGGAAGGTCATGTCTTGCCTGCCGGTGATTCACGTAATGTATGCACGATAACTTTCGCTAACTTTCCACGTGTTCTTTATTCAGCCCCCCCCCCCCCCCCCCCAAAAAAAAAAAAAGAAAAAGAAAAAAAAAAAATGAGGACACTCCGTTCATGTGCCGCTCAGATATTTTTCAGTTTATATTATGGCATATTTGTCTTACCATTGCACAAAAATATGGATGACTATGCGCACACAGAGCGCTTTCATTTCAGCGTACAGCGCAGAAACAGAAAGCCAAATAATAAACGGATCCTTCGCCCCATTCTTACGGCCGCAGCCTTCAAAGGGTAGGCGATTTGAAGGGATGAATTGAGAAAAAACGCGGTTCACCGGTCGCCTAGCAGGCACAAAAAAAGAGTGGTTCTCATCTTTCTGCGCACCGAGGCCATGAAAAAAAAAAAAAAAACATGAGCAATGGGAGACTCAGCTGTCAAGCCCCAGCCTGGATGATTAGCGTAGTCTGGTCGACCGGACTCGGGAGGTGGCTCGGGTCCACGGCTTCCTGGACTGTGGACACTGCCCCCTAGGGCGAATATTTCACACCTAGTCTGTATAAGTGTTTCTCTCTCTCTTTCTACGTCCTCGTGTTGGCGTCTATAGCCTTTCTTGTTAGGCGCTGTCTCTATTACGAAACTGCACATTCTTAGCTACGCTCTCGGCAAAGCTGTCCCCACCCAGTGAGAAAGCAAGATAGCGTTCCACGAGAAATCTCATGAATACGTCACTCATGTCAGCAGGTCACATTCGCAAGTTCTGGAACCACGCGTAGGTATTTACAATATGTTTTTTGTTTGTTTGTTTTGCTTCCAAGAGTTTTTTCTCAACGAAAGGGCATATCTGCTCTCGTGTGACGCTAACCTACCAGTCTAGCCCTACTTACTACAGAGCACAGCTATACAGCCTAGACTGCAGAAATCACTGTACGCCACAAGGTACGCTGATAAATAACAGCTCAAGATAAAGCATGAGCAAAAAAGTTGATAGTGGACAACAATACTGAGCAGATTTCAGAGGACTGGATTGTGTATGCGCTCGGATGACGATTAACTAATATAGCACTCTCTAACGCCGTCTTACACTGCGTAACAAAATATCCTCAATTACTCCATTGCCAAAACAGCAAAAGACTGATGACGAACTTTATGATACAAACTTGTAAATCAGTCTGAATAAGAGCTATATACTTGGACGATCTCATCTGCTACTGACTTCAACACTGAACGTGCAATTCCATATGCATTTGTGTAATGCAGCTTCGTTCACCACACGCCGATGCGAGCCCAATAAAATTAAGGCAACAGCGACAGACGGGCGCTAACAATATTACCATTCGGTTAAAAATCTACACTGCACAGAGAAAGGGTCGAAACCGCTACACGCTGGGACTCCGCAGGTCACACTATTCAATATATGTGAATATGTAGGTCGTATATATCTTCATAATTTCATCAGAAATATTGGCGCTTAGATCAAAAGGTGATAATTTGGTTGTGCACTGGAGCCACCAGATTTGGTAACCCTTAAAGCAAAAGCCCAATGAGTGCAGTGACAACTTTAGTCGTAAATGAACTGTCCAAGAATGTGGGCACTTAACACCAACTATTTTACAACCTCTAAATAATTGTTCCTTCGCATTAGGCCATATACTTACAGCATATATATCGTTTTTGAAAGTGAATGCAGGGCGCATAGGCCAAAATACTCGAGCGTATATTTTTGACCACTCTTTTTGGTTGAGCCGACAGTGACGACGTTAAACGTTAGTGTCCTTAAAAACATCGCTTGGCACCTGATCACTGCTTGTTTTAGCTCCATCATTCTTGCCAGTTTTTAACTAGCTGCTTAAGTGCCTATCTATGCAGCGTGATGGTTCAGGAAAATGTGTAATCCATGTGAACCGTAATATGAGAATAAAACGCGTGGGCTACGTAATAAAATAATAAAATAGTAAAATGAGCGAAAATGGGCTCAAAACGCTTCACTTTGCTCAAGCAGAGCTTATAAAGGAAAAAGAAGCGTGAAAAAAACAAGCGACATCAAAAGCGTTACCACATCAAAATGCTTGTATTAACACTTGTAACACCCGTCTTGCTGTCCATCCTGTTATTCCTTTGAAATCCTGTGCGCCCCAAATAAAACGTCCAGGGTGGTTAGTGCTCGTCTTACTGTTTTCATGCGTTATGGGCTTTACCATGTTCGCTGTTCAGCCTTGGCTAATTCTTACCATAGGACTCAGTTTCCACGCAGTCCTTTTGATGACCTAAAGCCACCGCTCTGCTCGTCTTAGGTAGGTTGCGAATTGTCGGTGTAGAAAATGTAGTACGTACTTGGAGACCATATTATCCTAATGAGAAAAACAAACCCGGCATATGTGTGCCTAATCACAGGATGACGTCGGCGAGTGAAAATGGGTTGCCTCTGCCAACCTTAGCACTTTATACCACCTACCCCGGGTCCATCCCACAAAGGCCAAGCAAAAGAAAACTAGAGTCGGGCCTCAAAGCGGGCTAATAGAGAGTACTTGTAGCCTCACGCTTGTCTGCTTTTTATCGTTACTGACGGTTAACCATTCCGGGATGAACTTCCTAAGCAAAAAGAGAAACCACTTGGTGAGAGGTGCAAGCTTGATTCCTATGTACCTGCACGTTATTTATTCATTTACTGCCCCGGGCTTCCCCGCTACGTCGCCCTTCATTGGCCAGCGCGAAGATCTGCATTCCAGAGAGGGCTCTCTGTAGGCTTTTGCCAGCGCAGACCTGCTCGATGAGGCTGGGGCAACGCTCCGCTATCGGAAACAGCGCGTGTTGCGCACCCGGGGAAGTCGTCAGCCGCCCAACAGCGAGAAGACTACAGAAGAGAGCAACGCTGGTCGTCAGAAAAGACCGCACCTTCATCTGGACATCAACTGCCTCCAGACATATTCCAGCTCCTTCCAACGAACGAAAATCCATGTCTCGCGGCCGGTAAAGCAGCAAGGTTTGCGAGAGCGAAACCTGAGTCTACTGAACCCCCAAAAACGGCGCTTTATATTAGGTATAGCGTAATCAGTGGGGCACCGAGCCCTCTCTCTACACTCTTTCAATACATAGTTTTGCTGTGCCTCCGCACTTGTACTTAATCTTGTGTCCTGAGGACGTTGACGAAAAATATTTCAAAGAGTATTATTTACATGTTGGCTGCTTGTGGAAATTCCAGCTTAGTTTGCCCTCCTTCTCTGCTTTATTTTTGTTCAAAGAATGTACCATGTTTGACTGTCTGTCACGTCGGTCGGGTCCTAATCGGTATGGGGTACCTTAGCAACTTAGGCTATGGGACGCCATGGTGGAGGACACTGGAAGTTTCGACCGCATCTGATTCTCGCACGCGGGCGCCTTGCTTTAAGCCTCTATTGAAAAGCGGTCGCTGCAGCCGGGATTCCACCCCGCATCGTTGGCCACAGCAATAGAGCACCTTAACAACTGCACCACCGTGGCGGGTCATGCCGTACCACGGTGATGTTTTCTCATTATCGCATGTTATAGACCCCGACCTTAAAGGTCCCAAAGTCCTGCCTTACGTCATAGAGGCGACTTTTGTCACTGGAAACATGGACAGATAACCTAACAAAAATGAAGACGTTTCGTGAGCGTCTGCTCCTGACTTCTGATGAAATAAAATTCTATTTCATTCTCATGCTTTCAGGTTCTTGTCTTTCAGAGTCTTCCTGAAGCTATGAAAACAGCATTAATTGTTTAAACAATGAACTTTTTACTAAGAGATCAGTTAGGGCCTCGTAAATAATTTAGCAGTGTCTTAGCATTAGTCATTGGAGCAGGGTCTGCCCTTAGCCAACCAGAACCGTCTGACATATGCCTAGATTATAAAACACAGCAACTCCGGTACTATGAAAAAGCGGACTGTACTGCGCTGATATCAAGAACATGTTTGTTTTGTTTTTTATTTTTTTCTATAATGGTCACCTGGGCCTCGTCAAGCTGCTCGAGCAGCTTTAAGCCCAGGTGCTCCAACCAGCAAGCACCTGGTGAAAATAAACGATTTGGTTTGATGTGGCACCAATGCCATAGTGGAAGCTCCATAAACCTGAAGACAAGTTTCGCTTGGGAGTGAATGCCTGTCTACGCGCGCCTTCATCGCAGTGATCAATGGCAATAAAATCAGCATTTGTTTTTCGCCTGAAATGGCCGACTTGTTGGTATATCTCTAAGCTCTCGTGAATAGTAAAGCGAAATAACCCTGCATCTTTCTTTGCGCACGGTATTGAACTTCTGACCTAAAAGTCCTTTACCCTCTTCAATTTCCTCGTTCTCAAGCTATTCCGCATCTTAGCGCAATTCACTGAAACAAAGTTTAAGGTTTTAGCTGTCATGTCGCTGGCGAAGGAGACTTTGGTGTAAAGATGTAAGAAAAGAAACGAATAACTGGACGCAGGTAATATGCTTCCTTTAAATACATGCTGCAGAGGTATTTCAAAATTGTGTGAAATAGCTGAAAATTCATTACGGACGTGCGATTACCGAAGGCTGCAGCATGTTTTGGTGGGTGGCGTTATTTGCCGGGTTTTGTACATGCTCCCCAGACGCCGCCCGAACAGACGGGAGGTGTGCGTAGCGTCACATGTTTCATAGCGACCTGCTTCCACCATACTGAGGTCACATCGCTTCAGTTGTCACGCATGTGGCTTCCGGGCTGGCGGTGTGAAAAGATATTAAAAATCAGCAGTTGAAGCATAGAAGTGGCAGTACTGACATCGATTATTCAGATATCGCGGCTATCATAAGGCTGCGATCCCATTGTCTGATCAAGCGACAAAGGGAGTGTCAGAAATTTCGCCGAACCGTGTGACCCGGCAAAAAATAGCTGTGCATATCATAAGCTAAATCGAAATGCATCAGACGGGGGTTTTTGAAATTGAAGACATCAAGGAACCACAGTCATCCATCTCTTCACCCGCCGAAAATCAGCCGCTGCGTCGACATAGGAGGAGGGAAGGGGACATTGAAATAAGGATTTTTTCATGACGTAAGCATCGCATTTAGTGACTGCTCGCAATCTAAACGCAGGGAGGTCAACAGCATTAACAAAAAATATGCAGCAATTTTTGTCCGGTGCATTGTTACTATACTGTTAGACTTGCGTGCATTGCTGCCGCAAACTGGATCTGTAGCACTTTCATTGGTGCTATGGACCTTGTTAGAAAATTGCCATTGTTGCTATGTAAATGGCGCCGCCTCCATCGATGTCAAAATTTGATCATCCAGACCTTTGCTCAGCTTCTGTTATATTGGAGCATGCTGTCATAAAAACTCGAGTAAGCGGTGCATTTACTTTTCAGCCAGTTCAAGTGCGTATACTCCCTGCGGGACGTTTGTTTTATGCACTTCAAATTCGGAAAAAAAATTGGGGTGTGTTTAGATTTTAACTTTCGCTCAGCGTCGCATCTCAATATGATTTCCGGCTGAGGTTATGTGACTTTGAATACAACTACTTAAAATAATGAGAATACTTCACTTTTTGCGGAGAACGAAGATACTACAAACATTCCCGCGTATTTTCATTTTTGTGATTACATACACTCAGCGTATACTACAGAAAGCATGCTTTTTTTTCGATTTTTTTTTATTTTTTAGCGTGAGCTACACTGGCCGCACTCTCGCTGGCTTCACGTGGGTCTGCAGCGACCGTACTGCGCAAGCTCGAGAAGTGAGTGACGTCACTGCTCGCAGCTGACGAGCTTCATTGCCGCCATCGCATACCGCCGCCGCCGCCGCCGCTCACCGCAGCTGCAAGCAGCCGGGTGACGTCAGGAGTCGGGTGCGCCACTCCTTTGGCGTCGCCACTTGTGAAGCAGAAGCGGCGCGCGCTACTGCGCATCTGTGAAGAGATAGCGTCGCGCGTATAAATGTGGGGCGGTGAACGCAGCCTAGCCCGGAGTTCTCTATGAAGACCGATGTTCAGGGAATAGAAAATCCCAACTCGTCGGATGCCGAGGTTGTCGCTTGGCAGTTGGTCATTGAACGTAGGAAAAACGAACAGAAGAAGGCTAAGCGTGCGGCGGAGTTCAGTTCAGTTCAGGCGTTCAGTCGTGTCCGACTCTTCGTGACCCTATGGACCATGTCACGCCACGCTTTCCGGTCTCTCACTATCTTCTTAACATCACATAGCTTCATCTGCAATGCCTCGAGAATGCCATCTAACCATCGCGTTCGCTGCCTACCCCTTCTCCGGCGACCCTCAACCTTTCCCAACATCAAATCTTTCTCCAGCGACTCCTCTCTTCTCATCAGATGACCAAAGTAGCTGAGCTTTAACTTTAGAATTTGACCCTCCAATGAACAGTCAGGGTTTATGGTCGACAATATCGACTGATTTGATCTTCTGGCAGTCCAAGGAACTCTTAAGAGTATTCGCCAGCACCACAATTCAAACGCGTCAATTCTTCGGCGGTCAGCCTTTTTCACAGTCCAACTCTCGCATCCATACATCACAACTGGAAAGACCATAGCACGGGTTATACGGATCTTGGTTGGCAGACTAATGTCTCTTCTCTTTACTAGGCGGTCAAGGCTAACCATTGTTCTCGTTCCCAGAAGCAGGCGTCTCCTAATTTCATGGCTGCAGTCTCCTTCCGAGGTAATCTTGGCGCCCAAGAACAGAAAATCTGTCACAGCTTCCACTTCTTGTCCATTGATGCTCCAGGACTTGATAGGGCAAGATGCCATGATCTTCGTCTTTTTAATGTTCAGTTTAAGCCCAAACTTCTCACTCTCTTCTTGTACGCGCATCAGAAGTCTCTTGAGTTCCACTTCACTTTCTGCCATTAAAGTGGTATCATCCGCATATCTAAGGTTGTTGATACGTTTTCCAGCAATCTTCACTCCAGCTGAAGACTCGTCCAGACCGGCCTTCCTCATGATGCACTCTGCATATAGGTTAAATAGGCAGGGCGACAGTATGCAGCCTTGCCTCACCCCTTTCTCAATCGGAAACCAATCAGTAAGACCATGCCCAGTTCTGACTGTGGCCTCTTGCCCTTCATAAAGGTTCCTGAGGAGACAGATGAGGTGAATTGGAACTCCCATCTCTTGGAGAGCTTGCCACAATCTGCTGTGATCTACGCAGTCAAACGCTTTCGCATAATCAATAAAGCAGAAGTAAATGGGTTTCTGGAACTCTCTTGCTTTGTCCATGATGCAGCGAAGGTTGGCAATTTGGTCTCTAGTTCCTCTGCCCGTACGAAACCCAGCTGGCACGTCCGGAAGCTCCCGACCCACATACTGCTGCAGCCTACCTTGCAGGATTTTTAACATCACCTTGCTAGCATGCGAAATAAGCGCGATCGTGCGGTAGTTGGAACAATCTTTGGCACTGCCTTTCTTTGGAATGGGGATGTAAACTGACCTCCTCCAATCCTGTGGCCACTGCAGGGTTGTCCAAATCTTTTGACATAATGTATGCAGTGTGTTAACAGCGTCGTGGTAAAGGTTTTGAAGCAACTCAGCTGGAAGACCATCAATTCCGCTAGCTTTGTTCTTAGCAAGGCTGGCTAAGGCCCATTCAACTTCACTCTTCAGGATGCCCGGCTCGAGATCAGTAATCACAACCGTCCTATGTTGGGTTTGCACATCCGGGTCCTTCTTGTATAGTTCTTCTGTGTATTCCTGCCACCTTTTCTTTATCTCTGAGGCTTCAGTGAGTTCCTTGCCTCGTTTGTCCTTTATCACACCCAGCTTAGCACAGAAGCTTCCTTTGATATCTTTGATTGTCTTATACAGAGCTCTTGTGTTCCTTAATTGGCTGTTGTCCTCAACTGCTTGACACTGTATGTTCAGGAAGGCATTCTTATCTCTCCTTGCTATTTTCTGAAAATCTGCATTGAGAACCTTGTATCTTTCTCTTTCCCCCATACCTTTTGCCATCCTCCTTTCCTCAGCTATTTGCAAAGCCTCTTCAGATAACCAGTTTGCTTTTTTGCATTTCTTTTGCTTTGGAACTACCTTAGTAGCAACTTCTTGTATTATATCACGAACATCAGTCCACATCTCTTCGGGCTCTTTGTCTTCTAGATCTAATTCTTGAAATCGATTCCTCACTTCCACAGCATATTCTGATGGAATTTGATCCAGATCATACCTGAAAGGCCTTCTAGTTTTCTGCGTTTTACTCAATCGAAGCTTAATTTTGGCAACAAGAAGCTGATGATCGGTGCCACAATCGGCCCCAGGCCTTGTTTTTACTGCTTGTATAGCGCTTCTCCATCTCTGCCGGCAAATAATATAATCGATCTGATTCCTGTACAGACCGTCCGGTGAAATCCATGTGTACAGGCGGCGGAGACACCGGAGCAAAGACAGGAGCGCCTAGTCAAGAGGCGTCATCAGGAAGCGGAGCGGCGTGCCCTGACCACGCAGCGGGTCAAAGATGATACCAGCCGGGACAACGTGAAGAAACACACACAAACAGAATAACGCCTTTCCAAGCGGCGACATCAAGATGCAGAGCGCCACAACAACAACAACAACAACAACAACAACAATAATAATAATAATAATAATAATAATAATAATAATAATAATAATAATAATAATAATAATAATAATAATAATAATAATAATAATAATAATAATAATAATAATAATAATAATAATAATAATAATAATAATAATAATAATAATAATAATAATAAGAAGAAGAAGAAGAAGAAGAAGAAGAAGAAGAAGAAGAAGAAAAAGGAGAATAACAATGTTTATTGCTACTTTGCAGATGATACAATATGGTTCAGGCTCGTCAAAACCAACAAGAGGCTTGAGGCACTTTGCCCGGCAGTTACAGCCAAGACTACAAAAAAAAAAAAAGGCAATAGATATAGCAACAAACAACGCTTCTCGTATATATACCCGTGCGAGAGCAAAAAAAAAAGTGGAAAATACAGGTTAACAGCATGAGTATTGAGAAATTCATATCTAAACCCAGAGTCGACGTAATAAAAACAAAAAAAAAAAAAGTTACCAATATTGTTTAGCATAAGTTCACTCTAACCAAAGAATACAAAGATCAACAGAGGGCTTTCAGATGCATTTTTAGGTCAGCTCTGGACTAGAGGCCCAACGGGCCCTCGTGACACGGGTGCAGATAGTAGCGGCAGCCGCTGGATTCTCGGACTAGGGACCCCACCTACACATCCACCTCTCTAATCACGACTCAATAAAGTTTTGACACGCATAGAAGCTACCACAAAGATTTCATCCTGTAACTCATTAAAGATTTCAAGTACAGAAGCACAATGCCTAGCTTTCCCGTATCTAGTTACACTCCGTTGTACATAATAACGGAATGCTTCCCTTAGGTTCCTTTTAAGAGTATAATAATTAAAAAGTTTGAATTCCAAAATAGCCGATCAACAACTGTCTGCACAAAAAGAGAATGAAATGATGGAACACCTAGGAACTGAAAGACGTCCGTGCCGGTTGTTATGTGAGGATTGTATGCTCTTCAACATGTTTTTTTTTTAATGTACTATCAATACGGCAATGTCAGCGTTAAGGACATGGCGCAAATGTAGTTACGCCGTATCTGAGAACACTGTATGCGAGTGCATGAATAATAATAATTTTAATAATAATAGTACACTGGTTCACAGCAAATGAAAGGCACAGTATCTACGCTCTGTGGACACCTGCCCCGCGCTGTAATGGAAGGGAGGAAGATGGGAGAGAAAGTGGAAAGAAAGAAAGAAGAGCCATAGTGGCGGGGCACGGAGTAATTTAAACCACATGGGGATCGGTAACGTGCACTGACATCGCACAGCACTCGGACGTCTCTCCGCTTTGCCTCCATCAAAACGCAGTCGCCGGCCGAGCGTAAAAAAACGGCTAATAGCTAGCTGCAGCAAAGCGAGGATCCTGCCCTAGTGGCGCTGGGATAGGTGGGTCACCGCCGCTTGCAGCGGGGGCTAGCCTGCCACTGAATTTTTATCTGTCATTGCACCCGCCACCGCTTCGGTGGTGGTGGACAACGGCTGTTGTTGCGGCGCGCGTCTTTCTCTCCTTCTTCTTTTTTCTTTCTTGTCTATTTTCTCTCCTGTCCGCACGAGGCAGCGGAGGTGGCTCAGCTACAGAGCCAGCAGCAGGCCCGCGCATTTTCTTTTCTTGATCCAGCCCAATCCACGACAGTCAAACGAAACGCTATCAGATCATCCATGCATATCCCGGAAGCGGGGAACAATTGTTATCGTCGCTACAAAATAAATATGTAAACTCCAGCAAAGATGCAGATTTGTACCCGGTGTACACGGGACGCGACAACCCAAATCTTGACGAGCCTTTCTCGGACGCAGAGATCTGGGCCGAACTGTCTCAAGACAAAATTTGCACCTGGACCAGATAAAATCAATAATAAGATGCTGCGGAACCCAGATCTAAAGTCAGTCACAGCGCTCACGGATTACTTGAATGAGTGCTGGGAGAGTGGTTCAGTTCAGTTCAGTCGTTCAGTCGTGTCCGACTCTTCGTGACCCTATGGACCATATCACGCCACTCTTTCCGGTCTCTCACTATCTTCCTAACATCACATAACTTCATCTGCAGTGCCTCGAGGATGCCATCTAACCATCGCGTTCGCTGCCTACCCCTTCTCCGGCGACCCTCTACCTTCCCCAACATCAAATCTTTCTCCAGGGACTCCTCTCTTCTCATCAGATGACCAAAGTAGCTGAGCTTTAACTTTAGAATTTGACCCTCCAATGAGCAGTCAGGGTTTATGGTCGACAATATCGACTGATTTGATCTTCTGGCAGTCCAAGGAACTCTCAAGAGTCTTCGCCAGCACCACAATTCAAACGCGTCAATTCTTCGGCGGTCAGCCTTTTTCACAGTCCAAGTCTCGCATCCATACATCACAACTGGAAAGACCATAGCACGAGTCTTGGTTGGCAGACTAATGTCTCTGCTCTTTACTAGGCGGTCAAGGCTAACCATTGCTCTCTTTCCCAGAAGCAGGCGTCTCCTAATTTCATGGCTGCAGTCTCCTTCTGAGGTAATCTTGGAGCCTAAGAACAGAAAATCTATCACAGCTTCCACTTCTCGTCCATTGAGGCTCCAGGACTTGATAGGGCAAGACGCCATGATCTTTGTCTTTTTAATGTTAAGTGGTAGCATACCCTAATCCTGGAAGCATGCCAAGATGATTTTTACCCCAAAACCTAACAAGATGATAAACCTCGATAACCTAAGGCCAATCTCGCTTACCTCGTGCTTAGGTAAGCTAATGGAGCATGTTGTGTTTAATATACTGCAGGACTATACCGAAGTATAGTCGCTTCTACCACACACCATGGTGGGCTTCAGAAGGGGACTTTCTGCACAGGATGTCATGCTTCAACTGTCACATGACATCAATAACAGATCTAAAAAGGTAAATACGCAGGCTATCCTGGCTATCCACCTAAAGAAAGCATTTGAGATTGTCTCCCATTATACTATACTAGAGCACCTAAACTAAATTAACCCTGGGCGAAAGGCTTACAACTACATCAGGGCCTTTCTCAGTGAGCGCTCGGTGAAACTGCACGTGGGCAATTTGAAATCCGACTCTATAAAGCTGGGAAACAGAGGCACCCCTCAGGGGGCTGTTCTCTTTCCGTTCCTCTTTAATCTGGCATTAATCAAGATTCTGGATAGACTCGTCAAAATACCAGGAGTACAGCACAGCCTCTACGCGGACGATATTACGGTGTGGGCAACTAAATAAAGGGCTCTCATGGTGAAATCGAGGCCGCTCTTCAAGCAGCTGCAGACGTCATTGTTGAAGAGGACAGGAGAGCGGGCCTAGAATGCTCCCCTGAAAAATCGGAGCTTAGAGTGTTTTATAAAGGCAATTTATATGCGCCCTTGACGACAGTCATTATACAGGACGTGGAAGTAACAGAGATTCAAGAGATCAAGATCCTGGGGCTAAGGCTACAAACAAACTCTGGAAACGCGCCAGCAATCAACAAACTGAAATGGGCGGTTCGCCAAACAGCCAGACTAATACAAAGAATCACTAACAGAAAACGAGGCATGAAAGAACACGACCTCTTCAAACTCATAGACACCTTCATCATAAGCAGGATTACATACTCCATCCCGTACTTAAAACTCCAAAGAAACGAACTTGAGAGAATCGACGCCATCTTTAGAATGGCTTACAAAACAGCAATGGGTCTGGTTCGCGAGACTCCTAAAGAAGAGCTTCTCAAACTCGAGGTCCACAATACCTACGAGAAACTCAAAGAAGCACAACGAACTGCTAAAATAAGGCGCCTATCTAGCACGCCCGCCGGTAGGACAATACTTGAGAGATTAGGTATTGAGGGCGAACCCCTACAAGACCTCCCTCAAACTATTTCACGCGATATCCGAAAGAGAATCACCATCAAACCTCTTCCTCGGAACATGAACCCTCACGCCCATCAAGGCCGAAGAAAAGCACGAGCTAAGAGCCTGCACAAAACCCTGAGCCGGCTACAGGATGTCATTTACGTCGACGCCGCAGAAGACGCGGAAGACCCAAACGAATATTCTACATGTGGAGTCACACAGCCCAACACTGACCCAGCGAGACTCGTTATGGCGGAGACTGTTTCCACATCCAGACCCCAAGAGGCGGAGGAGGCTGCCATCGCAGCGGCCATCGCTTTTACTAATGCAACAACCATAGTAAGCGACTCCAAACTGGCAATCAGTAACTTTGCTGGAGGTAGAGTCTCCAAACCCGCCTCAAAAATACTCAGTGAAATGAGAGAATCTCCTCTCTAAAGAGATATCGAATTAATATGGTCCCCAGCTCATGCGGGCAATCCGGGAAATGAGGCTGCGCACCAATACGCTCGAGAATTAGTCAGCCGAGCGGTGGCGCAAAATCAGTAACCGGAACCTTTCGGTGAGCCAGCCGTATCATACCACGAACTCACTGCGCATTACAAAACAATGAGAACTCTCCCACCACCCCATAAAACACTGACCAGACAACAACAAGTAATATGGAGACAGCTACAGACGGGGACCCTCCCCAATCCAAACTACATATCAAAATTCATAAATAAGGATATGAATCCCTTCTGCCGGTTTTGCGGGGGAAAAACAACTTCGAGCATATGATCTGGGTGTGCAAAGCCCATAAGCCTCCCTCAGAACTCTTGCCTGATCCGTCTAAAGAAGCTTGGGACAAGCTAAGGTCCAGCGATGACCCTGGCGTTCAGTTCAAGGCCGTCAGCCAGCAAACCATTTCGCCAAAAGAGAACTGATCTTCGTCTAAGCGCCTAGAAGGCTCTTGTAAGACAATTTCTGTGATGTCTGTAATAAATTGGTGTTACATTGTTAGTCGGAGGTGTGTGCGGCTAGCACCCCGAGCCGGAAGTGCGGGGACGTATCAAAGAACCGGCGCCACCATCCGGTTTGTTTATTATCGGCCCCTCCCTCCACACGAATGTGTTTTAAATATCGCATGCCGGACGCAATCCGAGGGGTGCTCAAAAATTCGAATAATTTTCCAATGTGTTGAGGAACCGTGGTCAAGTTGATGTGTTTCTGCCCTTCCACGTACATCGCCACCTGTTCGAAACCCTTGGCGCCGCAGCACCTAGGTTGTTTGTGATTATCCGGATGCAGAGCCTCTCCAGCTGTCAACGCGAGGGAATTGCCATTATTGCATTATAGCTGCTACGCCGTCTTCAAGATTGACGACGCACGGTCAGAGCTCGGCTGCATGCCGGATCCGGGGTCGCACGTGTAGGGAGGGGTAGAGAAAAGTGCCACTATGCAGAGGAAGGAAACCTATGCGGAGAGACTCCAACGTGTTTTAGTTGTTTGTTTCTTTATTTGTTTCCTGCTGGGTTCAAGGTTCGAGTAAAATCAGGCCCTGCAGTACTTTCCCTGTACTGGACTAATGTTAGAACCTTGGGGAAAGCAGCACCTTTGCCTATCCCTCTCCATAGCTGCTCCGGCAGCTGCGTGCTTCGGACTCGTGGTCAAGATTCCGGGCTCAAGCTACTACAGAAAGCAATAGCACTCTAAGCGCGTCCCCTACGCAGAGCGCATTGCTGTGTACAATGAACGCAACTTCAGTATGCACGCACCCTAGCAGGCAAAGGGGCTAGCGGACGGGCGGCCATGGCAGGGAAACACCTGACGTCACAGTTATCGAAGAGCACTGACCTCAAACGCTGGCATTTGCAAAGATAGAAGAAAAAAAAAAGAAACAGAGGAAAAGTGCTTCGCGCTTTGTGCAAGAAACGATGCCATTTTAGTCTTTGTAGGCACGCCAGCTTTCATTACAGTACAAAAGTATTGCACCTAAAATAGGATGCAGTATCCTTTTAATCATTGTTTTTTGTAGAAATAATACTTGAACAGCCGAACCCGTTCCCAGAAAGAGCGAGTGAGTAAATAAGCTTTATTAAATTAAGCCAGAAGGCCTGTTAATAAAGAAAAAGTTCGATCATTAGAGAAATTTTGTTTTTGTTTTTCGCTTTAAAATAAGGTGATCATACATATCCAGCTTCTCTCACGGAGAAGCGCTTCGTGGGCAGGGACGTATAGTAATACTGCACTTGCTTTATTAATCACTAGCACGTGCCGCTTCGAGAGATTGTGCGCCGTGCTCTTATGGCAGTAACGGCTGAGCGAAAATCTCGAATGCAAGGGCGTGATTGGTGAATGGGAGAAAAGATTAGACGACTTTTTTTTTTTTTTACTGTGGGGTATCATGCCCATTTCTTGCGCCCTGCCATTCAATTCCAAGCCAAGAAGAAAAGCTTTTTAAGGGTTGCAAAATCCCAGTTGCGTGCTGTGTTCAGACGCATGCAACAAGAGTAAAAAAGAAGATAAATTTCTTCTTACCTCGCACTCATTCATGACCGTTCACCAAGGCTGATCCGAAAAGCCGGCATTAAGGCCAAAATCTCCCCGGTCTCCTGAAACGAAATATTACCATTCCATTCCGAAATATTCCATAGGCGGTTGTAGGCTCAGAACTGCATTTCAACGCAGCATCCGAGCAAAGCTATTGTACCACAAATGTCGCAATATTCTTTTCATTCAAAGCGGCCGTGGAGCATTAGAAAATCTCGAAACGCGAACTCCTCTTCATACTTCATTCATTGCACTTGCGTAGGGTCGGGGTACTGCTCAGCGCGGACCTCGGCTGTAATTTGCTGTGCTCCTCAAGAACACGTCGTCGAGAATACCATCAAATATTCACGAGTCTGACAGGTATTACATCCCTCAGGGATGCTCAACTCATGACGGGGTCTCAATCGGAGAACCAGGGATTATTTTGATCCGATCTCGCCCGAAGATAAAAAGAACGTGCGCACACCAATGCTCTCACCAAGAGCTTCCTTTCAAGTGTGCCGCCATTTCTGGCTACAAGATTACGACACACAGTCCAGCGGCACAAGCAATATTTACTCGCATAATGCGGTGGTTCATTAACTGGAAAAAAGGGTCACCTAACCCTTTTTTTCGCGACAAGCGTCTTCGGGTAACATACGGCCTGGCGCAATCGCAAAGATTCGCACAGTTTCCAGGCTCTTGATTACAAAACGAATTTTATTCTTTCATTGCGAAATTAATCAAAATGATCGCTTTTCGTGATTTTCAGTGGAACTCGAATATCCAACCTCTAAATTATAAGCTTAACTTTAAAGTTTTGTCTTTAAAAATAGAAACAACGTGAGCAACATGAAACAGCAAAGAGCCTTGCTGCAGCTGCACTCACCATAGTAATCCACAAGGAATTTCACTAGTGGTAGGGTTGTAAAATTTCCGGAGATTTTGAAGGCCGGGGAACAAATAAAAAAAAAAAAGCCCCGTTTTTCCGGAAATATTGGGACAATTTGAAAAATATCACTTAGTTTTATTAATCACGATGTACAGCTGCACTGAAGCAGAAAACAATCTTTTTTCCTAACAGTTTGCTGCTAGTAGGTATATTGCGCCAGTTTTACATGGTCACAAAAGGGCATGACAGTTTTCATGGTCTAGAAGGGTGCAATCATATGTGTTGCGCCCACCACTGCCGTATGTGAGAGGAAGTGGCCAAAATTTGGTTGTGTGCACACCAAGAGCAGGAATAGACTCAATGGACATAGAGTACAGAAGCTGTTGTTCATTTGTTCTAACTTATAACTTAAAGTTTCCAGTTTCATGAGCAGATGTGGAAATGAGAGCAGCAGCGATTCGGAAAAATGGGAGGGAACAAGGTTATGGCCTTGTATCCCAGCCTCTTATTTCCTAGCGCTTTCTTTATTTTTTAAACTAATATTTGTTTTCTGATGAGATTTTTTTGTTTTTTGTTTTTCTAGGGAACCGTTATGTGCAGTTGAATCTAACGAAATTTCCGGACTACAGTCTGTACACGGTGCATAGTCCGCAGGGGCAAATTGTGATTCAAACTATTTTTCTTTTTCTTAGTCAGGGCTCGCTGTATACGCCACAGGGATGAATTTCCGTTAAAAGGAGTTGTTTTAAGCTGTGAGAAAGCAGTATGCAGTAAGTATGCAAGCATTTTATTGTCAAGAATTAAAACCTTGCGCTTTATTCCATCGCAAAGATTTCAGTCAAAGAACCCGTCAAAATTATTTCCCCGATGCTGAATGCTGCCGAGAGGCTCTTCGTCTCACGAAGGGATCACAGTAATTCTGAATGTGCCAGCTCCTATGTCTATGTTTATGCATCTCCAAATTTATTATTTTCTTTTGTATTCATTAGGTTCTGCGCATGTGCTTACAAGTACAAGCACTGAGAGAGAGAGCAGCCAATTAATGCTACCACGGCAGCATTTGCCTGCATATCGAAGCTGATTCGATATCAGAGCTTATTTCAATATATTAATTAACACCGTAACATGTCCTATGCATCCACTTGAGGCACGTTTCCTCCCACGCCCCTCCATTGTATTTTTTTTGTTTGTTTCTTTTTTCACAGCCAATGGTGTACGCTTTTCCGGCTGTGACAAATGATGTGAACCAATGAAATCACGTATAATCTGCACACATAGATTTTTCACACTACCCAAAATACCAATTTATAAAGGTGTGAAATCCTTGGACTAATTAAAGTCCGGAAATTACGGTATAGCTTAATTTATTATAATTTTTTTATTTTTACAATCAGTCACGTGGGGATGAGGTATGCCCTGTTCTTGCGTTTTCTTCTGACTGGTTATTTCTAGGCTTTTTACATTTGCGTTAATATTTGCGTTTAATATTGCGGTAATTTCTCTTGTACCGTTTGAGGTTTACCTAATTTTTGCTTACCTCGAACAGGTGGCGAAATCAGGCCACATTTCTGTAAGTTCCTCTTGTGTTTTTATCCATGCTTACTTGTGCCATTTTTTCGTGTGAATGTTAATGTGGAGTTCGAAGTTTACACATCTTTCTTCAAATAAACCATGCAGAAATGAGTACTGAACATATTTCAGCATGTTATTAGATATATTCTAGTCTTTTGATGTCAACGGCTGCTTTATACATTGTGAAATCTTGCCAGTTCAGAGGTTATCCCTTTCTTCTCAAGTAAACTTATGCAAAATAATGCTGGCCCTGTTTGCGTGTGCACGCCTTCTTTGTTTTTTTCTAGCCAGTAAACATAAACAGTCAGTTGCGCTAATTTTACTGTAAACTTTCTTAGACTGTTCAAAGTTCATCGTATTTTTCGTTAAACTAATAATATGGCGGTGTATTGCCGATGTTTTTGTGTTTGTTTCTTCCTAGGTTGTCCTAATTTATTCATGTCTATTTGTTTGTTTGTTTACTTATTTATTTAATTATTGTATACTTGAAGGCCAGAGGCATTACAGAGAGGGAGTGGAAAAAGAACCAGAAATACATAAATTGGGAAATACAGCACAGAGCCATATTTAAACAACACCTAAGTATACAATGCTAGCTATAGCTTCGCGGAACATCTCGTATTTATTAATAATGGCAACATATGCTGGAACGTGATTCCAGTCACGTGAGGTACGTGGCACGAATGTCTGAAAAAAATTATTGGTGTTACATGAATCGAAACCGACTTTATGAGGATAGTCAGCACGATGGGATACATAAAATGGCAGGGGGATAAGGCGATTTTGCAGTACGGGATGATGGTACAACTTGTGAAACAATGCGATACGAGGTGCTTTTAGACGAAGTGACAGCGATGGAATAGAAAGACTAGATTTCATATTACTTATGCTTGCTGTGCGGCTATAATTAGAATGAAACGTACCGAGTGATTCTGAACCATCTCAAGAGCAGTAATATTACTGTCATAAGAAGGATCGCAGACTGGAGTTGCATACTCCAGTTTGGAGCGAATTAGTGTAGAGCAGAAGTTTTAAAGAAGAAGGAACGTTGAAAAAGTTGCGACGTAAATAGCCTAGCATGCGATTAGCGTTGTTGATTATGTGATCAATATGCAGAGACCAGCTTAGGTTAGCAGTGATGTAAGCGCCAAGATATTTATATGATTCCAGAGATATGCTATCAATGTGATACGCAAGCGGGTCGGTAGATTTTCTTGAAACACGCATTACTTTGCATTTGTTAATATTTAGTTGCACTGACCATTCCTTGTACCGGTTAGCTATAGTGGTAAGATCCGACTGAAGAAGACAACTATCGTTAGTATCTGTTATTTCTCTAAAAATAACGCAACAATCAACCACTAAAAGGAGAATATGAGAGTTGGCAAGAGAAGTAAGATCATTGATGTAGATTAACAACAAACGTGGTTTATGGTTTGTGGGGTTTAACGTCCCAAAGCGACTCAGGCTATGAGAGACGCCGTAGTGGAGGACTCCGAAAAATTCGACCACCTGGGGTTCTTTAACGTGCACTGACATCGCACAGCACACGGGCACGTTGCTTTTCGCCTACATCGAAAAGCGGCCGCCAAGGCCGGGATTCGATCACGCGTCCTTGGGCAAAATAGTCGAGTGCCGTAAACACTGTATCACCCCGGCGGGGCATTAACAACAAAAGGAGCGCAAGGAATTTTACAGAAGTGCATTCAGGCGTTCCCCAAGGCTCAATTCCTTGGGCTAATTTTGTTGTTAATTGAGCCTTGGGGCCTGAATGCACTTCTGTAAAATCTGAATTAGAACCATTGGCGGTAACAAACTGCGATCGATTAAGAAGAAAGCACTCAATCCATTTCAGTAGAATAGGGTCAATGCTATGGTTACTTAGTTTTAATAATAGGAGTCTGTAATAGGAGGGATCATTGGTCAAGGATACGGTTTAAAGCATGTGTGAAACATACTGGTTGAGTTTCACATGAATATGATTAACGAAAACCGTTTTGTTCTGATGAGAAGAAAGCATTTGATTCAAAACAATTAACAAGGTTTGAAAATATTATATGTTCTAAAATTTTACATGCGCTAGTAAGAGAGATGGGGCGATAATTCAAGGGAGATGTTCTGCTACCAGACTTGTAAACTGGAATCACCTTCCCGCGTTTTTATTCTTTTGGTAGTATAGATTGGTCGTATGATTATTGAAAAAGTTTAGTCAGCAAAATGGAAACATAGTCAGAAGTGTTTTTCAAAAACTTAGAAATAATATGATCATAACCTGGAGTGGAATGAAGACTAAGATTATCAATGAGTTTGATGACACCAAATGTATCAACTAAAATTGGAGACATAGTTGCATAGTTGCGACTATGTGTAATAGGTATGTGTGCATCAGAATGATTGAAAAGTTATCAGCAAAGAGGCGATTAAGAACTGAAGCAACATGATCTGAAAGAATGGTGTCACCAGAAAGGTCAGTTAAGTTAATATTTAAATCAGTCGTCGGAATAATAACGCACCAGAATTGTTTAATATTTGTTGCTAGCTATGACGGAAGAGTATGTGAATGAAAGTGTTTCTTTGCGTCTTTTATTGCCTGCATGTACGCTTAGGATGCAGCCGAGTACGATGCCCAAAGTTCTTTTGTAGAGAAAAGTTTAGCGATGCGATAAAGCCGCTTCTTTTTGTTAGATAAGCGCTTGATATATTTCCTGTACCAGGGACCATTAGTGCGGTTGATAATGGTGCGCTGAGGATTGAACTGATCAGTAAGAAGGTTTAATTTGGCCGCGAGCAAGTTCCAGTTAGTTTGAATAGTGTGGTCGTCAAAGCCATCAAGAAAAATGTCAATAAACGAAGATAGTTCGGAGTGGATAGCCTGAAAATTTGTTCGTTTATAATCGCGTATCACCGTTACCTTTTTGTTAGACGTTGGAGAATTTATCGTAATGGAAAAATTGAGGAGAACATGATCACTGAGGCCTGGCAGGTAAGTTATTGGTGAAACCATGTCAGGTCGAGTAGTCAGGATCAAATCAAGAGCATTGGCAACGTTAGCTGTTAGTCTTGTTGCTTGCGTGCAGATTTGCTGTAATGAGAAAACTAAGCATGTATCAAAATCCATAAGCTAGACGTGAACGGTGACAAATATAGAAATGTCAGAGCTCCAGATAATGTTAGGAAAATTGAAATCACAGAGTAGAAATATCGGAGACGCGGGAAAGCGTGCAGAAACTAAATTAACTAAAGTTCATTGCAAAATATGGGAGAGAAAGATGGCGGGCGATAACAAACTCTTATTACAACTTTCTGGTGATTAAGCGTAACTATTGTTCATACCATTTCTAAATCAGTGTACACCTGTACACATGATGAAGTGATGTCATTTGAAATCGCCAGCAGCACGCCTCCGCCACTCTGTGTTCCACGATCGCAGCAAAAGAATGAAAAACAATGAACGTTAAAAAAGACATCAGAGTCGCGAACATGTGCGGTTAGCCAGGTTTCGTTTAAACCAATGATTTTTGCAGAACACGTGTCTATAGCTGATGATAACGAGTTAGATTTTTTAAGAACACTTCTGATGCTCTTCAAATACCCTACCACTACCCCTCACGTGTGCCTAGGATGCGCTGGGTTCATAAACGTGTTTAGTTCAAGTTCTTTACTCTCCCAGTTAATTTTGTATGCATACATATTTTATCATGTGCTTACAGTGGTTGGGAGACCAAATATTTAGGGTATAAAATGCCTGTTATGTGTTTACACTGCAAGTAAGGTCAGCCATGGCTAAGTAGTAGACACAACAAATTCTTGACATATATTTTAACTTTTCTCCAAAGAGTCGTTACTCATTCTCCCGATCGAGATCCAGCGCTAGCACCGTAATAAATAAGTGCGGTATTAATGAGTTCTACTGACGTTACAGCGGAGCAGCGTGACAAGCTATCAACGCGCATTTATGCACATCGACCGGCCACTGATTGGTTGGTGGGCTGATCGGCAGGTGCCCGACCAAAACCTCGCCGGATGAGTCTACGACCTGAATAGCCTCTTTGTATTTATTCGAAACACAAATAAGCGAAACAAGACTGTACTTCACATGTTCACACTTCGACACTAAGCAGACAAAACACCCGGCGGAAGAAGAAAAGTCCAGACTGCACCACTGCGGCACACTGAAGTGTTCCAATAGATTGTGCAGTTATCACAAGGGTTCTCAATCAAGCCTATGTTGCACAATCAGAACCAAATAACTGCAAATAAAATAGCGTTATGAAGTCTTTTTAGCGTTGTTTCCAATTTAGAGGAAGCCATCTATCAATGTTAAGGACTACCATAATTTTTCACCTTTCCATAGTAACCCTTTTTTTTTTTTTTTTCTGTTTGCCATGCCTCGGGAGAAAAAAGAACGAGTAAAAAAGTTTGTTTTTTTTTGTCAATATGTTCGTTTTTTTTTTTTTTTTCGAGCGCTTTCCTCTCTAACTAGTGGTGGTGCAAGGTCATGATGTTGCATCTCGCGAATAACGTGTCAACACGGTATACGGAAAAAACGGATTATCAGAAGCGTTGTCTCAGAGGGCACGCGGTATATCAGGTAACTTTTCGTTTTATTTTTTGTCCAATTCGTATCTAGACAATACTGGCGCATCCAAACCGGCAATCCGGAGTGCTCTCAGAATCAGCGAAAGAGCACGATACCGCACCGCCAGTGTCCAATCAATACTCAAAAACCCAGTTTAAATCGCCTACTGAAACAGCTGTTCGGTGCTGTGTAGCAAGAATACTTGCACGAGACCTCTAATTGGAATTCATTGTTAGTCTGGAATCACGCAAGAAGCGCATCATAAGACTTTAGACATAAATAGGGAGGGGACAGTGTAGAGGAAACTGCGCGCGTCACAGTGCGAAGAACGGGAATCAGTGACGTCGCGCGCTTCAATCAAGATATCCACACCAATTATCTTATAAGCTTACGTAAACGCACTGTCGTACCTCCGCTTAAGGAGTGAAATAATCAGTGCATGATGAGGCCTACCGTTGCGTCTGGTGAAGCATGTGGGTGAAGCGTTGGTTGGATTGAACGAAATGTAGCGGCGTCACAAGAACCGCCGCCATGTGAACTCCTAAGCACCGTCAACTCAAAACGTTTTTGATTCATATGTCGATGCCTGTCTCATAAACAGGCTCCTGAAGGTGTGAAGGCACCAAGCAACCATTTGGCTTTGGGATTTTTTTATGGGGAGAGATTTAAAGGCGTTCCTGTGCAAGGCAACTATTTATTACGGTGTTCACGATGGATTATTTACTTTCGACAAGTATTGTGCGCCACCCTTTGTTGTACCCATCCTCAATGTAATTATCTAAGGCATTTTTATTATTTCAGGCACCTGATACGCTGAACAATTTTATTAGGAAATTTCTAAGTTTAAAGGCCTGAAAAACGCCGCAGCTGATAAAATGAGAGAACGTTTCAACCATGGGGCAGCCGGCGCGACGGTATCCCGGCGGAACGCAGGCTCAGTTGGCGTTGAGATAGACATCTTTAGAGCTATGTAGACAAAACATTTTTAGGTTTGTGTTTTATTCTTCGCGACGATGCCTAATACATTACTGTACACAGATCTCCAAGCCATATTTGCCTACGACTGCTGAAGAATTTTTAATCTAATTTCCTTTCTCCTGTGTTTCGGTTTCAACCGCCCAGCGATAGCAGTGACGTCATATTCGCCGAGGTCACGCAAGGGATGACGATAGAGCGATATAATCATTGCTGTGTTATTTGAATTCTCTACAATGATGAAGTCAATCTGCCTCAAGAACAGGAATCACTACAAGTGAAGAATCAGCAATTATATCGCTGTTTTTTCATGCCGCGCATCAAGACATGATTGTGACGTCACAGCCATCTCTCTCGGCTGCTGAAACTGAAAATGGTGAGAAAATAAAATTCAATTATTAATTACTAAGCGGTCGTAGGAAAAACTGCGTGCGGATCGATACACAGGAATAACTTACGCATCGCTAACAAGAAGGAAAATGGCACCAAAATTTGGCGTCTATAGTCCTCTATTTCTACGTGGACCTATAGAATAAAGAGTTTGTACATAGTGAGAAAGCCATTGCACGTACTCTCCTCTTAAAACTCCTCTTTGTCACAGGCCCAACGAAAGTTGGCGCGTTGAATTGCGCTCACATTCGTTTTCATAAAGTTTCTCCGATTTGGCGCTATACCTGCCGCTGCAAAACCAGAAGCTGCGGGAATTGCACTATATTTCGTTTTCATGAAAATTTCTCCCATGCTACAGGATGACGCTGCTCAAACGGAAGTACTGTGGACTGTGGGAATGTATTGTTTACAGAGCGGATGCGTGCTTCTCGTTTTCCGTATTCGCTACTGACGAAGACTACAGGTTTTGTTGTGATGTAAACAGCTGAGTTCAAATGTCGCATTCCAAAGGGCTGAGTGCTCAGCTCAACGCTCTTCAGTCTCGCACTTCTCGGCCTCATCGGCCTAACTGTCACAGTCGGTGTAATGCTCAATATATTCGGACGATATCTCCACCCGGGTCTCAGGACATACGCGACCACAAGTTCGAGCGAGGCTTTAGGAGGCGCCAAGCATAATTACGTCCCACCTCCACCTTCAAGGCTGAAATATTGCTACCGGGAACTGCGTCATTGTTGCTTTTAAGAACAAGAGCATGTCTTGATATCGTGTATGCATAAGTGGCACAGCAATAGCCTGCACAGGAAGCCATCATTTCCTGGAAGTAACCATCGATCGTGACTTATCGTGGATCCCGCATATTTCGTAAATAAAAAAGAGACTGTCAGACATTGTTCATATCATCTCTTTCCTCAGGAAAAAAGTCGAGGAGAGAGTCAATGCGGTCAGCGATTCAACTACATAAATATTATTTATAGGTTTCTCAATATAACAGCTTGAGGGGCAAGTTGGTGCTGCGCCTGTGTTGTGTTTCTTCTCACGTGATTGTGTTTGTTGCGCCACATTTCTGGGTATTATTTATAGGATTCGTTCGGTAGAATTTTCCTGTACTTGGAAATTAAAGAAAACAGACATACAAAATCTGTAAAGCATTCAAGCTCAAGCTCTCCGGACTTGCCTAGGATTACCAAAATACGCTTCTTCAGTACTCATTGCTTAGGAGAACCCAATGACCACCTATTTGAAAGTTGACGTCCTGAGAACACACATTCATTACCTCTCTCGGAATCCCTCTCACCATGTTGCCAGCCTCCAGACTACTAGCCCGCGTACATCATTTGCAAAGACCACTGATGCCAATCGTGATTTTCTGTCATTCATTCATTATTACAGTGCAAGGACGGCACAGAACACCAGCGCTGTGTGTCCTCCTCTTGTTCTGTGCCGTCCTTGTGCTGTAATAATGAATGTATGTAACCAACTCGTCCAAAATGTTGTATTATGGAACTTTATTTCTGTCATTACAGTTTACACACGCCTCTTAGCCGTCTTTTTCACTATGGTGTCTTCAACGCCCTCTTGTGAGCATTTCTATACCAGGCTTCAAGAAGAGATCCCGGATGCCTCGTGGAGATTCAGCCAGCTTCAGAACGACCTATCCCATTCCTGGATTTTGACCTAAAGCGACGACTTCCGCCCTAGCTACCACGATGTAAAGAAACTTTGCTATGCCGCCTGTGGTTTGGTGGGGCCTTCAAAAAGCATTACTTTTTATTTACCGGCACGGATGATAAGCCCATGTGCGGCTTATATGACAGTCATGAGATCAATTTACATATCTTCTGGCAACGTAACGGGTACACTGCCCCAAAGACGATCTCTGAGCCGTTCATTCTAAAATCTATACCAACGCCCATTGACCGAGAATAGTTCAGTTTAGTTTATGGGTGTTTTTAACGTCCCAAGGCGACTCAGCCTATGAGAGATGCCGTAGTGGAGAGCTCCGGAAATTTCCACCACCTGGGTTTCTTTAACGTGCACTGACATCGCACAGCACACAGGCGCCTGGCTTTTCGCCTCCATCGAAAAGAGGCCGCTGAGGTCGGAATTCAATCCCGCATCCTTGAGCACAGTAGTCGAAAGCCCTAACCACGGCGCTACCTAGGCGGGGTAATGGAGAAAAAGATCATCGGACATTGGCAGCGGCCATCATCAGCGGTGAAGCCAGCCAGCCAATCTTCCGTGTCCTATCGAGCTTGCACGACAGGTTGACTTTAGTGTGTGTGTTTCGCCTATAGTAATTTCTTTCGCCCTTTAACTCCCCTGACTCTTTCCCCTTCAAATCCCTCCATGCTTTTTTCCCCAGTTTAGGACGGCAAACCACTTCTTCTGCCCGAATAACATCACCGCCTTTCCTCTTCCTTCCTCCTCTTCCTTTCCTCGCAATACCGAGTAATGTAATCGCCGGTTGCTTTTTTACATATATCTGGGTACGATATTGCGAGAAATTACATTGTGTTAATAAGTGTTACTGTGTCTGCTTCGAAGAATGATCAATCCGCTTGTGCATACACTTCGACAAAGTCGAGATGCTAAATGAAGGACTCAGTAGGCAGTGATAGCAACTAAAACCTTCGTCATGCTGCTCAAGCCGCTTCACGGCGACCTCTAGTTCCGGCTATGAAACAAGATTTTCTGTGCTTTTTTTTGACAAGTATGCCTCCTGCATACATTATTACCTTTCTGTTCCACCCTTTCTACACGCATGCTGCCAATACTACAAGCACGAATGTCAGCCCCTTTAGCTGGGAGGAAAAGAAACACCCACCACATTTACCCAAGATTAACATAGTAACAGGTCCACGTTGAGCATACGAAATGATCCAGTACTACACGTAACTTTGGTTAGAGGCGTTGGTGCAGTGCTATCGCCTGAACACCATCGCGTTCATTGACGCAAGTTACATATTGCCGGATAAGAAAAAAAAAATAAGAAGATCGCAACTTATTGGCGCATCTGAAATTTGGTTTCCTCGCCATGTTCCGCCAAACGTAAGATATAATGAAAATAATGAAAATGTTTTACATTGAGAAAACATGCGCCTGTAATGAAACCTGAATTGCACGAAGCTATATCCCACATTTAAGCTGCCGCCAACTACATCACTCTACATCAATCTTCAATATTAGGTCTTCCATGGAGTTTTTGCATCATGCCAAGAGAAGTACTACCATTGCCTCAAAAATAAAAGCGTTCATGCCGGGAAAACTAAGATTCTCACGCGTAGAAACTCGTTTCCCCGTGCTCGTTTTATTCATTTTTATCCAGCTCAGACGTCTGTCGAAACCGGTTCCGCCTTATAACTTCGCTTACTCGATCGAGACCACTAGACTTCATGGGCAGGGATTTAAAGATCATCCTTAGACGAACACGGCATAACCAGCGTAAATCAACTGCGAAGGTTCTAAAAACATCAAACTCGTGGAAACGGAGAATCGCAACAGATCGCCCTTCAATTCGAGCAGTCTTTAGGGCATCAAAGTATGAGCGCGAGTGTGCAATGAAAATAAGCGAGAAATTGAAGCCAAAGATTGAGAAGAGCTTCTCTGAATGAGGTCACAAAAGCACGCGTGAATGCGGAAAAGTGGTGACGAAACGGCGTGAGGCCCCCGGGCCAATAAATCAAGCCCGAATTTTTGCCGCACACTTTCTATACGTCCCGAAGATTAATTATCTTACCCTCAAAGTTTTTTTTTTTGACAGAAGCTCCTACGTAGACGCAAGATTTCGGTCGCTCCATCTCCATAATGACGATATCGTGTCGGCAGCTAAGCGTGGTCTAAAAGCGGGCGGCGTCAATGCATCTAAAAACTACGCGCTGTTTTCGTTTGTTCTTTATTCAGTCATGTTTTTCTTTTTTTCCTTATTCATCAGCTATCTCGGCACTTTGCGCGTACTCCAAAATTCTTCAAGCGATTCTTGCACAGCGTAGAGGTGAGCAATTCAAAGCAATTTTATATATATATATATATATATATATATATATATATATATATATATATATATATATATATATATATTGGTAGCGACTGTGCCCATGCGTTTTGTCTGAAGCGGATGTCTTAACGATGCTGAAAATAAAGGTACAGAGTGAAATGTTTCATCTTGAAGTGCGTCAGCTGGTTTCCACGAAGTCAGAAAAAACTACCATACTTCAGCACTTTCGAATGAATGCCTTTATTTCTGCGTTGCATTAGCGGAGAAGTCAGAGTTCAAGGTTCTCGTGGCACAGTTCTCAGTTATCAATGTCACTTCGAAAAGTAAAAAAATACAACACCTGAAGCCGCATTGTCGCACAAACTACGCTCTGGAACACGCACAGTTTTGCGACTAACGTCCACCAAATGGCGCAACACCGTTGCATCGACAAACTTGGTGGTGCCCAGGGTCAGGGAAAATGGTTTCTCTTTTCGGTGAGTTGCAAAGTGAATCTTCAGAATTCCCGAGTTTTAGTCCAGACATTAGCATGCCCGTAGAGATCTTGCTTACTTGAGTTTATACCATGTAATAAATGGAGCTGCAACAGTACTTTACCATTGCCCTCTTCAACTGCCCACTATCCGCATATACCGAACTGTTCTTTTTTTCTTTTTTAGAAATCGAAAATTTTAAGATACTAAATGGGGCATGCTTTCGATCAATTTTAGCTTTGAGGATATAATGAGGGCTGCGGTGGACGCTAGGTAAAAGGCAAGCTACTTTATCAGCTCGCTAATAAACTAAGTACGCTAATTACATTTTTAAAGTTCAGTTTACGGGGAATGTTGCACATGTGTAATTGGCACTCGTCTTCAAAATAGTTTCCAATACACTATAGCGCAGCAAAAGACGAGGACACAAGAGCGAGAGACGAACACCACGAGCGCTAACTTCCAACAAATTTTATTCTCCTGAAGCATCATATATAAACGCCAGAAAAACATGAATCAGATGTGCAAACAGTATCAATTCCTTAGAAAGACAAGCTCTTTATCTGAGAGGAGCTATAGTGTATTGGAATCATGTACCAACAAGCCCAAAAAACCACGCTATTCAAAATAGTATAGCCGTAAAAAAATAAAATGATTCCTAAAAAAATGCAACACACGTTATAAGGCCCTCAAATGTCACCTGTACAGGCAGTTTATCACACTAGCACGGCGCCTGTGAGGTAAATCGCTTACCCAGAGATTTCTTCGTTACTCTGCTGGCATCATCTAAGACGCCGGCACAGAGATCTTGACAAGGCCTGCGCACCCCAGCAGCCTGTAGGTCACTACAACGGATGGGCGATAAAGTACCAGCAAATTAAGGTGTGAGGGTAAATCTGAGTCGAGTCACGGGGTGTCCTCTAGCCACGTTATCAAGCCCATACGCGCAGATTCATTGGCTGATGCTTTATCGCTCAACCGCTCGTCTTGACGTTCGTACATGGGAGAGAAGGGGATGCAACGACCTTGCTAGAATCTCGGTGGTGACTCCTAAGAGCGAGGCTTGTGACTCGCGTTGCATTTTTTTAAAGGAAACTTTTTCTGCGGTTATACTATTTGGAGGCCGAGCTTCAATTCCGCAAATATAGCATACCCCATCAAATGAAAATTAGAACAATTATTGCATTTAGTTGATTGGCGAACTAATTAAAGCCTTCTGATCCTTACCTGGTGATCGCTGTAGCCCCCAACATAGTCCCAGGACTAATATCTTTCTAAAGTCTCTTACCTCTTCATCAAACATTTTGGACTTTCGAAAAAGCTCCCGGTTTACAGGCCAGCCGCGTGTACAGTGTTGCCACGGTGAAGTTTGGGAATGTCGGTCGGATCTCCTTGACAGCTACTGGGAAGAACAAAATCTATGGGACACCTACAACGCCCAATAGGGTCTTCTATTCTTGAAGCGAGAAGGGCAGGCTTAGACAAAAATTATTTATCCACCTACTCTATGCAGCTAAGACATCTGGAAGAACTTGCTACACTTGATATAAAGAAATTGCGGAGACAAATTCCGATTGAGCGTAGTTATCAGAGCGTAAGCGCTGTTAAGCATGCGTGGCTACACATTTGTTTGGCTTTTATGAAATATTTAGTGTTCAATCATCCAAGATGCACTCTGACTGGCACGTACTTCCTCCATGGCGGCACTAAGCAACCAAGAGAAGGCGAAGCAGTTGTTAAACACCCGCACCTAGTCAAGTGTCTCCGGAGAGCCCCCGAACGAGCGCGCGCCGCAGCTTCGCTTCTCCGCAGCGGGATGTGGAGTGACGTCACTGAGCTCTCATCCGCGTCGTTGGGTCAAAGTCAAAGGCAGAAGTAAATGGCGTTGGGAGCTGCAGCGCGAACTTTGCAAAGCAATGTTCATGCCCTAAAACAAAATTAGAGGTTCTATAATGATAGCAAGCAATAAAAACTTGAGAATGTATGCCGAGAGCATTCGTTTACGGTTCTCATAATTTTCAATAATTGCCAGATAAACATCGTTCAAAGCTTGAGCGTGAAAATTTAGGTAAAAACCAGCTCTTGTAAAATCATATCAGGATTCAGGGTTTGTGCATTATTGTTGTACAGAAAAAAAGAAAATAACTGTTATTAACATACAATTTATTACAGAAACTGCCTAGTAAAGCTGACTTGCTGCAAAAAAGCCTTCACCTTTCATAGAGTTCATTTCATTTACTATAACTACTTCAACATGCGCAACCTTTCCGGTCTCTGATTGGGGCCCCTTTTCACTGTGTGCTGGAAAAACATTTAAAAGAAGGAAATCAACTATGAGAAAGTTACAACAGTATCAGAGCAGTTTTGGCGTGGTAATGCGCATAATGCAATATTCCTAAAAAAAAAAAAAATAACGTGAATACGCTCGAAACGCCCTCTCGGTTCGAAGCTATTCTGCAAATTTCTCCGCATCAATAAAACTTATCAGAAAAACAGTCATCAAACGTAAAAACATTTCTCCAGAAAAACCATACGACGCTAGCTTATTTCCGTGAGGCTCGTTCCGCTATGGCCACTGGTGAGATAAACGTTTTTGAAAGCGAATTTTCTGCTGAAAATCGAGTTTAACCAGATGATTAAGAAACTCTCTCGGGATATAAGAATGAAGTAATATCGGCTTTTAACTGAACGCCAAGGGTCATCTGTATGGGGAACAAAAGAAGAAAAAAAAAAAAAACTGTGCAAAGCAATGTTGATGCCTAAAACAAAATTAGAGGTTCTATAATGATAGCAAGCAATAAAAACTTGAGAATGTATGCCGAGAGCATTCGTTTACGGTTCTTATAATTTTCAATAATTCTCTGTTTTTCATTGAATAGTCTCTCTCTCTCTCTATGTATGTATATATATATATATATATATATATATATATATATATATATATTGTTAAGCGGGGATCCAGGCACTGGTAGCGAGCAGGGACCGGAGCGGGGGTGGCCTAACTCTCAGTCAGCTGGTCTGCAAAATCAATTCCTCTTCCTCTCTCTCGGCAATCTGCCAACTTAATCGGAACTTCTTTACAATCTGGCCCCGCAGAAAAGAGGAGCCATCCTGGCGACTCAAGGAGACGAAATGATAGCAGGATCGTAATAAGGCTTTAAGCGGTCGACGTGAAAAATCTCACGCCCACGGCGGCGAAGGTCGGTGGAAGCGGCTAGCGGTTCAACTAGGTAATTGATGGGAGAAGTCTGTTGGAGCACTAGATGGGGTCCGTGGTACTTGGAAATAAACTTGCTGGTCAGACCTGGTGGTGTCGATGGGACCCAGGGCCACACGTAAGCACCGGGAGAAAATTGGTGCACAGAGTGGCTGCTGTCGCTGTGCGCTTGTTTCTGGGCTTGCTCGTCCGAAGTGAGTGAGCGAGCCAGTTTGCGACATTCTTCAGCGTGCCTAGCAGCTGCCGAAAGTGATATGTACTCTGAGATATCAGGATGATAGGGGAGGATGGTGTGGAGTGGAGACGAAGGTTCACGCCCGTACAGCAGAAAAAATGGCGAGAATCCGGTAGTTGCTTGAACGGCGGTGTTGTAGGCATATGTTATAAATGGGAGAATCTTGTCCCAATCGGAGTGTTTGGAGGCGATGTACTTGGACATCATGTCACCTATTGTGCGATTGAAGCGCTCTGTCAGTCCGTTGGTTTGAGGGTGGTACGCGCTGGCTGTCCGGTGGATGGTTTGACATTCGCGTAGGAGCGCTTCGACAACCTCGGATAGGAAAGATTTGTCTCGATCACTTAGAAGTTCACTGGGGGCCCCGTGCCGAAGAATGAAATTATGAAGAAGAAAGGACGCGATAGTGGGTCCGGTGGCATCCTGAAGTGGTGCTGTCTCCGCATAGCGAGTGAGGTGATCGACGGCCACGATTATCCAATGATTTCCTGCAGGTGTGTACGGCAGAGGTCCATAAAAATCGATGCCAACACGATCGAATGGTCGGTATGGGCACGGGAGGTGCTGTAGTGGAGCCGGCGGATGGAGAGGCGGCGGCTTGCGACGTTAGCAATCAATGCACGAGCGCACATACTTACTGACGAATGTATACATAGCGCGCCAGTAAATGCGCTGTCGCAACCGTTCATAAGTTTTAAATACACCCACATGGCCACACTGCGGATCGTTATGGTAAGATGGGCAGATATCACTTCGGAGGTGGCGAGGTGCGACGAGCAGCCACTTACGGCCATCTGGCATATGGTAGCGTCGATAGAGAAGACGGTCACGAAGGGCGAAATGTTGCGCTTGACGACAAAGGGCGCGAGGAGCCGGTGAAAGTGACGAGTTCGTAAAAATATCGATTAGTGATGTAAGCCACGGATCCTTGCGCTGTTCTGATGGCATGTCATCGATGGACAAGGAAGAGAAGGCGGAGCTGGAGGCAGGGGACAACGGAGTGTCAGGCGACACTGGCGAGCGAGATAAAGCGTCTGCGTCGGAGTGCTTACGCCCTGTACGGCAGATGACTCGGATATCATACTCTTGTAGTCTAAGCGACCAGCGGGCGAGACGGCCGGTGGGGTCTTTTAGTGAAGACAACCAACATAAAGCATGGTGGTCCGTAACAACATCAAATGCGCGCGCATACAAGTATGGCCGAAATGTCTGAAGCGCCCAAACAATTGCAAGCATTCCTTTTCTGTTGATCTCGGCCTTGGTCAGGGTTCGACTTGCGTACGTCACAACGTATTCATCAACACCGGGTTTTCGTTGTGCAAGAACAGCGCCGAGGCCGGCGTCGCTGGCATCGGTGTACACTTCGGTAGGAGCAGCCGGATCAAAGTGGCGCAATACGGGGGGTGAGGTAAGTAGCGTGCGCAATTTCGTAAAAGCAGTATCGCAAGCCGGCGACCAGGCAGAAAGATCTTTGTGGGCGCTGAGAAGTCGCGTCAATGAGCAATGATGGTCGCAAAATTCTGAACGAAACGCCTAAAATAGGAGCATAAGCCTATGAAGCTGCGTAGTTGCTTGATAGATGTTGGCTTCGGGAACTCAGCGACAGCGCGGAGTTTAGATGGATCAGGAAGGATGCCATCCTTGGACACTGAATGCCCTCAAATAGTAAGTTGGCGAGCGGCGAAATGGCACTTTTTCAGATTGAGCTGCATACCAGCGTCGCTAAGACATTGCAAGACAGTTTCAAGGCGAGTTAGGTGGGTTGAGAAGTCGGGTGAAAATACAGCGATGTCATCCAAGTAGCAGAGACATGTGTGCCACTTCAAACCGCGGATAATATTGTCCATCATGCGTTCAAAGGTGGCGGGCGCGTTACACAGGCCAAACGGCATGACCTTGAACTCATAGAGCCCGTCGGGAGTGACAAAAGCTGTCTTGGGGCGATTGTCTTCAGCCATTGGAAATTGTCAGTAGCCAGATCGTAATGGATTGAAGAGAAAAATTCCGCTCCATGCAAAGTGTCCAGCGCATCGCCTATGAGTGGTAGCGGATAGACGTCCTTTCGTGTGATCGCATTAAGGCGGCGGTAGTCCACACAGAATCCAAAGACCCGTCTTCTTGACTAAACGACCGGGGACGCCCAAGGGCTACTGGAAGGCTGAATAACACCTCTACTGAGCATCTCATCGACTTGCTCATCAATAATGCGCCGCTCTGAGGCTGATACACGATAAGTACGTTGGCGTAACGGGGCGTGCGTACCAGTATAGATGTGGTGGGCAACAGTTGATGTCCGACCCAAGGATGGCTGCTGGATGTCAAAAGAAGTTCGGAATCGGTTCAGCAAGTCGAAGAGCTTGGCGCGTTGATCTGAAGCGAGAGCACTGTCGACGGCTTTGTCAAAGGCAGCAAGAGGCGATGAAGGAGACGAGGAACGAGGTCGGCTAAGGACATTATGGTGTCGGAGATTATGTCGGCACAAGCGGAGAGAAGCGGCGGGACGGTAACAAAATTTTCTGATGGAACAGGGTCGGCATGCCAAACGCACTCGCCACATTGCAACGTGAGTCGATAGAACGAATCATTAGTTATGGCTACTTCGGTGCGGCCGCTTCGTACACTAAGGACGGCGAAGGGTAGGGGACGACAGCGTCGTGAGACGAAAAGGGAAGATGGGGTGAAGAGCACTGTACAGCCATGAAGAGAGGCACAGTTTATAGGCACGATAGCGGCAGATAAAGGCGGGATATCAGTAGCATCCGTAACGTGGCATTTGGCTTCCCCAAGAACGTTAACGGCGGTCGGTGCGGTGCACAGCGGAGAAAGCTCTACTTCGGCACGAGCGCAATAAATTACGGCGCGATTGCGACACAAGAAGTCCCACCCTAAAATAATGTCATGAGAGCAGTCACGAAGAACGATAAAACTGATGACTTAGAGAACGTCCTGAATGGTGACTCGAGCCGTGCAGGTACCGAGCGGTTTGATGTGCTCAGAAGTGGCGGTGCGCAAAGAAACCCCAGAATATGGCAGAACAACTTCTCGTAACAAGCGGCACACTCTAAAGTCCATAACCGACACAGCAGTACCAGTATCTACAAGCGCAAGAGTAGAAACATTTTCAATGGTAACTTCGATTAAATTGTTCAGTGGCGACAGGACTTTCACTTTTCGACGCAAGGGCAGTTCTTGCCTGCGGAACTGCGTCTAGTGGTTTTCCGGCATTGGCGAGGTAGAACGGCGGCGCATCGGCGACGGAGAGCGACGGCGCGGAGAGATTGAGCGGTTTTCATGCGAGGAGTGGTCAAAGTGGGACGAGGGCTGAGGGGGCGCACGGAGAGGGGACGGCGGCTGCGCGTAGTTGACCGGGCTCTGATCGAAAGCGTACGGTGCTGGGCGACGGCGGCACAGACCTGCAACATGAAGGGAGACCACATGCAAAGCAAATCGGCCGATTGTCAGATGTGCGCCAATGGCGTAGAATAGGTGGCGCACGACGCTGAGTGAAAAATGCCCGCTGAGGCGAACCATACGATGGAAAAGGCGTAGGAAGTGGTGGTCTTGCGGCAACCTTAGCATACGACAGTGGAGTGTGTGCGGGCGGCGGGACAGCGTCGGCATGAATGAGCGGAGCTATCAGTGGAGCGGCATGAAGAGTTAGTTGTCGAGGGGGCGGAAGTGCTTCGGCAACTTGTTCCTGAATAACCTGGCGTATGTTCGAAGCGAGGTGTGAGCTGGATTGCGGAACGTTTGAAATTAATGATAATTGCAGGGCAACTTCTCCCCGTACGAAGTCTTTATTTCTTGAATAAGTGCGGAGCTGACAGTGCCATCGGACATAGCCGTGATCGTGCCTTCAGGTTGTCGAGGGACGATGCGTTGGCGACGAAGGTCGTCGTAGCTTTGACACATCGTGACAACATCACTTACAGTGCGGGGCTCTTTAGCCATTAGAATGTTGAATGCGCCTTCATGGATGCCCATCATGATGCGGCGAATTTACTGAGCTTCAGTAATCGATACATTTACACGATGGCACAAATCTAAAACGTCTTCGATGTAGCTAGTGAAGGTTTCTCCTTTCTGCTGCACCCGCTCGCGCAAACGGTGTTCGGCGCGAGGCTTGCGGACCGCAGGGCGACCGAAGACATCCACAAAGCGAGATCTGAACGAGGCCCAAGTTGTAATGTCAGCCTCGTGATTTGTGAACCACAACTTTGCGACTTGTGTGAGGTAGCGGGGCCGGTGGTGTTAGTGCTGGAGTCAGTCATTGAGGTGGGAATTCGGCTCCTGCGGAGCTGCAGGGCGAGGAAATGGAAGAGAAATCCCGCGACCTCCACCAAGTGTTAAGCGGGGATCCAGGCACTGATAGCGGGCACTGGTAGCGAGCAGGACCGGAGCGTGGGTCAGCTGGTCTGCAACTTTTAGTCAGCTAGTCTGCAAAATCACTTCCTCTTCCTCTCTCTCGGCAATCTGCCCACTTAATCGGAACTTCTTCTTTACAATATATATATATATATATATATATATATATATATATATATATATATATATATATATATATATAGTCTCTCTCTCTCTCTCTCTATATATATATATATATATATATATATATATATATAGAGAGAGAGAGAGAGAGAGAGACTATTCAATGAAAAAAAAAGAATTCAGGCGGTGTTTAGATTTCGCTGGCATCAATGGTGAGGAAAATAAAAGAAATGAAGGGGGAGATAAAATGAGGCCATTAAATGCGTTGTAAGGTGCATTGTTTAGTAATGGGTATAAAATGAAATGATCAAATGTAGCTCTTGACAAATGTGCTTATAGAGTTCACAGCCTGAAAAATGCCTGAGGGTAACATGCAAGGTGAATTTAGAGTTTGTCACAAGTCCAATATTTTTCAAAGCCGCCAATAAAAAGTTCATTGCGAGTCGCTGTTGCCTACGACAGGCTAAGGGACATAAAACCCTTTCCATTTTTAAAGGCACAGGATAGATCGAGCTTTTCTAGGCTATGTTTATAGCACGCACGCTCGTCAGCATACTCAGGGCACTCAAGTATTATATATTCCACAGTTTCAATCGAGCCATAGTTGTCACAATGCGGAGTGTTCATTTGACCGAAACGGTACGCGGGCCATTTGTATAAGCACAGCTCAGGCGAAGCCGGTGATAAATAATTTCTAGTTGGCGAGGAAATTTTGGAGGGAGTCTTGATCTTAGATGTGAATCAATTGAGTAAAGGAATTGGTATTGATGTGTCGGAAAGCTCCAAAGTGGATACTTTGTTTCGGAAGCGAGTTTTTTAGCTAGTTGGGATGCATCTGTTTTCGCGAAGAAGTTCCGTGTGTATCTTTGATGTTGATGACCTTTACGAGCCGCTTCATCTGCTTTTTCATTGGCTTCAATGCCAGAGTGGGCTGGTATCCACTGAAACATTATGCAGTGGCCTGCAGCAATAGCCAAATGATATAGACACCCGATGTCAAGGAAAGGAGGCTGATGAATGGTTTCCTTCAGCAGGTTATTCAAGATTTGCAGAGATGCTCTGGAATCAGTGAAGATAACGCATCGTCTGGGAGTTTAACGCAGGATATAGGAAACAGCTTCTTTAATGCTATTGAGCTCAGATGTCGTAGATGATGTCTTCCGCTGCAGCCGGTAAGATAGGACATGGTTTGTGGAGGGCACATAAATGCCACAGGAAGAAGTGTCTTGAGAATATAGTTGAACCGTCGGTGAATATATGGGTGTGCTGTGTATATTCCTTGGCTAAGTAGGCGAGAGCGGCTTGCAGAAGTGCTGCCTGTGGCATGTGGCGCTTCGCATACACGCCAGGAACAGACATATTCACCTTTAGAGACGATAGTGTCTATGAGGGAAAGGGGAGAGGTAGTAAATTTTGTGCCTGAATAATAGTAGAGAGGGGCGGAAACTGTACAGCTTCTTGACTAAAGCCAGAGTTGCAGTGAGGTGGATATGGTGTAAGAAGTGCCTCTTCTCTTGGAGGACATGTCGGAGATGAGTACGCAAAGTTTCTTGGGCGGCAATCACATCTAGCGGGAGACATCCTGCTTCTGCAAGTATTCCTGATGCAGAGGATCACTTTGGGAGCCCAAGGCATATCCGCAAGCAGTTGTTCCGCGCGGCTTCAATAATCTTCTTGCTTGTTGGAGATAATTTTTGAAGCACCGGTAAATAGCAGCGTAACGCTCCTTCAACGTAGGCGTTTTCTAGCAGAATTATCGACCGGCAGTTGCTGCCCCATAGTGTTCCCGACATGAATATGAAAACCTGCGATGCTGTAGTGATCTTCTCGCGGAGTTTTTGTTCTGAGGGGGTCAAGAGTGATTACTGTCAATCACAACACCTATGAAACGCTGTGATCGTACATACGATAGTTACCGTCTACCCATAAGGAGCGGGTATCGAGTTATTCTTTTCCATGTGAAAGCCCTAGCAGCCCTCTTTTCTGATAAGAGGCGAAGACCCCGGGGAGCCAGATACATTGAGATGTGCAGTAACGCTCTCTGAACACGTTGCTACGTAATATAACGCGAACGTGATGCATTCCAGATGCAGATGTCATCTACAAAAATTGTTATGCGTACTCCTCGTGGCAGGTTTCTTGTCATATGTACAAGGACAATATTGAACAGGAGAGGGCTGAGTACAGCTCCCTGAAGTACACCCCTCTTCACTGCGTGAAAGAGAGTTGGACCATGCGGAGCTCTCAAAACTTTTTTCCGCTCTTATAAATAGTGTCCAATCGCCCAATTCAGATGTAAAGCTTTCCTCCGAGGCCAAGGCTGGCCGAGGCTGCGAGAATTGCACGATGAAACACAGAGTCAAAAGCAGCCTTGATGTCAAGGGAAACGGCTGTCGGTATGTACGCAGCGTGAAGGTACTCTTTAAGTGATGAGACAAGGGTAATCTGCCATTATCTGTCGCAGACCTATTTTGGCAAAATCTGCTCATTTCTTGAGGATACTCGATCATTTCGGCTCTCGAGGAACCAGATGACGCGTTTGGAGGTCATTCGCTCCTCAAGCTTACCTATGCAGCTCAATAGGGCAATGGGTCGGAATGATGCATAACTTATTGGCTGTTTAGAAGGTTTCAAAACGGGCGCAACCGGCACAACGGGCAGTGGGCACAAACGGGCACATTTAGGAAGAATTTTAATATTCCAGGAGTCGAAGATGGGAATTGTGAGGTAGCTTTGCGATTGCGTCATAGGTTACTTCATCATGACCCGGAACCGTCCGTCTGTTTAATTCTGAGATAGCTGTGGATAGCTCTTCAATTGTGAAAGGTGGGTTCATCACTGGCACTGCCGCTTGGGGGTTGCCTGACAAACCATCTGTGGAGTGTGCAGAAGGCCCTGACCCCGCTGACAGTAGTCTGTAGTATTCTTCTGAGACTTCTTTAATGGATTTTCGTTCATGCAAAGATAGTGTTGTGAAAAGGTGAAGCTGTTGAAGGGGCCTGCGCATACCGCGAACTATCCGCCAAATTTTCGATACTGGTTGGCGCTCATCCGGCGTAGAACAAAAGTCGCGCCATCTTTTCCGACTAAGCTTATTCAGGTGGCGTCGAATGTGGCGTTGTGCCCGTCGGCAGGTACGAAGGTCTTCAATCTTGTTTGTGCGTAAAGTCTTCCTTTCAGCTCGCCTGCGAACAGCGCACAGCCTTTGAAATGTATCATTTGAGGGTAAGCTATCGCTTTTAGCTCTGATTCGAGTGCTTTCTCTCAGGCAATAAGCCATTGACGATATTAGTTCCTCATTTCGGATTGCGGCACCAATTCCTTTGCTTACAGAGTCTTTGTATGCATCCGAGTCCGTACTTTAGAAATTTCTTTGAGACATCTCTTCTCAGCCCTTAGGATTCAAGAAGGCGTCCTTCTGAGGCTACAAGTGCCAGGAGATATGTTTAAGATGTTGCGCCAAGTCTTCATTAAAAAAGGCGAGGTCTGTGCATCATTTTTTAGGTGGGGTTCACAGTAGCCGCAGAAGTTACGAGAGAGAGGAAATGGGCTATTTTACCTTGGTCCTGATGAGCAGAGGTTCTGCTCGAGCGGCGCATTCAACAGCAGCAGCAGCTACATCAGCGGCAGGAGAAGATGATCTACCGGCTACATCGCTCAACTTTGCGAAAAGACCTGCCTGTGACTATTATGCTCTACGACCTGCCGTTTAAGGCACCACACCGAGCTAGAGAGAAGAGAACGCACGTGTTTTCTCGACGTCGCTGGTTCAGTGGCTGCCCTAAACGAAATGCGTGTCAACTGGCTGGTGCCACAGTCCTGCCACGGTAACAACCCGCGTTCCCCTAGACATGCCATTCCCTAAGCCCATATTCCATCTATAATGGCCCTCAGCATCGACGCTCACACCCTTAAGAATCGCTGCTTAACAGCTGAGCTGTGATTAACAAGATATAATGCAGGACATTTGTAGTTGTCTAGAAACAACTTCTGAGTGAAGTACGAAACGTCCTCTAATAACAATTTGGAGCTCACTTAGGCTGAGTATTAGCTCGCCTAGAAGACATTTACAGAAGCCTGGAAAGCATCTGGAAAGATCTTATGAGGTATTTACTGAACGTCTGGCAAAATATTTTTCAAGCGTTTAACAACTGTCTAAATATATAGTATGGACACGCCAGATAATTTGATTAAAAACAGAGAGAGACAGAGAGAGAGCGGAGCGGTAACGTCGGCTGGTACCATATTGGGATGAAAATAGTTCGTGACGCACGCAACAGCGGTGCAACAAAAGTGCTCGCGCCGCATATAACTTACGAATGTTATTTTGATAATCAAATCCTAAGGAACAATGCACGGGCATTGGCTTAGTACGTAATAAAATGAATGATTACGGTATATCTAGATTAAAAGCAATTGGCGACAAAAATATGCTGTACATTTAAACGGTTAATTGTGTAAGCGCAATGTCACGTGAAATATATTTACTTCGGCTTATTCCAGTATCCACAACCTTGAAACAAAATAACGGGGAGCCATCACAGTGTTAGAAAAGAAGGCTGCTGCATCCCTATTCGCGGTATAAGTGACACGATTAACCCACACAAAATATTTTCCTTTCTATAAACAGAGCTTCCATGACCGTTTCCAGAGATTGCATACACTAGCGCCACACAGAGAGAACAAAGCACGACTGTTCAGAGATCGAACGTACTGCGGCAAAGCAAGCGGTTCTATCGCAGCCTGACGCAGACTGGCAGCGCCATCTATGAGGAAGTCAAAACACTAACTCTAAAGCGCGCCCTCAAAGATGGGTTGTGGGGCGCTGCCGCACTGGAACTCCAGTATAGGAGTTTTTCCTTTCTCCATGCTAGGAGGCAAAGCGGCTGGGGCGAAGCAGCGCGCCCAACGGCCAAACCCGTAAATCGCAAACGTAGCACCAGGGTGATAGTTTTTACAACAGGTAAGTGAGGGCGCTGCCAGCAGAACAAAATTGGGTCTCGTTTACGATGCGTTCCCTTGGTGGAGACACCATTCCAGCTGGGCTCATTCTGGGGTATCGCCTCGAATTTAGACCTCTCGGTGGCCAAATTATTAGTCTAGCTCAATAAAGTTGAGATAAGACGCAATCCTTTGCCAGTTCTGCTACCAGGTAATGCTCTCGAAGCGGTGGCTTCAAACATTCAGTTCCTTATTTTCACGTTCTGTGCATGGTCTAGAACAGCAAAATAACTAAGGTGAATTTGCTGACCGGTTGTCGAAGTTTCTAGGTTATTGAGGTCCATTTTAGTGGTGGCATAGAGAGTGCTATGTAAACCTTTAGTTCGGGGCTGCATGCTTAAACTGGCCAGCAATTCAGCGTTTATGTAAGTTTCTATCTCCTAAAACCTCCCTCGGGCACGCCTATAAGTTTACAAAATGAATAAATGGCAGACATTTAACATGGTTCAACGAATTGCCCAACGAAAGTATTTTAGCTGGGTTTAGTCACTTTTAGCCAGTGCCACTATGCCAACGCATTCATCCTCGTAAACCTCGGTTGTCCAATAAGACGGAAACCTATCGGCGCCATCTAGGCAGCATTAATGAAATCCCATGGTCCAAGTTCCCTTAAATACGGAATATCACATGCACCACATTTTGGTTTAAGGAGGAGGATGAGGAAAAAACTTGATTTAAAAAATGTGTAAACACTCCCAGGAGGACCTCTTATTCCAGGAGCCATCTGGCTGTTCCTTCTACCTTAGCCCGCTCGACCAGCCGCAACTGATCTGCAGGTTGTGTGGCTAGACGGGTAGCCTCCCAGGAGGATACATTTTGGTTTAAGACGCGCTGCTGCTCTGTCTTGTTGTCACGTCTCTTTCTTCATCTACTTTTTGCGCAAGTCTTTTACCTTAAGCTAGGCTCACAAAGCTTAGGATTCAGTACAAACCAGGATTTGCAGCTCTAGTCGCGAAGGAGATCATTTTGATTCGGTTTGTTTTAACGTCCCAATATCGACACAGCCTATGAGGAGCTCCGGAAAGTTCGACCAGTTGGCTTTTTAAACGTGCACTGACATCGCACAGTACGCGAACGCCTTTCTATTTGCATCCATTGATAAGCGGCGGCCACAAAAACGTTTTAATCCGACGTTCTTAGATTCAGCAGTTAAACACCCTGACACCACCGTAGCGGGGCTTGTCATGAAGGAGTACTTTCGATCTAAAATGTCGTGCAGCGTCCAAAAGAAACAGAATACATTTATTTTTAAACGTTAATCCACAAATTCCTGAGAGAAACAATTTAAAACAAGCCACTTATGCCAACAAAATTAAAAAATTTTTTTCATGGCCAAGGACCCAACGAATTTGGGAGGAAGCTAGAAAAGCAGCCAGAATGAAAAGGAAATAACAAGAAGAATAAGATTGGGATGGAGCGCATTTGGCAAGCACTCGCAGATTATGACTAGCAGCTTACCGGTATCGCTCAAGAGGAAAATATACAACAGTTACATCTTGCCTGTACTCACCTATGGGGCTGAAACGTGGAGGCAAACCAAAAGAGTTCTCCTTAAGTTGAGGACAACCCAGAGGGCTATGGAACGAAAAATGGTAGGGGTAACATTAAGACATAGGAAGCGTGCAGAGTGGGTCAGAGAAATAACTCATGTTACCGACAGTCTAGCGGAAATTAAGAAGAAGAAATGGACATGGGCAGGACATGTAGTGCGAAGAGAGGATAACCGATGGTAGCTTAGGGTAACAAACTGGATTCCAAGGGAAGGAAAGCGTAGCAGGGGGCGGCAGAAAGTTAGGTGGGCGGATGAGATTAAGAAGTTCGCAGGGGTCAAGTGGATGCAGCTAGCACAGGACAGGGTTAGTTGGAGGAATATGGGAGAGGCCTTCGCCCTGCAGTGGGTATAGTCAGGATGATGATGATGATGATGATGATGATGATGATTTGAAACGCGAGTTCCTGAAGTTTCTACCATTGCCTCCAGTGGAAAACGTTCATAGCATTCTCTCGGCGATGTCATAGCTGCTGCTTTTAGGAGAAATATATGTATAGTGTTTTTTTTTTTCGCCTTCTCTTTGCTGCGCAAATGCATACCAGGCGTTTCAAGGAACCTCGCCAGAATTAAAAAATTGACTTTTTTGTGATACGAACACGGCTCCTGCACAACAATTATGTAGAACAATGTTCATAATCACAAAGCAGTTACCGAAAGCTTACTGGTTAATGTTATTCATTCGTTCTCTGATGTCCGTAAACAGTGGCACAATTGTGCCTCTCTTTGCGGACATCATGAAAAAAGTGAATAGTATTAACTAGTAAATAGGTAACTACTTTCTGATTACGAAGTTGTTAATAATTATACTTAGGCACCTAGATGGCATGGATATATGTAGTTGGCCTTTAGCAACACTCACAACTGTTATAACTTCAAAAAACACAACATCGGCGCGCACTTTCGAAAGATTCTCACTCTAAGCTACACCCTTAGCGCTGTCACAATATTCCACCATGCAGGGACGGCGCACAGAGCCTTGGTAGCGCGAATTTTTCTAAAGAACACATATTTTAGCGCACGATTGCCAAAGGCGATTGAGCTACAGTGCCAGGGCAATCGAAGTTTCGAAATTCCTAAACCTTGTATCGCTGTTACTAATGGCAGGATACAAACTTCTAATTACGTTCAGACACCTAACTGTGACCAATAAATAGTTAAGTATTTGTAATTTGTTTAGCAGAGAATTAGTTAACGTTATTCGCCACTTTTCCAACGTCCGCCAACACTTTAAATATTGTACCCTAGAATCCGCGTTTACACCTTCAAGAATTTTTTTTTTAATTAATGACCGGCTTCATTGAACCACCTTCTATAACCTTGCTGGTTGTTTCAGCCAAAGTGAACCACAATTTTTAAATATAAGCTTTTAAAGATATCGACATGCTTTCAGTGGCGTTGCAATACCAGTACTGGCAGACATTTTAATAGAAATTGATCGTTTTAGTGTAAGCAGGATAGCTCATTTCTAACATTGCGCTTGGCTCTAAAGTTTGGGCTCTGGTTTCGATTAAATATTTGAGCCATTAGTAGCACCCACAGTGATTTCGGATTTTATGAATTCGGTCGCATTCCGCAGCTAGATGGTTCGCTAAAGAACAACATAGTAACACAACTTTGATCCCTGCAATATTTGTGATTGCAGGTTCGTTTGTGTGTTGATACTCTTGCATATTCTTCGTATTTTCATGGAACGCACGGAAGGCCCCCATATCCTCTTATACTGGTGCAAGTGATGACACAAAATTTGATAATTTTGTCGTTCTGGTCTCTGGGAATCCTACTCTGGTATGGGATAGACCAGGGTGCAGTAGTCGAGCGCCCTAAACACTGAGCCACCACGGCGGGAAATAGTGCTATTGAACACGAATATGAACAAAGACGTGATGGACCTCAGTAGAATTGGCAGGCATTTCGGCTTTCACTCTTGAGCAAGCCCAAGCGCCCATTGCATCTGATACCGTTCTTTCGCTTACACTGGCTTCTGTCAGCATCAAATGCAAAGCCATCACAGCCATGAAATGCAAGCATGACAGCCTCCGCGAATGACAAGTTCGTAATTGATGGAAATTGAACTAGAGCGCAGTTGATGTTTCACTTCTAATGCGCGATGAAATTTCTTTGCGAGTGGTAACTAACTCAGTTTTAATTTCCTGCTGAGGAGGTTATGTTTTGAAGTTTTCGCAGTCATGCTGCATTCACCCGACCTGTTCTTTCTTTTATTGCGAAAGCAATACTACTCGCACTTTCAAGCCTTCGCGTGACCCGGCCGCAGTTACGCCTTACCCACGTGACGCTGTGACGTCACACCCCAAGTGACACACTGGCTGGCAGGAGCTGCCAACTTAGGTGTCTCGTTTCACATGGGACGGTTATGTCAGAATCAGCCTGCTAGGACCCTGGCGTTCACGTTACCCCTATAGGCCACTAAGGCACGTTCATATGGGTTGGTTAAAGCGGGGCTTTATATGTGGCCTGAGGAAGAAGGAAAAGAGAAGAAAAAGAGCGCTCGGTAATCCGTAGCTGATGCTTTCGCTCAATATTTGGTTCAGCAGCGTTGAACACTTGTAACTGTTTTTTTCTTTTTGCATTGATGGCACATTATTTATTGTCAAGCGTCGTGACACTTTAGTAGTCTCACCAGTATCACCACGTTTTGTTTGCCAGCACAACGCTAATATTATTTTATTATTACCAGGTTCTACGTTTGAAGAACCTGCTGCGACAGAATGAACTTTGTTCACCTTCCCACAGCACAAGGTTTAATTTTTTATGCCGGCGCACATGGGTATATATAAGCGTCAGTTAATAAAGGATTCTTTCTGATGTAGCAGAAATTTGGACAGCATCATATTTTACTTGCGCAGCCCTGTAGCAATCACTGTAAGGCCTTATTCATTTAAGAAGGCGCTACAAGAAACAACCCATGGCATGCCTTAACAGCGAGAAAAGAGGCAAAGCCAACGGCGACGGACGGAGAACGGTACTTCAGCAATTCGGCTACGAATTGACCCTGTTCAACCCCAAGAGCTTATTTGGAAGTGAAATTTCCTGTCGAGTCCAATTGCCTTGACAGCTACGGATTCAATTTTTGGCCAACTTGGCAGTTTTCTGTCTTCTTCGTCGTTGGCTTTGTCTTTCATAGTCTACAAGATAAAGGCTTTGAAATCCGCGCCAAACATAACCTACTATGACGTCATATGTTTATTTATTTGTTGCACAAGTATTTAGATCAGCTACCAAGGTGGCGTAGCGGCGGCGGAAAGCCCCAGAAACGCCGTGCGTTTAAAAATATTCTACACCACCGCGAGCTCTTGGCTGCAGGAACAGACGGTATTCTACGAGGGGCCAGCCACTGGACTGGTCTATACTAGCGCAGGGACGAGAAACCAGGGACATCGAGCTCCAATATCTAAAAAGAATTTAACACATGAGGTCTAGCGACATCCAGGGCGAATATGATTTGCATCTACCAGAACTAAGCGGCACTGCTGCCGATGCAGCTATCTGGGAAATTCGGAGTTGAAAAAAATTGATCACGAATCCGAGTTCGTGTGTTAGAGCTCCGATTTCGATCCATCCAGAGGCTCTGAGTTTTCGATTGATCCGTCTTCGTGCCCCACTGTCTGAAACAAAGCAGACGAAAATGCAATTTGCCACCCGCTCATGAATCGACTGCTTTTCTAAACTCGGTGCCAGGCTCAACGAGCTACTGCTGGCGAATCCTCTATTGCTGAATGATTCGGTGTCTGGAGCTGAGAAGAACCAAACGGGCGCTTGCGTCCGTTTCGTGAAGCAACTTAATTATGCAGATGCCTTATTTATATGTCAATTCAAAGTAAAAAAAAAAAACAAAAAACAATAAAGCGCCAAATAACTCCTTTCGTAAAAACATCTGCAGCCTTTATATGCAGACTGCCAAGTTGTTTCGCTAATCCTTTTTGCTAGTTTTCCGGCTGGGTTTCATGCTACAGATCTCAGGAATGTTGGCACCTTCGTGTAAAAGCTCTCTTAAAAGAAGTATAAGCAGATAAATGAAGGCATTTTGAAATGCAGAGCAATGGCAGGCACAGCTACTGCAGGACTACTGCGAAAAGAATGAAAACGTATGCAAGAACAGACATTTGCGAGCCTCCCTTTTTTTTTTTTTTGCCAACCTCAACCTTCTTGCAGATGGTATTTATTTGAGAGCAGTGAGATGGTTGCCGGTGACATGAACCACCATGACAACATCCGGAACGGACAGGGAGAACAGAGGAAGTTTTTGGTCAAAAGGAAGTCGACAGAGTCCCATCGGCTAGACAGCATGTAAGCTCTAGCTTCAGGCTTGTGAACAAGCTTCTAAACACTGAACGAGCAGCGTCCTGAGACTCTATCATCTCCAGTGATGCAGCTGAATCTATGGATACGACAGGGGCAAAACCTAATGTCTTGCAGGCATGCGAGATCACAAAGTGCTCAAAATTAGACAAAAGCCTCCACTACAGCACCCCTAAAAGCCCAAACCCAGGATAAGGGAATTGAATCCTTCATAGCTGTACACCAGATCTTTTTAGAGATTACTTTCGATTGGTTACAGCCAATTTCTCGCTTAACGTTTGCTAACGATTCCAAGACATACTTTGATATTTTGTTGTTGTTCTATTGCAACTATCCTTAACGTACTGAAGAGACGTATCTCACAAATGAGGATTCTAAATGCGTGTTTCACACAGACGCGTGTTCTAAAAAAAATCATACCAATGTTATTTGTTTATGCAAAACACTGTACCAGCCTCTCAAAATACTAATAAACGTGCGGTCGTTCCTGACAGCATGCAGGCTGTAGAGAGAAAGAGGAAAGGCGAGGAGCAGCGCAACCGGAAGGGTGTTGCGCTGGGTTGCTATGTACTACAAATAAGAAAATGTGAAAGAAAAAGAGAACGGAGAAACGGGGAATGCCATAATCCTCTATATGTTGAGTATAGGAAAAACACTTTTTTTTCTCGCCTGTACTTACGTACGATCATAAGATTTTAGTAGTGCACTTAGCCTGTAGAAAGATATAATTCGGAAGGACCTAAATACACCGACACTTCTCTTCTTACAGTGAAGAGCATATACAGAATGTTTTCTTTGTCCTGCCCTTCATAGTTGCAACAAACATTAAACATTTTGGCCTCCTGAATCGAAGGCGTTATCCTCGAAGTGGCAATTTGACCCTTTTAAGTACGAATAAAGCTCCGCATAAATTAAAAGATGCCATATTAGCAAGTTATTCGTGTTTTCAGTATCTTAGCATTTCATAGATGATAGAGGTTATAGAAACGCTACTGCCGCAAAAGTGTAGTTTGTACCGGCGGCGTGCTTAACCTCGGTGGAGACCAATCCGAGTACAGAGAGGCAATGCCCTCTCCACATTGGAGATGAGAAATGGGAAAAAGAGGGCAGAGACACAGTGTAAAAGTGTTGGGTAGGTAGAGGAAACCGACTGTCACCATTCGCTGCTGAAGGAGGGGCGAGTGGCCACAGCGTGTCGTGTGATGCTTCATACAAATAATCCTGCTAAATCACGCTACCCCGTCTACCAGCTCGCATTGTCTGAAAACGAAAGCGACAACTGTGGATCCGTCCGAGGGGAACACTGATTCTGACGCCTACTCTGTCGTGTGAATAGCACTTATTGTCTGTAAAGGTTTCATTTATTACATATGTTGTGCCCTTTTTATTCCATGAAGAATGGTGCTAGCTGACGTGCTTTAGAGCCTCGGAAGACATATAGTAGTGTTAACTGCCCAAAAGCATTCCTGATGATGAAATCATCTCGTTCAAATGACCGTTGTACTGTGCACCTTGCGGTAATTTCGTCTTTCTCAAATTGGACGAGCTGTTGCTGCAGAACGCACCAGAAGGCCTTAAAACGCCATTTAAAATTGCATTCTGAAACCTTTGCATGGCCTGGTATCCTACGGCCCTGCACTTTTCACGTGATATTAAACATTGCCGCTTTCAGCAATAGGGAACTAGTTGTCAACATATACCCCACAAATACCACACACTAAATGCACGGCAGACATTTGCCAAGGAGATGATACGCGCCTTTAACACGCAGCCTCGGCGCGTCGGTGAACGAAGCACATTCGATCATTACAGCATTTTTGTATTGCGGCCACGCTGCATGAAATTTTTTCACAGAATGACTTTTCCAAGTTATTTATATTGACAAACTCGTATTCAATATTGCCGATGCATAGATTACTCAAGGCAGTGCGTTGAAACCACAGCTGCTGCAAATGAGCACATGCACTGAGAACACATGCAGGCATTTTCGTTCCTGAGCTGGAGCCAGCTAGTAACAAAATTTCAGTCCTATAAAGCTTATAATCCTTCATTTCATTTGTTCTTATCATAGATGCACAGTCAGTTATATCCCCTTGCTTTTTCTTCTTCTTTGTGTTTTTAATTATACGTCCTGACTTGCTACAAAAGTTAAATTGTATGGCCACTTGAGCAGCAATGAAAAAAGGACAAATTGCTTCGAAGGGTTTGGTCATGAATAATTCCTCACACGATGCGTCTATAATGTCCGCAGCTCAAGCAGTACGGTGACACCCAATTTCTAGGACAAGAGAGGCGAAGAAAGAGGCGAAGACCCAGAAGGCGAAGAAATGGAAATTGCGGTATGAGAAATACATTCAAAGTTGAAAAGTAGCTGTCACTGTCGCAACGTTTTATGCGACAAAATTACATTCTCTAGAGCACTAACGTAAAAACTCCTCCAGAAGCTATCTTATGAAATGTGGCAGCTACTCCTTGGGATAAAATAGATTTAGTTTCGTACGGCTTGGCACAGCGTCTTGCGTAGTAGCATGAATTTGAGTTGAGTTGGTCTGCCCTGTCTGCGAGTCGTTCCAATTTCCCCCGAATCGGGTGTGCCCCTGGGGAATTGTCGAAACGTATTATGGCATTCAGAAGCGGATAAGAATCTTCATGTGAATAGTTATGAGGACGGAATCACACTAGACATCATAAAGAAAGGGCAGATATTACATAGTTACATTGCAGTTTTGCAAGAGCGTTTATGCATGTGACTCATCTCAGAAATTATCAACCTCATTTTGCTAATAACATGACACTGTTCTTCCCTACTGGATGCCACAGAAATCTGTTGAACCTACGAACTGACAAAATAACTCTTTTTTTTTTTGCCAGAATATTGCGTTCATAGAATTAGCTGCTTGTCAGTACCACTTAGAAACGATGACTCGGAATCGCGACGTCTGCGGCCAAACAAAGCGTTGTTGGGCCGCCTCATATTTCTATGCAGTATACGCAAGATGTGGCGCAAGACGTCTGTCTGCATTGAGGGAGCAACGCTCCAGCTTTTAGAGGGCCGAATAAAGGACCACACGCCTTCACTGATGCTTCAAAGAAAGCGCACTTCAATAGCAATGTAGAAGAACACATGTCGCAAAATATCCAATCAAGGTACCCTTGCCTTGTTGAGAATTTGAGCAAATTATAAAAAACAAAAATGATGTTCCAACATGGAACTTTGTTCAGAATATTAGCTAGTTATAAAGTGAAATATCGTGTTGAAGCATAAAATTTCGGCTACAAAATTTTGTACTTAAGACGCGCCGAATTAGGAACAAAATATCATCGATTCCCCTGATATTAAAATTATGATAAAAGGATCCTTAATGAAATGTTGCGTTCAAACACATAAAATGTACACTGTTCACGTGGAAGAAGGAAACGGTAGAGGAGGAAAAATGACAGGCGGAAATAAAGGGATGGTGGTGTAGTTATTGAAATGTGCTTTTGGAAAAGCGAAAAGCGAAAGCCAAATGCCCTCAAGGCAACAAAAAACAAAAATGCGGCAGATTCAAACAGAAATTAGACAAGAACTTAGCCAGGATAGCATGAAATAATATAGCAAAAAGACAGCCCATATAAAACGCTGCTGCGTCGCATGCACGTCCCTATGCTTTATGACGATATGATTCCTCTTTCATCGACAGAGACAAAAAGAAAACCAAGACATCGTAAAAACAGAAGATGGGAAATCATTGATTATCGTAACTTTTAATTGCTAGAAGGAAATCACAGAAACAAGCCTACTGTTCAAAAGGTCCTAGTTAAAGGTTTTATTTTTTCAGAATGTCTATTAGGGAATTAAATACGCAAAGTATATGCAAGCTGGCTTAGTGTGTTCGTGGAACGGATCACCATATCTAGTTCGTCCAACCGAAAGGTGCAGCCTGCTATTTTGGTTTGGTTTACAGTGCTAAACGTTCCAAAGCGATTCAGTCTATAAGATACGCTGTAGTGGAGGACGCTGGAAATTTCTACCCCCTGAGATTCCTTACCGTGCACTTACATCGCACAGCAGACGGGCGCCTTGCTTTTCACCTCTATTGAAAAGCGGCCGCCGAAGCCGGGATTTCATCCCCGTATTCCTGGACACATTAGTCGAGCTCTCTCACCACTATACCACCGCGGCAAGACTCAGTCTTCTATTTTGCATACAATCGATTCTGCGGGGCATCTCATATAAAGGCGCTTGAGAAAGCAATACATACATTTAGATGCGCCACTGCGGTTAAACAGGCCCCTCTTGTTGATCCGCTTGCCGGAGAGTAAGACAATACTGTGAAAAATACTTAAAAACAAGTCATCATCATCATCATTAGCCGGATTATACCCACTACAGGGCGACAGCCTATCGCATATTACTACAACTAACCCGATCGTGTGCTAGCTAAATACACGTAACTCCTGCAAACGCCTAAAACTCATCCGTCTACCTAACTTTGCGCCCCTTCCTGCTACGCTTTCCTACCCTGTAATACAATTTGTTACCATTGGCAACCACCGGTTGTCCTCACTTCGCACTATACATGCCCTGACCATGCCCATTTCTTCTTCTTGATTTCCGCTAGAATGTAATGAACTCGAGTTATTTCTGTGACCCACTCTGCATGCTTCCTATCTCTTAATGTTACACGTACGTACCTATAATTTTTCGTTCCATAAAGAAAAAAATGGCTGTGGCTCAACTTGGTTAAGCCTGAAGAATTTCGAAAACAATAGTTACCTGGCTATGCTTGGGCTCAAACTTGGCGTGGCTTGAATGTTTAACTTAACTGGTTAGTCTATGTATAAACAGTAATGAGGCGATTAGCGCAGAGGATTGCACCATTGTTGGAACTTTGGAGCACGTGAATCCGCCTAGTTGCATTGCTACGGTCACCACTCGAAAAACTTGAGTCTTGACTGGCGTTAAGCAAACTCATTAAACTGACATCAGATTCCGTAGAGGTAGAACACTTTCGTCGAGCTACATGTCGTGCCTGTCGTTTTGAAAGCCGTTCTTCCCTTTCTTCGGCGGTTTCTGTGACTCTTTGTCTCTTCCGGGCTTCACATTGGCGATGAGCTCTCTCCTTAGCCTTACTAGTCGACGACATAGTGAAGAATCTCTGCTAGCGCAGTCAACGCTAGCATATATAGCAGCTGGTAAGACGTCACAGCGACAGTAGCGCCGCAGGTGAGCGGCGCAGCAACCACGCGCCGTAACTGCGGCCGGGCGATCTGAAGAAGCGAGTTGGTCCCCCATATCTAGCCGCTGGTGTGACGTCACTCCGCTTAAGGTCAAACGTGACTGCGGCCGGGTCACGCGAAGGCTTGAAAGTGCGAGTAGTATTGATTTCGCAATAAAAGGCCGTGAAGTCCCGTCATGTGACTGATCACATCGTTCGAGTTTCCAAAAGTGCATCTGCGACCCAGACATGAACGGTCTGCTTGGACACTGTGTAGCGCGTGCGAGATACTGTGGCTTAACATACAGTGACCCCAACAAGCTCAGCCAGGGAAACGTACCTCTCGCTACTTACATCCCGACATAGCTGAGATAAGTCACTGCCAATTTTCAAATTTTTAGATCGTGATTTGTGCGGAATTTACAGCTTCCACATCCACAGAATCACAGTTTCGTGAGCGACCCCGACGTGGTCGAAGTGCCTCAGCGGCCCTCCACTGCGGCACCTTTATGTCCGATATGACTCTCCCTTTCTCCCTCCACTTACGGCGCGGTTCACGTGTCCTCAAAGCAAGTGTGACTGATGGAATGTTCTTTTCACAGTTCCTAAACCACAGATTTGCTACGCCGGTAAGAGAAAATCACGTTGCTTAGGTTGGCTTCCGCGTCCCCTTTGTTACAAGCGCGCACCCGCTCATAGGATGTGAGCCAATCCTCAACGTCATGCTCTTCAGTGCCTCTGAAGGTGGGGCGGGCTCGCTGACGGAGGGAGCCGGGATAAATGACGGCCGGGCCGACTTGTACGGATTGCTGATTGGCATTTTGAGGTATCGCAGGAGGTGGTAACGTGCGGCTGGGATATTCCAGGGCAAGAGGATGGATCTTAACCGGCATATCCACCAAATGTAAAGGGGGGGGGGGGGGAGGGTTTCTACAAGACTGGAGAACTCAAGAAGGCATAACAGCAGTCACCGATCAGCGAGATCAGCCAGGTGCGCGAACAAGTGAAGACCGCGCGGCTGCTGTTGTTGTGGCTCTAGGAAGAAGTAAATGAAAATGCACGGCCCTGCTACTGGCTCCGTAGCTGAGCCCCCTCTGCTGCCTGATTGATTTATAGGAAGGGAAAGGCGCGGTAACTGTCTCACTTGTCTTTTGTGGACACCTCAACCGCGTCGTAAGGGAAGGGAGGAATGTGGGAGCGAAAGTGGAAAAAGAGAAAGAGGAGCCGTAGTGGAGGGCTACGGAGTAATTTCGACCACCTGGGGATCTTTAACGTGCGCTGACATCGCACAGCACACGGACGCCTCTTCGTTTCGCCTCCATCGAAACGCAGCCGCCGAGGTCGGGTTCGAACCCGGGTACTCCGGCACAGTGGTCGGGCGTCTTACCACTGCACCACCCCGGCGGGGTCACCTCTGCTGCCTCGTGCGGATAGAAGAAAAAATTCCCACTACGGCTCCTCTTCTTCTCTTTCCACTTTCTCTCCCACCTTCCTTCCATTACACCTCGGTTCAGGCGTCCACAGGGTAAGTGCTGATAGATACTGAGCCTTCATTTCCTGTAAAACCCGCCGGGGCGGGGCAGTGGTAAAATGCCCGACTACTGTGCCGGAGTACCCGGGTTCGAACCCGACCGCGGCGGCTGCGTTTCGATGGAGACGAAACGATGAGGCGTCCGTGTGCTGTGCGATGTCAGCGCACGTTAAAGATCCCCAGGTGGTCGAAATTACTCCGTAGCCCTCCACTACGGCTCCTCTTTCTCTCTATCCACCTTCACTTCCACTTTCCTCCCTTCCCTTACGGTGCGGTTCAGGTGTCCGCAGAAACAAGTGTGACAGATACTGCGCCTTTCCTTTCCTGTGAACCAATTAAAAAATTATTATTTCGTAAGCTGTTGAAGGCAGGCGTAAATTAAACGGCATCCTGTGTCACTCAGGACGAGATATTAATAGAAAATAAAAAAGCGACTCATTATAATTGATAGAAACTTTTTTTTTTCACCTGAACGCAAAGTGGCAAGAGATTTTTTTATTTTGTCTACAATTACGTAAATTTTTCATATATTTGCAAGCATTTAGTGTAGTTACCCAGAAACGAACTAGAGGACTACAGAGTACAAAAAAGCACTTTGAACTAAAAAAGAAAAAATCGCATACGCAATTACTATTGTCGGTAACACGACATTTGAGCGCGGATCTTCGGGTATCGGGGTATTACAACATAATTTTTTTAGACATGTATATATACCGGGTTTTTCAATGAAGGTACACCTGATGTTTTTTAAAGGTTGTTCAAATATCAAGGGGGCTTCTGCGCACTGTAATAGCAGTATCGTGGGATGAAGGAAACGGGTTAGTGATGCTAACTAGTGAAGTGGCTAAAGGTTCTAATACTTGACTCTGTAACTCTTGCACTTAAACATCAGGCGACAATAAAATATTTGCAGCCGGCCATTAGTAAGAGCCGCATTCTTTTCCCTAATTTTCAGAATGCGATTACTCTGAGAACCGCCAAAAGGTTTAAAAAACATTTTTTTTTTTGAAAAACATTTTTTTTTTTAGAAAAGCTCGCGTTTTCAGCGCGGCTCCTGGTGGCAGGAGCAGCGAGTTGTGCAGAGCACCTCAGTGCTGGGCTGCTGGCAGGACACAGCAGATCACGTAGCTAGTGCCTAATGGTGTGTAGTAATATAGTTTTCGGAAAGGTTGTGCAGTGGACGAAATTTGGTGTTTGGCTAGCCACAGCGTGGTGAGAATTCACGCACATGAGATTTTATAAAATGGCATGGCTTGGCTGTTATTTACGTCAAATTCGAGTTAGCCTGACTGACCTATTTTCTCATGTCAACCAACCCTGCTACTTCAGCACCGATGAAATTGCCTGGATATCTCCAAAAGCACATAGTTTAAGAAATTCTGGTTCACCTTATCTGAAACACACCCGGTATATGTGCGATACTTTAGTCTCCAACAACCACCCTTGAATTGACACTTCTCTCCCAGCTATTCTTTGTACAAAAGAGGCCCTGCGATTTCAGAAGTGCCAAGAGATCTTTTCCAGGTGTCGAGAGGTGCGAAGCAAGCAAAAAAAAAAAAAAAAACGGAAAAATTTAGAAAAAAAAGGTTTTCTTTTGTATTTTTTTTAACACAATTTGAAAAAATTGGTCAAAATTTCCCCTTGAAAAAATGCGCAGAATAAAGCTTAGGCGACACGCAGTACAGAGCGTGAAACCTCTCATATCGTGTGGCCGATCAGGCGCCGGTTTTGCTTAACTCAGCCAGGCTACACGTCTGCTGTCGCCGAGCGTAGAAAGAAGGCTCTCGTTTATTTCGCTTCACCCGGATGGGATACATGATACACACACAGAACACATGACTTGGCGGAACGCAGCATGCATTGTTGGGCTATCAGCGCCAAATAGCAACGCGGATTGGCGAGACGAATATAGGCTCTACCGTCAGTGAAGCTTCGCAGTCTGGTTTGCCTGGGTGCATTTTTCTCAAGTTTTGGTGCTTAATATTGTTGTATTCGGACTTTATTTCTAGATAACTATTGTGAAAGCCGGCATTAAAAGCCGTGTGAAAGCGTTATATGCATACAGCCAATTTCCCTCCTGTGGGTGCACTTTCCGCTGGGGGAGACGGCACGCGGGAAACGGGGACCCTAAGTTCGAGTAATGCAACAGCAGCCGCGCGTTTCCCAATGTCATTTGCCTTCCCAAGCACATTACTCAGTGCGTAAAATTCCCAGTGCAGGAAATGACCTCTCACAGTTGTTCTCGCATTCATTTTCACCACGTAGTGCCTAAAGTCGAAGCATCGACGAAACTACGCTTATAATATAATGTCGCGGACAGGACGTGGAAATCAGCGCTTGTTTTTGTTTCTAAATGATTTTTTTTTAACACAGCGAAATCTCATGTTCCTGCAAAACAGCAGCCGCTGAAGCGACATTTCTATATTTTGCGTTACAACTGCCGTAACAATTTCAGAAAGCCATTCCTACGAGCGTTTACAGATATCCGCAGTGGTTACTTACTGTACGCTTTTGCTGTGATGCTTCCAGAATGACTGTTAAACCCACCTGTGAAATCCTGCATTTATCCATGAAAAGGCAGAAAGCATATCACGCCTGTTATTTGCATTATGAAAGTTATGGCTCTTGACATTTGACCTTAAACTGTTGTTATACGTAACAAGGAATTTGTTTTGCATTTTTCTAGAAATTTCAGGGAAGAAACAATTTTTTTTTTCTGGCCATTCAAAATTTCTAGAAAGTTTGCATCCGAGTCAATAGTAGGTTATGAAAGGCGAGGTGTGTGCATGACTGTGATGAGGTCATCGCAGCCGTCGACCTGGGCTCCTGCTCAGCGTGGGCGATGCACTCATTTTGCGAGCATATATTTTACAGCGCCATATTATGTATCAGCCAGTGCAAATTGAGAGCGAATACATCAACCCTGCTCCTGCCGTACCTTTGTCTTCTAAGTTCCGTCTTAAGCTTCTTTCTTTTTCCACCACTAAGTGTATTTTAGCACATGTGGGGCGGTCAAAGGAAGGAACGTCCAGAGTCCTTCTCAATGAGACCCTTTAATGCCCACAACCACCTTCGGAATGCTGAAATCGACGTACCTAACGAGGCCGCATTAAGCACCGCATGTGGTTTCACGTGGTTTCAAGAGATGGTTTTCCAACTGCAATAACCATAGCAAACCCACCTCTACAAATCACTTGAAGCATTGGCCTCTGTAGTCTAAAATTCTTGGATCTACTAATTGTCATGTCCACAGCGCTTTGAATCACGATACAAACATGACGGTTTGAAGTATATGAATTATCTGAGATATGGGGGAGTCAAAAAGAAGAAGAGTTAGAAAAGACCAAAAAAAAAAAAAAGTTAAAGAAATGCGATGCTTTTTTTTTTTTTTTCAAAACAAAACAAGATTCGAGCGAGAAGGTGTTTAAAGTGGTGATCGTGGGTCCGCATAAAATAGTAGCGGCAGTATGCTGCAAAGTACCATCTTTGCTCAGAAGTACCATTGTTGGATTGTTTGCATTTCAGATGTTTAATAGAGCGCTTAAGCTCCCTGTGAAATCCTACACCACTTCTGGGCTAAAAAAATATATATATTTCGTGTGTAGCTTTCAAAAGACTTTTTTCTTTTGGGATGCCATAAGCGCTTCTATATAAGGGTGAGAACAAAACTCTGCAGCGTGATCGCTTTTGGAAAATAATTTACTTTATTAGGTGGCATACAAACGCTCTTGTCACTTTACTTTACGGGGAATAAGGTTTAAAATGAAAGCAACAAGAGAAAATAATGGCTACTCAAAACACAAAATGAGGTAATGAAAGGAAAGTGACAAATGTCACCATTCTTGTTTCTCGTTTTCTGCGTTATGTAGTCGTCCTTGCAAAGAAGAAAGCCACTCAACCCTTTTTAACACAATTAAAATAGTTATATCCCCTTAACACGTGGAATAAGCAGCAAGAACAGTTTCACAATAAAGTGCAGCCGGAATTGTTCAGAGGCAGATTATTTAATCTAGGCGAAACACTGCTGAATGATGTTATACACCTAGAGAAAACAATTTTAAGATAAAATGGACCTACTTTGCAATAATGCCTGGTTTCCGCATCCTTTTGAGACGACCTAAGAAGAAATGTAATGTCACTGGGATAAAATAAGAAAATGACAATGAAAGCGGTGCACGACATTATTTTCTTTTCGTCTTCTAGAATCCTTCGGTTACAGATTTAAAGAGCCGGGGATAGGCACGTATGAATACGACTGGTTGCACGCAGAATGCAGTGAACACTGTTTCGGGCCTACATGGCAGAGCCCGGTTCCACCAGGGCGGAAACCTATTTCCTTAAGAGCTCTTCCGAGAAAAGCGAGTCCATTGAGAGCTCAAGCGGTGGGCGACGACTGCATGACAGTCAATGCGTTTTTCGGAATGACAAGAGTCTGCCAAAGATACTTCAGCCTTCGGCACAGTTCCTTTCAGGGAGAGCGTAAACACTGGCCCTGAATTTCAATGGCCCGTTAGACAACGTAAGTGAATGCGATGCGGACGGAATAGGAAGGCACTCCGAGTCAAAGACGCCCACCTCCTCTGAAATTCCCGTCACTACGTGCCCCTAGTATACACCGCATCAACCTCATAGCGAAGCAGTTGTTATTCATAAAGTGCCAAGGCTCATAAACATTTGGACTGTTTTCGCTGTTGTAAGGCTTGACACCTATTTACTTGACTTAATTTTATAAAGCAGCAGCACCTACACATATGGGAATGCGCGCATGTAAGTATCTTCATCTTAAAGCCCGAGAGGTGACTGAGAGCAAAAAAAGTCCACCCCGAAATCACCGCTACGTACTTTGGCTAGATTACCATCTACTGCCTTCTTATTGTTCGGCAACGACTGCTGTGTGACTTTATTTCACGCTTTTGAACATTCCCTAAGACGGCGAACAGTATAAACTGACAATGGCCTTCCATAGGCAACCCGAAAAGTTTTGGTCACCTGAAGAAAGGTTCTCGACACTTGCCTATGAAACTTGGAATCTATTTTTGAAAGCATAAAACAAACAGGAGACGCAGAGGCACCCTCCGTAACTTAGCAAACGTGGAGAGAAAAGGACACGACACGGTCCTGTTTTCGTCGACGCACGTAAGGTGCAAAGCGTGTTCTAGTGCGAAACAAACAGCATTACTCGTTAAACCTTTAGTAATCAGCCGGTTAAACAGCCTAGGTAAAGCATCAACCTTCTTGGCAAACGGGCGCTTCCGTGAATGCACTGGTTAATTTTCATTTAACAACGTTTTATTTCTGACCATCCTACCTCCTCTCGTGAAAACAAAGATAAAACGGCGGCGGAATACAACGCTAAAGATAAAACGGTAGTTAATATCAGCCGAAAATAATAAAAAAAAACTACTACTGCACTTTATGAGCTTCCACAAAACAATTGCAGGCTCCGGCTTGAATGGTGAGGCCCCGAAAGTAAATCAGGCGACTTCATTTTGACATCGGACAAAAAAGGTTCGAAAGGTCACAGAAGACAATTCCCGCTCCTTCTAAACTACCGAGTCGAAAGAGTAGTTGCTTGAGATGTCAGCGCATGTTGGGAACTTATATTGAAGCAAACTTCCAGATTCCTTTGTGCGAATTCATGCTCGGTTCGAATTAAGATGAGCTTGAATCTTCACGGCTTTTACATGCCGACCATACAGCACATTCTGGGCAACGCCCTCTTAAACTACATACACCGCCGCGAAGCTCTGTCGAGATGTTCGCAGGAGTTCCTGCTCGAGACGCTTGTAGTAATACTGAAAAAAAAAAAAAAAAGGATTCCATTGAAATTGTTCACCTTGGAGGCATGGAGGTAGAATGCACAGCTTGATGTACAAACGTATGGCTCTAAATATTTCGTGTTTTCTTCGTGCTCGGCATTGTTACATAACCAATGGCCCTTTGTTTCACAGGATGCCAAAGTCATATCCGCGCAGCGAAAACAAGGGACTCAAAGCACAGCCCTGCAGAGGACCGGTGTACTGCTAACATACTCCAATACTGGGTCGATATATTTTGCCGCTGTGGTATTTGCGAAAGCATATCGTCCGCAATGCTACTTAACAAACGGGTACATGCAGGTCCAAGGAACGACGCATTCACTCCTTGCCCTCCTTTCAAGGGTAACGAAGGAAATTGGAGAAAGATGCAGCGAAAGACTCTCTTGCCGACATTACAAAAAGAAAAGGAAACACCGCGAACATAAAGCTTTCTAAGTGACACTGACCATTTTACGCGTATTTCGCCCTTGAGCTTCCCTCGGCGCGAATTTCAAAGCACAGCAGACGCAGCCAAGATTAAGGTGAATTTTGTGAAAGCGAAAATATTGAACGCTGTACGCGTAACCAAAGGCAGCCTGTATAGTACACAATGTACATACAATGCACATAAGCAGGACGAATGCCCTTTTGTCATCTGAAGAAGTCTTGCTGACAAAAGGAACGCGACTCGAGATGGCGGCAAAGACGATCCACCTCCGGCATGCGGTCGTTAAGCAGGAAGGCGAAGCGACAACAATGCGCGGGAGAAAAAAACGGGATAAAGTCGAAAGAAGGCCCAACGCCAGAGAAAAGGCAGAAAAACATAATAACGGCGCGGGAAAACGGGCGGAAAAGCGACCACAAAAAAATGTGAAGGAACTTGCGCGAAGGAACGTCAAGTTACCCGCCTTCTGTTTACCTCACCGTCTCGTATTTTCCATCAGCTTCGAGTTTCCGAGTCGCTGCTGAAGAGAAAAGGAGCAAGACCAAGTGCCAGGGGCGAACGGAGCGGCCCCTTCGATGTCTTTGCCGCCTCTAGTGAGCGCCGATGCTCCTGCACTGGCTTATGCCGGCTGCCCTATAACAAACGGATTTCAGTTTCCGTCGTCTCACATGACGAAATGTCCCAGAGTCGCCGACCGCTGCGCAGGGACGTTTCCCATTTTATTTTCCTCTGCGGCGAGAATTCGAGCGCTGCAGTGGCGACAATTTCCTGCGTTTCTTCGGACCAGCGGGTGCGCCTTAGCCGAAGCTTTGCTTTCATTCATAGCTCCAAACTTTTCAAACTCACTGCTGTCTCGCCTCACTGCGTGCTTCAGCGCAATGCGCACTCTAGGACTGTGCAGTGAAGCATCCCCAAAACGTGACGGGGTCGTTTTGTGAACAAGTTGACTTCTCTTCTGTAAAGATGGCCTTCCCGACAACGTTCACAAACCGAAGTACATGACGAAACCGGGAAAAAAACATCGTTCTCAGTTCGGTTTGAATTCAAAACCAGAAAAATAGGTGTTCATCAGATAAGGTTACTTTATTACAAATGACGTTCGGCAGTTTTTATTCAGGCACATTCGATAGTTTGAGCCTTCGGTCAACTCGGACATTTTCTCCGGACCCTTGAAGGCCGAAATAACGAGAGTTTGTTGTAATCAGGAGCAATAAGGTTGCTCCTCCCGGTTTTATGCAGGTCCATCCGAAAGAAAATAACCGGCGGAATCCTATATAAAAGTATACTGGATTTTTCAGTAGGGCATACACTTCTGTGAAACTCTATTAATTTGCATTTGCAAATACCGGGTGAACTCGAAAAGAAACAACAAAAACAATGTTTCCTATTTTATTTTTGCATTCTTTTTTCAGTGATCAGATCTTCGATATTTAATTCAATATTCCAAGGAATTTTGTTTTTCACAAATTCATATAGACTCGTATCCAAAATTTTTAATATTCGCACACATCGAGCGAATATATTCAACTTTTTATTTCATTTGGGGTTAAGAAAGAGACCCATTATTTGAGTCCCTTGTGAGTGGACGGCTACACTTATTTGAGGTACATGTCATCTGTTTGAATCCTAGTCACAACGTAGCCCGCAACTTGTATAGCAGCTGAATGCTAATAGAACACAGATGTTACTACACCACCCTAATAGCCAGACAAAAATGGTTGCGTAATAATTTTGGTATGAAATCACATTATTATTTGCTTCGACGCCGTTCTTCAGAATTCTGGATTACGGTGGCGGTGAAATGTTTTGATCGAACGAACCTCACATTGCACACTGAGCCTTCAGCACGCTTGGCAAAACATGCATTGACATCAATCAAGGCTTCAAACATCTTCGACAACTATCAAAAATGCGCTGTGAAAATTTGGGAGGACTATGCGACGTCTACCTCCGCAATAGAAGTAAATAACGTACAAATTGCAAGAAGGGGGAGTTGGACTGTGTTTGCGTTCCGGCCTTTCGCTCTTTTATGTTTGTTTCGCAGTTGAGGCTAAAACTAACAAGAATCGACGAAAACTCTTTCAGCTCCGTAAATGAAGAGAGTTCCGAACTTTTTCTCGCCGACTCTGCATTATTTCATTAGCAAGAGCAAAGGCCAGCGATCAGTAATGATTTTGCAGCTTTCTGGTGTGAATAACTACGTGCTGCAAGAAATTTCCTCGTTCATAGTAGCAAAAATCACTGCTTTAACTAGCTCGTAGTCAAGCTCCAGGCACGCTATAGCGACCGTTCCTGATGAGAATCTCGGGCAAGACAAAGAAAACGTAGTGACTCAGAGGCACAAATGACACAAGGAGAGCTCCCTCGTGTGGAAGCTCGCCAGCTGCTATAATAAACGTTACAATCCCCAACTGTTGCCATTCCTGTTGTTTGCCTTTGTTTTTGGATACTATCGTGGACGCGACGCAGACGGAAGCACATTTCAGTCTACCACTGCCAGTTTACACTCGCAACCCGCTTCTCAGAGATTTAGTAACCAAACAAAAAGAACGGGAGCCACCGGAAGGACGACCGTACTGCGTCACGGAGGCCGAGGCAAATGGCGAATTCGTCTCGAGCTGGCGAGCAAGGACGAACATCGATTCGACGTGCTTCATCCATCAAGGCGCCAGAGCGCGGCAATTACGGTACCGGAGAACATCGACCCCAAAGACGTATTGCGGAGTAGGCCGAATGGCCGCTGATGATCCCCTCAGTGGGCCGCAAACGCGCGTGGCGGGGAACATGTTAACGCGAGTAACCAACGCGATCAAGCTGTTAACGCGGAGTCTCTTACTGAGAGACAATGTCGCACGGCAAGGCAAAGTGATACCTCGCGGCGTATAATGAGTAGTCGAAGTCAGCGAAAGAAAATTGCATATTTCTGGCACTAATTACTGCAATGTCGTAGCAGCAATAATTGTTGTGTTTCGTACACTCGATGAGCACGCAGAATTTTCGGCAGCCACCACTTCCACTCCTTTATCCGTTTATCGCGCGCAAAACAAACGGCTGCCGCAAGTAGTACTCCTGATTAAATGGAAGAAGCACCTGCACCAGTAATATTTGGCAGAAGTATACAGTCGGATCCGAATATAAATTTCTTGGGCATATCATACAAGTCTATCATTCCCTTGATCCTATAAAGCCTGCTATGCACCGCTATTACTGTGACAAGAGCGCGTATACGCTACGTAAACAAAGACCCGACTAACGCGTGCCCCATGACCACCTTAGGAACATCTCCGTGAAAGCCCTCTGCCGCGCAGAGGTGACGCGGCCACGTTTGTGCATGTGATACGCCGCATTAAAGGCGACGCCTTAATTCGAACTTTCATTTACAAAGTCCCCCAACTCCAGCTTAAACCCGGCTCTCCACACCGCCTTCGTTCCGAGGGCGCCTCACGCAGGATTTTGAGGAATAACCGAGCACGCGGTGCGAGCAGTAGCCGGTTGCTCCGACTTTGCCGTCTGCTATAGGGCACCGGCCACGACCACTACAGGCCGAGGAAAGTGCAGGGACATTGCACTAGCAGACGACAAAGCCAGAGCACCCAACCATGGATCTCGCTGTTTGCGCGCGACAGTTCCCCAAGCGCCGTGGGAGGAGCTCCGCGGATAGTCGGCGGAACGGAGCCACGTCCAAGTTGGAAATCAACGACCCTGAACAACCATCGCTATGCAGGTATCACTGCAGCGCCTCTAGCTGGCCACCTGTCTTAGAGGCCTGGCTTGGTGTTCAGAATAAATGAGCAGTGTCGCTGGCACAGCCGATGTGTCCTCAGCCGCTTTCTCTGGCATTCTAGTATAATATTGAATGAAAGAGTCGAATTGTCAAAGTCGTCTCTTGACAGCTCGGTAAAGTTGACAACTAGCACGTTTAATACAAAACGAACGTCCTAAATGCCAAGCCACCAATCAATATTTTGACATCCATTTGTTTCATTGCCACGACGCTACACGCTCTCATTCAGCCTCCTGCACACTGACGAAGTATCAGAAAAAAGACGAACGACCTTGAAAGCGATTTGTCTGCGGTGTCCTGTAGAAACTAACTTCACAAAAACTATATAAAAGCCTACATTTACCAACCAAGGGATGGCGTGCAACGCACAAGATATTCTTTCAGGAGCGGTGAAGCCGGAAACGGCATGCAGGAAGTAAAAAATAACAATAAAAAAAGAAGCACACTGTTGAACTCGGATAGAACTACGTTAGCCTGTTCGCTTCAACTGATTTTTCGTGACGTCCCTGAACACGAATGGAAGCTAGACACTAGCAAAAGAAAAAAATAGACAGGTTGAGATAGTCTTCTACGTGTAATATCTAAGACAGCATTGTAAAAGGAGTCACGAAGTGCAATGACAGAGACACGTCCCTGTAAGCATCGCCCTCTGCCATGGGCGAAGCACTTTCGTTAATGTGAAACGCCTGTTGTCCAGTGATGCAAGTCTACCCTTGCGCGCTTCTCACTACCACGAAAAGTACGAATAAACTGCGAAAGCGCAGTGAAGCGAACCCCGCCGGAAGCGGTTGTCCAAGGCGGCCTCATTTTAGACTGTGTGCGCTACACACAAAAATTGAGCGCAAGAGTTCGCGCTTTGACGCAGCAGACTGGGCAGCCGGGAAAGGGTGCAAGAGAAACCGCCCGCCAACCCATTGGTCTTGTGTCAGCTTTTAAGGGGCAACATATATCGTGCCGGGAGAGTTGGGCCACATGCATCACGGGGAATGAAGCTTGGAGTAACGGGAAAGGCCTGTACGCAGAGGCTGAAAACGGTCATGAAGTAGGGAGAGGGCGGCCCTGTAGACGCGATGAAGAGGAGTCTCAAGAGCGGAAAGGCTTGCGATGACTTATAGGGACGATCACGCCGCCGAGGCAGCTCGCTTGCTGAGAATTGAAGCTCGAGGCTCTGGCTTCGCTTTTTCGCTCTTGTGAAAGCCAGCGCAAGTCAATATCGCGGCCATACGTCTCGAGCGGCATCGTTTCCTAGATTTTGTGGCACACCCGTAAGTAAAGAGGAAAGCCCAGACAACTTCTCGACTGTCCATTGAACCCTCCGTATCAATATAGCGGCCCAATTCGTTGGATCACCTCTTTGTTTTCGTTCAGCTTTTGGTTATTGCATCGGCTTTGATGCACCGCGCATTTTTCATAAATCTAAGTAGTAGATAAAAAGCTTTCATTTGATTAAACCATCATGTTTCTACCGTCCTCCTTGTCAGTTATTCGATGCTGGAATCCGTTTCAGAAAGAAGTGTTTACACACCTCGCATGCAAAAAGGTTTTTCTCAGTGTTAAGCATTCACAAGAATAATAGTGTGATGAGGGAAATGAAAATGCCTCGAAGGTTCAGGTTTGTCTACCCTGCCTGCCGAAGTTTTACCGAAAGTGCGCTTGTCTAGCACAGGTTGCTATATAAATCTGTCATAGGCATCGGAAGCAAATTCCGCGATCAAGATATCTAACAAGACAAATAAAATGCGTTTTCTAAACCCTGTTCCCACGTTGTGCAAGTAGGAAGCTCAAATCTTGCTAATTTCCGGCTCCTATAATGTCCAACACTAACAAAAATAAGCAGACAATTTCATTGGATAAATAGGACTTACCTTGTTGCAAATGAGCACAAACTTAGCGGTGGCAGCGACTAATAAGGAAACGTTTTTGCATCCTTTAAGAAACTCTATGCGCTGCGCGCGTCTATGAGCGTCTATAACTGAAAATAATCGCTCTTCGCAGTGCCAAAAAACTAGCCAATATAGAGAACCATTATTTACTAGCTGGTTATGTTGAAACACAGCTGCGTACCAGTGGCTCTGCAAGCCGAAGTGACCTTTTTTAGTGGTCTCCTTGGTCATCTGTTATCCGCTTGATTTGTATCGGCTCAGCGCAATAGTGAGGCCAGACAAGCAGCATGTCGTCCAGAGGCCGTTTACGAAGGCAAAACTCAGACGCGCTTTTGTCATATCGGGGCTGTTCGCCTTGCGCAAGAGGGTCGCCAGCAAAATGGCGTCTGGGAAACGTTCTTCGGGAGGAAATGTAGAAGGCGCACTTGGATTGCACACGACATACTGCGACTATAAGTACCAGCGTTCCTTTATTGCTTTGTTGCTATCTGGAAGCCAGTCTGCTTGACTGCATAGAGAACGGTTGCTCTCCAGTCACGTTTCTTGCATCAGAGAAAATAGCGAACAAAGCTCACTGCCTCTGCGATCGCCAGGATAAAGTTGAGAAACCATTCGAAGCAAACTCGTTTTTTGCTTCTGATTTCGTTCTGTATTAAACTGCTTCCAACGGCGTCGTTATAGACGCGCCTGCAGCCGTAGACGTGATTTCGCCCCTGCAGAGAGAAGGCCCGCTCCCCCAATTGTGCCCTGTAATAAAGCTTACAGATTTACTCCTTTTCCTCCAATGATTATTACGTACAATGATGGATAGCTACCGCTCATCCCCGATACGAGCTGCTAATGGTCAAATTCTACTGAGCACTTGCTCTCGGCACTTGACACTCTGCTACAGAGAGAAAGGAGCTTTTGTTTGCCGTAGGAAGCAGCGAGATGAAAATACTGATGAGGAATGCAAACGCGTTGAGTGATGACAGTCATGCTTCCATCGAGATGGGCGCCAGAGACCACTGGAGGCCACTTTCGGTGCAGGGGTTCGCGAGAAAGACGTTACAAAACACTGCGCTGTTAACGCAAGTCGCTCCCTTACGACATCGTTGGTGAAAGTTCCCTCTCTTCTCTGCCTACCTTCGTTTTATTTGTAGAGAAACCAGTCATTGCTGCACTGTGACCTCACATGCTTCTATTTTCGGCAGCCTATGCCTGCGCCATACTTCTTTATTTGCTAACAGGATTTGCGACAGCCATGGAACCGACGACCCAGCGACCAGTTCCAAGAAGTAGTTGACAGTCTCCCATTAGCTTAGACTGAAAGTTCTCTCAGTCTTCTTTGCATTGCACGCAAATATCAAGGCAGAGCAGCGCTTGAAACAAAGCCAGAGTATGAAAAAATGGACACAATTACAGTTTAGGGGGAAATAAAAATTTATGAAATTCTGAAAGCTATTAATAGACTTTGTTAAATAGGTCTTAATGAAACATTTGCCTTTCTAATAATGCTAGTGGCTATATAGTTATAAAGTTTTTAGCAAAGAAGGTGACACTTGTACAAAATATCAGACCAGTATATTACCGAATAGTCAGGAAACTAATGAAATTTACACATATTTTTTTTCTGTTTTCTTGCTATAATAGTACTGACTGAACTAGGCGTGAAAAGCATTGGCAGCTGGAACGAAAGCAACATTGTTGACTCTTACTTCATATTTTCGCTCTGTAGGAAATTTATAACAAAGATTTGTATTTGAAGAACGTTGCTTGAGTACCAAAACCCTTATGAAAAAAGACATTACTCGAGTACATGCCCTGACTCCCATCTTCTTCCTGACGGGGAGTCGTTAGAACATCGACTGTCGCGTGCTCAATTTACTTCTGTACGCTCCAATGCCTACGTGATGCTACAACGAAAACACAATAGATAAAACTAGGTTACCTAGTAACTTAGTTATGTCTAACTTCACGAGTAATTATAATAATTCGACTTTTACCCATAAATACACAAACACAATATCACTAGCATTCTCCGAAATGATGCTATTTTAATGATCTGAAAAATGAAAACAACCTATGTTTATTATATTCTAAAAGCTCCACTAAAATATCGAACATCCAAGAGGTACTTTTGAGTTTTAAAAATGCTGCATATCAACCAACAATGTCGGTTTCACCGTCGCAGGAGCTCTGTGTGATTAAAGACTGCAGTGATCGTAAGAAAAGTCAAGACGAGCTAAAGAGCCCTATCCATTTTCTTAAGCCCATCAAGCAAAGAAAATAAAAACGCTTAAGAAATCGAGCACCGAAAAACACGGTGCTTAGCAGGATAGAATCCCAGGCAGGAATGATAGGACGAAACGCCGAACAAAGGCTCAGCGTAGCCGGCACCAGCGGGTCCTGAGTTTCCCGTCCGACCTCACTGTCCGAAGTCATTAGGAGACGCACGGCTGCCGGGTGCATGTAATCAGGCGCCATGCGAGTGAGCGCTTTCGCGCGCACCCGAGCACCCGTACATCCCTCTTCGCGAACAGTTTGCATAACCTCATTATTAGAACGCGGATCCGCGCGCAACACTCCTGCTTTCCCGCTCAGGTCAGCGCCATCTTCGCACGCGATGCAATGCTCCCGGAACGCTTCAGATTCGCGGCGCTATAGTGCGAGGGAGGCCCATTCACGCTCCGGGAGAGTTCTCACGCAAAAAGTAAGAAAGGGGGAAGAAAATTCCCACTTCCTCCCTCCCTCTCATCTTTGTTGCAGTGCTAGCATATCCGCCATGCCCTCCTCTGCGCGGCGTACTCTTTCGCTCATCGTCGCCTCTGTATCCGCCTCTAGTCTCGTAAACAACCACGCAGAGAGCATCTCCCGTTCTCCATTTCAGCGCTCGTTCTATAGTCGGCATTCACAGTGTGGCGCTTAATTCTTCCCAAGAATCATCGCTCGCTCGGCGGCTTTTGCTTGTTTCGTGAAGCCCGGGCAAGCGGCGATGGCGAAGCTTCACTTGCAGACTTTAAACACAACTATCAACATGGAAGGAATTGCGAAGCCGTGAAACGCTGCACCACAGAGTGGTATTGCAAGAGAGCTTAGCAAGCTTCTTTGTAACGAAGTTTGCACACAATAGAGCCAACGAGGCATTTTGCCGTGTTGTGATCTTAGTTTCAGACGACATCCTTAGCGCAAAAAAACACACGCACACGAGAGAAAAGGCGGGACAAGGGATGCACGTCTGAAGCTGAAAACCATCTAGCCCGTCTAAAAGTTCTTTTAAACCATGTGATCTTAGTGTAATGCGAAACAAAGTCTTTGCGCAGCGCGCCGTCAGACCATTGTGCCGGAGTGCATATTCCTGAGAGTGAGGTAAAGAGGTGCAGAAAAAAATTATTTCGGGTGAAGAGCGGTAAAATGAGCGTTGAGGGTGGAAGTCCTCCCCCCCCCCCCCCCCTCTTTCCTCATCCCATCTCCCCATCCCCCGGACGCCAACAGTGCTGCTACGACATTAGGCCGGCATAACCCGCGTCCGGTATCCCCTCCCCATGAATGCCCCACAGTACCTAGAAGATGTGCCACTTAGTACCACGGCGCTCTTGCAGTCGCATGGAGATACGCCGCACTTGTAGTGCTATCACTAGGACAGAAAACCGACTCACTGTAACTGCTACACGTTACCGTTCACTACCGACAGAGCTTCGCACCCGAATCGTGCACTCAGGCGACAAACAGGGCATGGAAAAGGATGAACGACTTTCCTGACGTCCAGTGTATCATGCCCTTCTTCGCAAAGGCCAAACTACAAGATAGCATATGCAGTCGAGACGGCTGGCTCGTCAAAAGCTTGAAACCTTGCGAGGACTTTGTGATGAAGCGTCCTATACTCGTGAGTGGTTAAACTGTGGTATAGAAGCATGCCCGCATCACGCGTGGTAATTTAAATATTTAAGCACCAAGGAGGCATTACATAATTTAGCGGATACGTACTAGCACTGACGTAAACAGGATTAGTGAAAGCGAGCTGCAAAAATGACGCACGACCCATGTGGGCCGGACACCTGCTGCAGAGAGCGCTTCCACTTCGCGAGTGCTTACCGATTCACCCGGTATACGTCATCGCAAGTACGTTTACGTTCTCTTAAATGTATTTATTTTATCTGACTTAGCGGTATATCGGTTTGGTATACCACAGCGCAACCCCACCGTTTCATAAAAAAAGCCAAAATATTTAGACAGACATATCTTCGGTTGTCATTGTTTGAAACGAACTAGATTGTCAACAGCTGCAACGAAAAGAAGATAAAAGAGAATATCGAGGCTGAGAATAATGCACGTGCAGGCCTCAGGTGTGTATGCACACCAACAGTTGCACAGTTAGGAAAAGAGCTCCCGTTTTTATATTGCTGGCAACCAGCGAAGGCCTGAATTGTTCCAGTGTTTATCAGTTATTTTGATCGCTCTATTTTACTTCTGCTGGCTGTTCTTGTATATATTTGTACGTGGCTCTCATCTCTCCATTAATTCGTTCTTTTTCCCGGCTTGGACATGCTGTTTTACCACTGTAGCTTGTTTTCTATCGCAGTGTTTTCTTGTTCTAATTCTACTCTTTCTTTCTTGTCACGTCATTTTGTTCCAAGCTCATTTCGATGAATTAAATTACCTATCTTAGGACCTATGCACCTACGTACATAATGCACGCATATAATGAAGAAATATGAGTTATTTACTCTTATCCAGTGGAGCTTACATCATAGTAGCTGTCTAGGTGAGCTCCACGTGACGCACGCTTGCGCGGCAGTAATCTGCCGTGCAAGCCGTAAATTGCGCCTGTGTAGTATTGAGCACTTGATTTCAGTAAACTGATGCTGAAACAAATAAAACATTCTGTACATCCTTCTTCGAGATTTTTCAGGAGACATGACTTTCTGCCAAGCCGAGCGAGTATTAACTTCTGGAACCCCTGAAGCCTTATATGTTTCCCTACCTTTCGGCGTATTCGGGCGCCGTCAAAGCTACGCTGCTGTTATAGAAATAGGCGGTGAGGTTTGAAGACAGTTCATATAACCTATAAGTGATCTCGCTTATCGGAAAAACAAATTTTCCCGGGAGCATGGCCGTTCCCGCTATATCGCAGGCGCCCTTGGCCACAGTGCCGTAGCTATAGCCAGTAAATTAACACACATATCGCGCAGAAAATAATTGGGACAATGTGGGAGCGCAAATAAGAGCGTGGGCGTGTCGTATAGAATTGAACACGTTACCATGACGCTATCAGAAAATTTAAATAGTGAAGTGATTTGTTACCATTGCCGAGGATATACTCGTCAGCAAAATGTAGGCATAGCATGTAATACGCTCACTTTAAGGTCAATTGATGCGGAATATTAGCCCGCAGCGCCATGGAAGGCCAGGAATATCTATTTAGTTACCACGCACAGTGTTCTGCCTTGAAATTCTGAGTGAAAGACGAAAAATGAAATCACGCACTCTTGGGAGCATTCCCGATGGTGTCAAATCATTTATGGGGCAGACGGGCTCAGTTCTAAAAATTTGTGAGCATTAGAGAACCGAAACGACAAAGACAATAAAGTCAGTTCCTGGGTGGACAGCAAGGCAAAGGTAAACACCAAAAACGCAAGGTTGACACTGGCTGCAATCAGCTCTTAGTGCTGGTGCACCGCTCACAGAACCCGGGAATGCTTCCTCCCTGCCCATTCGTCTTCACTTCGGAAGATGAAGCGACAAGTTTCTCTCGCATGTCCGGCCCAATTAGCATTTGGGGTCAGAGACAGTGCGGTTGCAGAAGTCCCGCCGCTTTCAGACACGTCCTTGTTCCGACTCGTTTCTCTGGGGAGAAGCGGTCCAAGGCTCGCCCGCCCTCGTCCTTAAGCCAGACAGAGAAATGGTTTTACATATTAGTTCGTGACATGCGACCTCTTGGGTCGCCCCCGGGCTACGATGTCACAAGGGAGGCCGGTGTAAGATGCACGTTTCAAAGCCAGCGCAGCCTTTTCCGCAGCGTCCAATTATACCACACGCCAATCCAGAAGGGTGCAGCGCCTGGAAGCTCGATCTGAAACCATCTTTGCAGGGATGGAATTCGCAAGTCTCTTGTTCGGGAAAGAACGGCTCGTGACTGCTATGAATTCTTATTTTAACTGTAGTAATTGGCTTACGTTGCGGTATTCTCCTACTCGAGTCCACAGTATCGACGATCCAAAAAACATCTTTAAAGCACGCGGCCCGCTCCGAACTTGCATAATGGTGCCCGGTTTTTGCAAGAAGTGGTACACTCAAAGCAGAGTAGAGGAAAGCTGATGACACTCTGTTGTGTTAAAGAAAAGAGAGAGAGAAAGAAAGAAGGGTGGCACGTTGACCAAGGATGAAAGCCGCTGAGAGACGGAGAGAACAACAGAGTAGAAAGGCAGGAAAGAAGAGGATGAAAGAAACACAGTGGCATCCCCGTCGTCACCGTGACATTGTTCCACGGTGCTTTTCCTTTTCAGTCCCTCCTTTTCCTCTCGGTCCCTCTTTACCCCCGTTCTGGCTCCTAGTCCTCCTTTTTGGCCTCGATTCTTTTACGCGGACTGCGGCCCAGGAAACTGGAGCACCAGCAGCAGCAGCCGCCACGGCTTCGGCAACGCCACATTCAGAGCGCGCCCGCCACTCAGCCTGAATCACTCCCCTGGGACTAGGCCAGGCGCGATGATAAGCGGGAAGAGCAGAGCGGGCAGGGGATGAGGGCACCCCGAAATTATTATCGCCGGAAATTACGTCGACCGTAATAAATGGCGCCAGGCCCCAGCGGTGGGTATCACTGCGGAAAGCCAATATTCGGTCATCTCCCCCCCTGCTCGCCGACGCGTCTTCTCTTCTCCTCGCCTTTCTACCTTCTTGCCGTCTGTAGCCCCTTTCAACCGACCCCGTCCTCTTCTTTTTATCCCTGCCGCCGAGCCCACTACTCTCTCTTTCATCTCTCCGGCTTAGTTTCACAAGAAGCGCGCCCATAGGAAGAATAAGGAGCGGGTGCGGTGACCAGCGATGCGAGGCCCCTGAAGGGAAATGAATGGTGACCAAAGGTTTCAAGATTATCTCGAGAGAGAGAGAGAGAGAGAGAGAGAGAGAGAGAGAGAGAGAGAGAGAGAGAGAGAGGCAGCAGCTCTGCCTTTGCCGAGCGCTTCCCGGAACGCGTGGGAAGGTGGCTGACGCTGTGCTGAGAGGGTCAACGTCGCGAGGAGTATCCGAGCCCAGCTATCAAGACACCCTCTCGGCTGGCGGCGCGCAACTATACGGGAAGGGGCACAGCTTTCACACCAGCTTGGCCTAAGTGCGCAACGTCCAAGAGTGCAGGATGTCGGCGTGAATGAACTGATGCTACTCCTTCGCTCATGCCCGCCTAGAAGCTCGAGTTATACTGGTGACCGGGCTTTATTTGGTCACTGCTCTGCTTTTACACTCTAGGGCCTCTACATTCACCTTCTAATCACGGAACACTCCACTACATACCGCGGTAAATATATGCTTCTCTAATTTCAATCCTTGGAAGCATACGGGAAATTAAAGAGCATTAGTATTGATAATGCTCTTTGTTTGTTTCGCGTGCAGAGTGATAACGTCCGTAATGCAGGTAAATCTGCAATTAGCACCTGGTCTAAGTTTCAGAAATGTAGTTTTTTGTTCATTATTTATAACTTTTCAAGATTCGCCCTGGCCAGCTTTCAGAACTATGAGTTGCAAAAAATAAATAAATAAATAATAATAATAATAATAATAATAATAATAATAATAATAATAATAATAATAATAATAATAATAATAATAATAATAATAATAATAATAATAATAATAATAATAATAATAATAATAATAATAATAATAATAATAATAATAATAATAATAATAAAACATTTAATGGCATAACACTAATACACGCTAACTACTGCATCATCGAGTTAATCTGTCTTTTTGGGATAACAGTGCACCAAGCACACCAATACCATTAAGGCACTTGTGAATAGCGTAAAGGTGCTCGGGTGTAGTAGCTACACCAGGTGTATGATGGTGTTTGCGTGCTCTCTACAGGACTTGGTGAAGAAAATAAACCTTTCAGCCCCACACAAAGCGTGCTTTTACTTTTATGAGATATATTCCAATTTTATCAATTAAGCATCGGTTGTTGATTCGATCTTTACAGCTATGACTGTTATTTCTACCACAATATTTTGAGAGACAACTGAATTACCTTATCCCAACTACAAAGCGTCGCTGGCTACAAGGTGGGGCTCGCTCGAATGACATGTATAAAGGTCCACTGAACTGCCGCCCTTCACAGGTACAAAAGCGGCTCGCAACTCCCTGTAATGCTGGCGCCCTTTTAATTATTTTTTTGCCTGACCTGATTTGATGTGATAAGCTAAGCCTTGTATATATTTCGCCAAGCTCGAGGAATTTGAGAATAGTTTCCAATATCGATCTAGAGATACCAAAGAACTCCACTCATGTTTCGAGCTTCAAGGCAATTATTTCATGTTCGATATGTTTTGTGGCGATTCGGCAACCAAAGGAACTTTCTTCGGAATTTTGCAGCTAGAAATGACGGCTCTTGTATTGAAATCATTCTTTGGACAAGAGAACTCTCTAAGTTTAGGTTCGGAGTTATGGTGTTTAACGTCTCGAAGCAACTCAGGCTGTAAGAGATGCTGTGCTGGAGGGCTCTGTTCTTTAATGTGTACTGCTATCGCACAGAACACAAGAGCCTTGCTTTTTGCCGCCATTGAAAAGCGGCCGCCGAGGACGGATTTCGATTCCGCATCCTTGGGCACAGCGCTCGAGCGCCCTAATGACAAGCCTACCCCCCCCCCCCCCCCCCTCCCCGCGGCGGGCTTCGAGGACTGTCGTTTTTATCGAACAAATAATTTTAGCGTCATGCCATCGGTGTCCATAGTGCTCATCATAATGACGTCAATAAAACGATACCTCGTTACTTGTGCTTCCATATTTGCAACCTGCGCCTTCTTAAGTGATGCTTAATTAGAGTCTCACCCTGGGTAACACCTACAAGGAAGGCTATACAATTGTAACAGTAGTCCCAAAGGGACGTTGCAGAAGAGGTTCACGATATCCAAATGTTGCAGTGCGCTACCTTGATGAAAGCAGTCGTAACAAAGTTAAAAATGACATTAAAAACCATGAACGAATATGTTCAAGATACTCTAATTTTGCAATGCATTTCTTTCAACGGTTACAACAGTAAGAAAGAATAAAAGGACCCAATAAATATCTGAAAGCATAATTGCGCTGTTTGTTGAAGATTTTCGATGTAACAATGCGGGTTCTTTAAAGTAAAAAAGCAGCGTAAGACAGGTTAAATATTATCTATGATCTCAAGGCATTACTTCAGAACACGTTCAAGATATTCAAATTTACGATGCAATACCTGCTTCATCAGAGCACCAAGCAAAGTAAAAAGCCCTAACAATAACCTGAAAACACATCTGTATCACGTGTTAAAAATTTCAGATGTTACAATGTGGTACGTTCGCGACAAATGTCGTTATAAAGGATAAAAAGCCCAAATAATAACGACCGAAAGCACTATTGAAAAATAGTTTCGCAATACTGAAATGTAGTAATGTGTTGCCAGCATGATAACAGCCTTAAGGCAGGTTAAAATACCTAAAAATGGTTTGGAAGCAAAATTGCAGAATAGGACCAACGCAATCCAATCTTACAATGTGCTGTCTCCAATTTGAGCCCACAGCATCTTGAAGGCACTGTTTCAGCTACGAATGGGGTTTAACCCAATGCTGATGCAGTGTGTTCCGGGTGAAAGGACTACAATGCGATCTTGGTATAGCGCCACCATTGTCTCGTGTAACCCCAATATTACGAGCCCTACCAGTAGCATTTCACAGATCAAAATTTTTCTTAAAGAGAACCTAGCGTGGGCTTTCGGAAATGCAGGACGCTTGCTGCGAGAACACATACAAAAGAAAGCATCTCAGCTGAGAAGCTTCAAATCTGAACACACGAAGTGTAACGTCGGTACCCTATTGAATGATTCCAAATTTCTTAATTAGTTTAACACATGTGCCTTCATAAGCTTGCGAAGCTTTAGCATTTTTAGAGTTGCAAAGCATTTGCTCAATCTGGTGATCTTAAACAGAAAGCGATATCGTGCCCCGCAAATTTAAAACTGAGCTTTTTACATGCTTTTGTACACTATTCGGTAAGGAGGAGATGCTGTATTTGTAGCGCTTAGCTCCCGAGCCGCTAACTAATATACCACTCACCCGAATGTCAGCGTTCGCTGGATCAGAAAGGACCAAAGAGGCGATGGATGCTGCTTTACATCTGGAGGCACATGGACACATTGAACTTCAAGCTGCCAGTGTTTGGTGTTAGATATCGTGAGGACATGCGGGCGTGGCAAACTCCCTTCAGCCGCAAACAGGAAGTCGGCTCGCGTAGTCAAAACACAGTGTCAATTTTGCCTAGCTACTCAATTGTTATCCAGCGGGCATCACACATCAGATCAAACAAGCCGCTACCGACATTTCCAAGTGCGCACTTATCTCTCGTTCAATAGAAGCTTGCGAATTTCGCAGGCTTCGGAACAAAAAATTTGAAATGTTTTCCATTCTACAGGAAAAAGCAGCAGCGAAAGTACCTCATCCATAACGACACAAAATAGAACGTTAATTAAGAGCTACTTGACAAACAGGTCCCCGTATACAGAAGCGCAATCCGATATCGGTGTAGTCTCTTATGGAATACCTCAGGGCTCAATAATAGGTTCATTATTGTTTCTTATTTGCATTAATAATGCTATATTTATCCCACAGGCACAAGACATTATCCTGTATGCTGATGATACTAAACGATTTTCTTTCTGGAGCAGATATAGAAAAGGTTGAAAGACAACTAAATAACTAGCTAAATAACCTTTCTATGTGGCCCAATGTTAATAGATTAGTACTTAGCACGAACAAAAAATATATTGTGTTCTCTCAAAACAAAAACACAAATGTATAACTGACATCTCTCTAATACAGACACTCAGTCAGGCATTTATTGTATTTATGTCTGCCTTCAAGGTAGTTCCTGCCTGAATAAAATACTTCGACTTGACCTGAATTTTTCACCTATACTACTATGGATGATAAATCAAGACAAAACTGTTTAGCGGTCCAATTAGGTGAATTATTAAATATTAACAGTGACGAAAAGAATGAAGTTAGAGTACGGTAAAGCAACCTAGATGGTCGAAATTATCTGGAGTCCTCCACTACGGCGTTGCTTTGGGGCATTACATTTCAGCAACAACAAACATTAGAATGCATGTTTTTGGCTTTTTTTTTTTTGTTTACTTCTCCACCATGTAAGAAGTCATGGTGTGGCACTTGAGCTTGTTTTGAACACATAAAAGATTGGAAATAACATTCGTACAAAATTAGTTTGCTGGAGATCGCTCTCACCTAACAGCAAGCGTGCTCGCTGCTAATTGTAACGCAACCAGGCTGTTCCCTTCGTTAACGCAGGATTATGCGTGGGTTTGCGAGAAAACTTCAAGCATGCTTTATAATTTACCGTAAATCTCCTTCCATAGGCGCCGTTGTTTATGGAAGCGTAACGCCCGCGCGTGCTCGCAGCTCCGGATACCGCCTGCACTACACCTGTTCCCAAAGCAGTTAGCAATCAAGCAGCGCTTCTCTAATTGCCTCCGCTTGTTCTCAAGCTGTACTTGCATCGTGCACACTTTGCATTACACTACCTCGAGAATAGCAGATCTTATTTTTTTCTTTCAAAACAAACAAAAATAAAAGATAGGAGAAGGGGTGGCGATATCGAATAACAGGGCGGCAGGTTAACAACAGCGCATGAGTCAAGAAAGGCGGGGTTTGAAATGCCAGGCTCCGTCGCTCTCCTCTTTATCATACAAGATGCGGTCAGTAAGTCTTTTGAAAGTTCATGCATGCAAAGTGTGCGGTTTTTGAAGAGCGTTGAGCACAGGTACAGGGGGGTTCCAAATATGTGCGAATACCGCGAAACGTGGCCGGCGCGGCCGCGCATACAAGCAAAGTGGCGCAAGCGCACAGGGGCTTGGAGGAGGTCCTTCCTGTAGTCTGCTACAGCACGGAAACACACTATGCGCATCTATGCGCGGCCACGCATAGAAGCAAAGTGGCGCAAGCGCACAGGTGCTTGGAGGAGGTCCTTCGTGTAGTCTGCTACAGCACGGAAACACACTATGCGCATCTATGCGCGGCCGCGCATACAAGCAAAGTGGCGCAAGCGCACAGGGGCTTGGAGGAGGTCCTTCGTGTAGTCTGCTACAGCACGGAAACACACTATGCGCATCTATGCGCGGCCGCGCATAGAAGCAAAGTGGCGCAAGCGCACAGGGGCTTGGAGGAGGTCCTTCGTGTAGTCTGCTACAGCACGGAAACACACTATGCGCATCTATGCGCGGCCGCGCATAGAAGCAAAGTGGCGCAAGCGCACAGGGGCTTGGAGGAGGTCCTTCCTGTAGTCTGCTACAGCACGGAAACACACTATGCGCATCTATGCGCGGCCGCGCATACAAGCAAAGTGGCGCAAGCGCACAGGGGCTTGGAGGAGGTCCTTCCTGTAGTCTGCTACAGCACGGAAACACACTATGCGCATCTATGCGCGGCCACGCATAGAAGCAAAGTGGCGCAAGCGCACAGGGGCTTGGAGGAGGTCCTTCGTGTAGTCTGCTACAGCACGGAAACACACTATGCGCATCTATGCGCGGCCGCGCATACAAGCAAAGTGGCGCAAGCGCACAGGGGCTTGGAGGAGGTCCTTCGTGTAGTCTGCTACAGCACGGAAACACACTATGCGCATCTATGCGCTGCCGCGCATAGAAGCAAAGTGGCGCAAGCGCACAGGGGCTTGGAGGAGGTCCTTCGTGTAGTCTGCTACAGCACGGAAACACACTATGCGCATCTATGCGCGGCCGTGCATAGAAGCAAAGTGGCGCAAGCGCACAGGGGCTTGGAGGAGGTCCTTCGTGTAGTCTGCTACAGCACGGAAACACACTATGCGCATCTATGCGCGGCCGCGCATACAAGCAAAGTGGCGCAAGCGCACAGGGGCTTGGAGGAGGTCCTTCCTGTAGTCTGCTACAGCACGGAAACCCACTATGCGCATCTATGCGCGGCCACGCATAGAAGCAAAGTGGCGCAAGCGCACAGGGGCTTGGAGGAGGTCCTTCGTGTAGTCTGCTACAGCACGGAAACACACTATGCGCATCTATGCGCGGCCGCGCATACAAGCAAAGTGGCGCAAGCGCACAGGGGCTTGGAGGAGGTCCTTCGTGTAGTCTGCTACAGCACGGAAACACACTATGCGCATCTATGCGCTGCCGCGCATAGAAGCAAAGTGGCGCAAGCGCACAGGGGCTTGGAGGAGGTCCTTCGTGTAGTCTGCTACAGCACGGAAACACACTATGCGCATCTATGCGCGGCCGCGCATAGAAGCAAAGTGGCGCAAGCGCACAGGGGCTTGGAGGAGGTCCTTCGTGTAGTCTGCTACAGCACGGAAACACACTATGCGCATCTATGCGCGGCCGCGCATACAAGCAAAGTGGCGCAAGCGCACAGGGGCTTGGAGGAGGTCCTTCGTGTAGTCTGCTACAGCACGGAAACACACTATGCGCATCTATGCGCGGCCGCGCATACAAGCAAAGTGGCGCAAGCGCACAGGGGCTTGGAGGAGGTCCTTCGTGTAGTCTGCTACAGCACGGAAACACACTATGCGCATCTATGCGCGGCCGCGCATAGAAGCAAAGTGGCGCAAGCGCACAGGGGCTTGGAGGAGGTCCTTCGTGTAGTCTGCTACAGCACGGAAACACACTATGCGCATCTATGCGCGGCCGCGCATACAAGCAAAGTGGCGCAAGCGCACAGGGGCTTGGAGGAGGTCCTTCGTGTAGTCTGCTACAGCACGGAAACACACTATGCGCATCTATGCGCGGCCGCGCATACAAGCAAAGTGGCGCAAGCGCACAGGGGCTTGGAGGAGGTCCTTCGTGTAGTCTGCTACAGCACGGAAGCACACTATGCGCATCTATGCGCGGCCATGCATAGAAGCAAAGTGGCGCAAGCGCACAGGGGCTTGGAGGAGGTCCTTCGTGTAGTCTGCTACAGCACGGAAACACACTATGCGCATCTATGCGCGGCCGCGCATACAAGCAAAGTGGCGCAAGCGCACAGGGGCTTGGAGGAGGTCCTTCGTGTAGTCTGCTACAGCACGGAAACACACTATGCGCATCTATGCGCGGCCGCGCATACAAGCAAAGTGGCGCAAGCGCACAGGGGCTTGGAGGAGGTCCTTCGTGTAGTCTGCTACAGCACGGAAACACACTATGCGCATCTATGCGCGGCCGCGCATACAAGCAAAGTGGCGCAAGCGCACAGGGGCTTGGAGGAGGTCCTTCGTGTAGTCTGCTACAGCACGGAAACACACTATGCACATCTATGCGCGGCCGCGCATAGAAGCAAAGTGGCGCAAGCGCACAGGGGCTTGGAGGAGGTCCTTCGTGTAGTCTGCTACAGCACGGAAACACACTATGCGCATCTATGCGCGGCCACGCATAGAAGCAAAGTGGCGCAAGCGCACAGGGGCTTGGAGGAGGTCCTTCGTGTAGTCTGCTACAGCACGGAAACACACTATGCGCATCTATGCGCGGCCGCGCAATGAAGCAAAGTGGCGCAAGCGCACAGGGGCTTGGAGGAGGTCCTTCGTGTAGTCTGCTACAGCACGGAAACACACTATGCGCATCTATGCGCGGCCGCGCATAGAAGCAAAGTGGCGCAAGCGCACAGGGGCTTGGAGGAGGTCCTTCGTGTAGTCTGCTACAGCACGGAAACACACTATGCGCATCTATGCGCGGCCACGCATAGAAGCAAAGTGGCGCAAGCGCACAGGGGCTTGGAGGAGGTCCTTCGTGTAGTCTGCTACAGCACGGAAACACACTATGCGCATCTATGCGCGGCCACGCATAGAAGCAAAGTGGCGCAAGCGCACAGGGGCTTGGAGGAGGTCCTTCGTGTAGTCTGCTACAGCACGGAAACACACTATGCGCATCTATGCGCGGCCACGCATAGAAGCAAAGTGGCGCAAGCGCACAGGGGCTTGGAGGAGGTCCTTCGTGTAGTCTGCTACAGCACGGAAACACACTATGCGCATCTATGCGCGGCCGCGCAATGAAGCAAAGTGGCGCAAGCGCACAGGGGCTTGGAGGAGGTCCTTCGTGTAGTCTGCTACAGCACGGAAACACACTATGCGCATCTATGCGCGGCCGCGCATACAAGCAAAGTGGCGCAAGCGCACAGGGGCTTGGAGGAGGTCCTTCGTGTAGTCTGCTGCAGCACGGAAACACACTATGCGCATCTATGCGCGGCCACGCATAGAAGCAAAGTGGCGCAAGCGCACAGGGGCTTGGAAGAGGTCCTTCGTGTAGTCTGCTACAGCACGGAAACACACTATGCGCATCTATGCGCGGCCGCGCAATGAAGCAAAGTGGCGCAAGCGCACAGGGGCTTGGAGGAGGTCCTTCGTGTAGTCTGCTACAGCACGGAAACACACTATGCGCATCTATGCGCGGCCGCGCATAGAAGCAAAGTGGCGCAAGCGCACAGGGGCTTGGAGGAGGTGCTTCGTGTAGTCTGCTACAGCACGGAACCACACCATGTTTCTTTACTGAGAAACGCGCCTAGCTGTGTACTGGCAGCGGCCGAACGCAACGAGATGGCATTATCGCGGTTCACTCACTACATTGTTTTCTCAGTCCTATTGAAGGCTATCAATTGGCCTATCATATTAGCTTGAGCAGGGCAATGTCTTATCCGCCGGCGAGGCTGATAAGCTCCTGCAAATTAGTGCTAAGCTAAGCCGTTAGTCTGCCTTAGTGAGTGGTGCTCGTATGATTTGACAAAGCTCGTTCCATGACATGTTTATGTTCATCGTCTGACAATCGACACACTATCAATTTTAAAAGTACGAACGCAACTTTTTCCTTTGTTGCTTATTAATTATGCTGTCCCAGTGATAAAAACACTAGCAGTGTAAGGACAGTGCGCTTTCGCGCTTCAGCAGATGACACGAAGCACCGCCTTTAGGCCCCTGTACACCGGCGCCAGCCTGCTTCGATGCGCGGCCGCACCGGATGCGCTGACACTCCACAGAGCGCGGCAAAGCTTCACGTTGTTCGCACATATTTAGGACCACCCTGTACGTAGGAAGCTCTGCTACTGCGATAGAGTGTTGAGCTGTCAGTTATCATCACGGGCTGCACCCAATATCTTATGCCACATTTAAATGTGACTCGTGTTGTCTAGCGTACTTTCATAAGAACATACAGGAAGTCAGGATGAAGGATATAAAGCTTCCTCACAATTCGCTAAGTACTGCTATTGTTCGAACTCTTCCACCTCAGCCCATTCTACTCGTCTTTTACTTGACCTTGGCCCCCTTTTTTTCGAGCAAACTAGTTTAGCACGCTCTTTTATGGTGAACGATAGTTTCCTACCCTTAGTTGCCCTTCCAAGCGTGCGCACCTTTCATATCCCCCCCCCTCCCCTCTCTCTATCTGTTTGTAGTTGGCGCAAATCTATTACTAAGCATGGCGTAGCAAACGCTGTGCGTTGTGTTTTCTGTGCTATTCACTGGAAATTGCGGGAAAGTTATGTCTGAAACCACCAGGAAACCATCTGCGCTCGCGCAAAAAGCAGTGCCTCCCCAACAGTTCAATAAAGAATTTCCGTTCGACGAACAAAACCACTGTTAGCAACGTAGCACGCAATAATCATTGCTCGTCTTTAACGTGCCCTTTTGTTCGGCATTATTTCGTTTTTTCTGCTTACTTATCAATCTTTCTGTATTAATGACGAGGTCCCTGGCACATTTCATAAAAAATGTGGAGAATATCCGGCATGTTTTGTTGCCTTCGAAAGGTGTAGAATTTCCGTCAGGGATTAGAGAAGCACCAATTATTTATATTTTGCATTTGTTTTTTTGTTTTGTTTTTTTTTTACATTCCAAAGCGATCTTAGCTATAAAAGGCCGCCTATCGTAGCCTGCGTCACTTTGTGAGGTTAAACCTACAAACCGGCGTACGGGGAAAGTAAGCGCAAACAAAGAGACAAACACGTACGATCATGAACCAACTAGCCCAGCAACAAGTTCTACTTCGCGACAAACCGGCCACATCTATAAAGTAGGTCGTAGTGAAGCGCTCTTGCCGGCCACCTCAGCTTCTTCAACGTGCGCTCACGTTTCTCCAAACCGCGTTGATTACGCGTTCCTCCACCACTGGGAGCGGACGTGCGATTCATGGGCTCCGTTGACAATCTTCGATTGCGGCGGATTAGAATACTGGATCATCATATATTTAGCATCCACGGGTTGCCTTCAACACCTGACATCGCCTGATACCACCAGTGAGCCTGTGAGTGCCACATTTTCGGCTGTCTGACTTCTCGCTACCCCGTGAAGAGCGCTAACCCTAACGGCCAAGGGGTTGGGGTGCCTTACCGCCGCGGAGACGCCGGTGCGCCCGCGGATGCGCGGCATAGCGTTCGCGAAACGCGGGTCTAACGACGCTCGCCAGTGAGTGCTCCCGCTTCATTGATGACTACCACGACCACGATGAATTCTCTAAGAGGCTACGACCCGACGGAGATGGACTTCACTCATGTACCAACATCCCAGCAGCAGCTGATGCCCCGCAGGATCTCCCGAAGGAAGACAACAGCCATGGCTGGAACATATGGTCCCGGCGCAACAACGACAGAGCGGCGCAAGCTAAATCCACGCCTCCCAAGAAAGAGCAGGAGAACAAAGAACACCGAGAGCCTCCTGCACCAAGACCTCCGCGTCTACCGAGTCTCAGGAATTTTCCATACAAAGTCATCATCCGACCTAAAACCACGGTGGATCTGCAATATGTGGCTCCACGCTCCTACGATCTCGAATTAGGGATCCAAGCAGCCCTCAACACCCCTCTACAAGAAAAGCCAACGCTGCGCGTTGTTAGCCAGCAGAACATTATAATGGTGTGTACTCACTGTGAGGAAGACGCGTTCCGCCTCGCCAAGCTTAATTGTCTGCACCTCGACGGCAAGAGTATAACGGTCACCGCCTATGTTGCCTTGCCAGATGATGTCTGCAGGGGTGTCATACATAATATCAAGCCTGAAGTGAGTGATGACTCTACCTTCCAAGACGTGTCCTCACCCAGCCATTCCATCCTGGGAGCGCGCCGACTGGGCAAGACAACGTCGGCAGTCATCGTCTTCGCCGGGCAGAAGGTTCCCTTCACGGTCAACTACGGGTGGTCAGAGCGCCGCTGCTACATCTACCGGAAAACAAGGGCGGCTTGTATCAACTGTGGAACGCCAGGTCACCGAGCAGATGTCTGCCCGAAACACAAGGGGGCTGCTTGCCAAACCTGTGGAACGCCGAGTCCAGATGAGACGCACGAGTGTACACCCGTTTGCGCGCTGTGCAAGGGCCCGCACAAGACTTATGCAAGAGACTGCAAGGAGAAATTCCAGAGACCGCTGAACAAGAACGCTAGTGCCGCGTCATCAAACGCGGCATCAACAACGAAACTTGAAGATGAAGAAGATAGGAGCAGGCCAAGGCAGAAGAAGCAGCCTGCACAGCGACACAGAGGAGCGTCGTCATCAGTCTCCCGCTCTCGTTCCGCCTCCCGCGGCCGTTCCAGCTCAAGACGCTGGGCAACAGGCTCCACCCAGAACGCCAGTCACGTGGAGGCGGGTAAAGAACAAGGGAAGGAGAACCTCATCAAGACCACCGGGGCGCCGAAGAAGACGTCCTCGGGTCAGCTTTCAGATTCGAAGGTCAGCCTTGCTGAGTGGCCATGCCCTCCCCTCGTCCTCCCCTCAGAATAACACGGAGTTGGCAGCACTCAAAAAAGAGATAGAAAGCCTGAAAAAACAAGTCAGTGCTTTAACAATCCAAAACCAAGAGCTTAAGCGAGCTACTACTAGCGCAATAACCCCGGTAACTCAGCCGACTCCTCAAAACCAAAAACAGCAGGTAGTACCTAGCTCCCAGCCCGCCTTAGGCGAGGTCTATCAACAAATTATCCAAGAACTGAGGTCCTTCAAGGAGGAGTTTCAAGCTTTTCCAATTTACGTGAACGCCCAATTCCAAGAAATTCGAGAGCAGATTGCAAACAACCGACGATACACGGAGACGGCAATTTCTGCACTTCGGAAGGAACATGCGTATAAAAGAGCATAAGTCGAAATTCGCTCGTACAATGCAAGTGGACGAGCCATCCGATACGGATTCAACATGCCAGCCAAACCTAGAGTAAAGATCTGGCAGTGGAACTGCCGGGGATACAGGAGAAAGCAGGCTGCTCTAAATCTACTTATATCTCAGGAGTCTGACCCACCGGCAGCTATCCTAATTCAAGAACCCCACCTTATACCTATTAAACTCCAAGACTATGTCACTTACCAGCACGACCAGTTAACTGCCACGTTAGTGCACAAATTATACACTGCCATATTGCACGACCCTTTCGAGCCGGATATTGCGCACTGCTATATAACTATTCTTCCTCTCCAAAGAGGAGCGGCAAGCACACACGTATTGAATGTATACAGCCCTCCTAAAGACAGGCACGCAAAATTGGGTTCCCTCATAAAGAAATTTCTGACCTTAGTGGGCCATTCCCCCTGCGTGATTGGGGGCGACTTTAACGCACCACGCTCTTCATGGGGCTACCCGGCAGCGACACCAAAAGGCAGAAAACTGGAAGAAGTAGTGACGCAAGAAGGGTTATCGACCCTCACCGATCCCACTTACCCTACGAGGCTGGGAAACAGTGTCAGTAGAGATACGTGTCCTGACCTGACGTTCACCAAGAACATACAAAGCGCCATTTGGAAGAATACCGAACAGCACCTGGGAAGCGATCACTTCATACTCTCTCTGGAGATAAGCACAAATGCGTGCAAGCGCAAAATAGGTATCGCAAGAGTTACGAACTGGGACAGGTGGAGAAAGGCCCAGACATCTCCTGCAAACCCTATTACCGACCTAGAGGAATGGGTTAAAGATGAGGTGCACACTTTGAAAGCCTTTACAAAAGAGGTCTGCACGACAGAGGACTGCCCAGCGGTCGATCCGCACCTTCTACATTTATGGGAAGCGAGGCACTCATTGACAAAGAGATGGCGCAGACAGCGGCTTAACCGCAAACTCAAGAAAAAAATTGCGGAGATAAACAAAAAGGCAGAATCCTATGCCATATCCTTAGCCAGACAGAACTGGAATTCGCTCTGTGATGGTATTCAGGGGAAGCTAGGGGTGTCAAAGACTTGGAAGCTCCTACGTGTCCTAATCGACCCCAGCAGCAGCAAGTCGGCCACTAAAGACAGGCTCACGAAGATCGTACACGCCACCCCGGGTACGGACACAGAGTTGATGGAAAAGCTCAAGACCAGGTATCTCTGCACGGACCAAGTCGTGGAACAGCCGGAGTATTCTGGGCTGCCGAATCCCGAGCTAGACATCCCACTCACGAAAGAAGAAATCAAAGCAGAAATCGCGGCCATGAGAAAAAATGCAGCTCCAGGTCCAGATCAGATAACAGCGAAGCTCTTATTTAACCTCAGCGATGACACGATCACCTCGCTGGTGGAATGCTTCAACGAGCAGCATTGGGCTACAGGAACGTTACCAATATCCTGGAAGACAGCCGAGGTTCGGTTCATTCCGAAGCCGAACAAACCCCTTAAACTGGATAATCTAAGACCGATATCGCTGACCTCGTGTTTGGGGAAACTCATAGAGAGGGTCATCAACACGAGACTGAGTAGATACTTAGAAGATAACAACCTCCTACCTAACACTCAATTCGGCTTTCGCCCACACCTATCAACACAGGACGCCCTGTTGTACTTGTACAAAGACCTCCTTGAGATACCTCCCAAGTCACAGACAAGGGCCATCCTGGTACTTGATTTGAAAGGAGCGTTCGATAACGTTCTACATAAAAATATCCTGCAAAGCCTCGCCGATACCTACTGTGGCGCAAGAACCTACAACTATATCAAAAACTTCTTATCAGCCAGGCAATCCACTATAAAGTTCGGTGGAATAAAATCAGATCTCATCACTCTAGGCCCGAGGGGAACTCCGCAAGGGGCGGTACTGTCACCCCTCTTGTTCAACTTAGCTATGAAAGATCTACCAGGCCTTCTTTCCGAAATTCCCGGCATCAAACACACTTTGTATGCGGATGATATCACTGTCTGGCGCAACTCGGGGAGTGACGCCGAGATCGAGGAGCGTCTTCAAGCAGCAGCGGACATGGTGGCCCGGTACGCCAGGGAGAGAGGCCTCCAGTGTGCGCCGCAAAAGTCCGAGTTGCTAATTCTGAAGAATCCGAGGACACCCCTAGCACAGAACATCTCGGTGTATATAGAGAGCCACCCAGTACAGAAACCCACGGAGATCAAGATCCTAGGGCAGTATATCCCGCAGGGGCGACAGAACACCACCACAATGAAGAAGCTTACAACATCCACCGAGCAAATCCTCCGGATGATACATCGTATCCGAAATAAACACCATGGCATGAAGGAAAGGGACACCATCCGCTTAGTGCAAGCTTTCGTGATCTCGCGGATAATGTACGGGACGGCATTCCTTAACCTCTTCAGGTCGGAAATTGAAAAGTTGGAGACACTCATCAGGAAAGCCTACAAGACGGCCCTGGGGCTACCGAACTCCACGCCAACGGCCAAGCTCATGGCTCTAGGAGTACATAATACCCTCGAAGAGATGTGGGAAGCACAATGGCTCTCACAACTCAATAGGCTCGCACTTACAACACCCGGCAGAGAACTGCTCGAGAAGATCCATGTTAATCAGCCCTATACAATTGACCAAAGGGAAGAGGTCCCACGCGATGTGAGAAGACGCATCAAAGTGTACCCCATTCCGCGGAATATGCATCCCGCATATAACATCGAGAGGAGGATAGCAAGAGGGGAAGCCCTGCAGAAGAAATGGGACAAGCAGACTAACACCCTTTACGTGGACGCAGCAGGACCACACAATGGAGTCATGACTATCGTAGTCTCAACGCCTGCGGGGTCGATGGTGAACTGCGCCTCGGTGAAAACATCTAACCCCACTCACGCAGAGGAGGCAGCTATTGCATTAGCTGTAGCATCTAACCCCAACGCCGTTGTGCTCACTGATTCACAAAACGCATGTCGCAACTTCAATTACGGATTAATTCATAAGTCAGGGTTGTCATTGCTAACTAAGCACCCACCCAACCAAGCATCAATCATCTGGTTTCCCGGTCACCTGGAACTACCAGGAGGAAACGAAGCCGCTCACAGGCATGCCCGAGCTCTTCTATACCGGGCGTCTCCCCCTGATGACCATAAAGGGTGCCGTGACCTGATAGGTTTAGCAGTGTATGCTGATAATCTCGCGCCATACAGAACAGCCAGAAAGGAGTACCCAACACCACACAAATCCCTCAATAAGTTAGAAGAGAACATCCTTAGGAGACTACAAACCAACACATACCCAACACCAGCTAAATTACACCTGTGGTACCCTACACTATACTCTCCGCAGTGCCCACACTGTGGAGAGGTAGCTAACCTCTACCATATGGTGTGGGCATGCCAATTTAATCCCTTAGTTGACCCCATTCCCAACCCCTCGGAGGAGCAGTGGGAGGCTATTCTGCTCAGCGATGATCCTGACCGTCAGCACTGGCTGGTGGGGAGGGCCAGCGCAGCAGCAGCAGCCAATGGACTACCGGACTAGGCGGCCCACCCACATGTTCTGAGAATACTGAATCAATAAAGATGTTTTCAATCAATCAATCAATCCAAGCCGCGTTCTAACAAGCAGTTCACTGTTTGCAAAAGCTTGCAAACCACGAGCTCCATAACAAGCACGAGATCAACGTTCAAACATTTAATCAATGGCAGCTTTGATTGCGACTCATCAAACCTAATTTACCTTCCCACGCAACGTATATACATAGGAAAGTAGATAACTGAACAGCCGTCGTCGTACCTGGGTAGGTATGGTTAGCAGAGCACCAGACGCGATATTCGCAAGTCATGGGTTTGCATCGCTCTGGTGGCATGTGGTGGTTTTTATTTTTCTAATAACTTACCTTTATAAGGACAAATCAGTTTTATTTTGACCAACAGCAAAAAATCTCGCTCTATACTTGTTTTTCTTGGTCTCAGTGCCTGTTCGCTATCGCTATATACCGATGAATATATCGATGAGAACTGATGCTTATGTACCTAGATGTAATTTCTTCATTACAACACACAATTTTTGTCCAGCTCACATATGTTCATGACCGCTTGTATGGTAGGATTGCTTTCAGTTCTCGATGTAGTTCTCGCCGAGTTATGGTGCGAATCGAAGCAGTTGTATTGTTTGGCGCACGGATGTTTTCTAAAACGCGGAAATTTCATCTGGTTTGCTCCTGAGGTCTTGCAAGTAATATTTAACGCGATAGCATGTGTGCGTCAGAGGCTTCTCATTCCGCGCGCTTTCTTTCCAGTTCTCAGCGTGGCGTGACGTCATGGCTGCGTGACTAGGAGAGCTTTGTCAGAGCGATAAAACGATATCCACCACCCCAATGGAAGTATCGTTGAAGCTTTGGACAATAAACCTTTCTTTCATACATCGGTGTGAGGGAAGCTTTTCAAATAAAGAGGGGCAAAGGCGTTAGAAGCCGGCAATCTATAGCGAAATGAAGAAAACAATTTTCCTGCCATTAGAAGTCAGTAATGCTTTACGTGCGCCAAACGCTGAGAATGTATGTCTGAGAAAATTGTTCCTTTACTACACCATTATCATATTCATTAATGGGTAGCCCCCGCGACTCGTTATTGATTGCTGGTGGCTTCTGATACAACCTCCGCATAACCGTTACTTTCAGTATTCTCGACACTGCTATCATCTTTGATTCCAATATTTTATTAACCAGCTAGGCTCAGAAATGGCCCAAAAGTCAGCGCCTGTATTTTAGGTACTGCGGCTTTCAAGCGCACAGTTTAGAGAAAAAGCTTGCCATAAGCGACGTGGGTAGGTGCGAGCCCGAATAAATGCGAGGAAAGCGCAGCGCTGAGTGAAGTTACTGTAAGGTGTGAGTATATGCCTCCTTGGTGATGATTTATGACTAACCACACATCCTTCCAAGGCTCAATTTATGCTCTTTAAATCCGACCAGTGACTACCTAGACAACGATGCATCACTTTAAAACAGTAACTTCGGAGAGGATCATGTACTTAAACTAGCTTAGCGAATCGAGGCAAGAACTGTTCAGTTCCGATACTGAGTGGTGCTGTACTGCATGTTTGGGTCAATTAAAAGCAAATCGCAACAAGAGTTGGCAGCTAAAAGGTCTGCACAGAGTCAGCGGAATTCAGAATTTTGGTAGTCGGAAGCAAGCAAGAACTTCAGGATGTGACAGGAATAATTATGCTAAAGAAGTTTGCTTTTGGAGCTGGATGGTTCAACTAAAGAGCGCTTGCCCCGTGAAATGAAGCTCGCTTTTAGTATTCTTTTCTTTTGTGCTCTTCATTAATTGATTTGTATTTTAAGAACAGGTATATTTAATTCCAGTATATTACACAGAAAATCACACGCAAAAAAAAAAAGGAGACTCAACTTGGCCCTCAAAGTAGACGCTTGGGCACGTTGGTGAGAGATTATCGGTCCAACGCATATGACGAGGACGAGAGGAGACACAGACAGGCCGATCCGACCAGACTTTGTCGGGCTCACGTAAACTCCCTGACAGACTCAGCCCTATGTCTGTCAGGGGGTTTACGTGAGCCCGACAAATTTTGGCCGGGTGGGCCTGTCGGGCTGGAAACCAGCTGTCGGGTTGAAGTATACGCTAGGGGATCGAGCTAGACGAGCGTCGGGTCAAGCTAAGTCCGCCCGGGTAGGTTGGCTCGACCCTACGCGCTGGGCGAGAGGTGTATATACGCAGACGCGTCTGGCCGGAGCATCCTCCCTTGCCTCCTTGCTGGTTGGGGATGGGACGTCTGAGCATTCCTCTTCTCCCGTCTGCGCCTGGTTCACTTGCTCCACACAAGGGGTTGCAGCGATTTCTGCCCGACAGCAACGAGTTCATGTAAACCCGGACGGGTAGGGCTGACTCATCACGACAACCGGCTCTCCCCTACTCGCCCCGTTTGCGTCGGGCTTATGTATACAAGGTATGTGTCTCCTTTTGTCCTCGTCGCATGCGCTACAGCGATATTTGCCACTCAAAGCACTACGCTCATTGTTCGGCCTTTTCTTAGCGGCTATGTGATAGCGGTCCCCCTTGTCATTGCAGAATAACTGTTGCTGCTTTGAGAATACTTCTTCAAACTTTGGTCAGCATCTGTCGAACCGTTTTGCGAGGCAACATCCATAGAGAGCACATGCACGTTTTAAAAACAAAAAGAAATTCTCATGTAATGAATTAGGAGCGAGCCTTTTCTCTAGCTTTGCAATTTCGAGATTAGATTGCGGATTCCACAAGAACATGGCTCCTGGCGCCAGTATGTTACATAAAAACTACGCCACTGTCGACATTTTTAGTAGCTCTTTTCGTTGCAGTCAATTTAGTTAGCGCGTTAGTGATTGGCTTCATTTCACCTTAGCCCAGTGACCTCAAACAAAAGGTAGTTTTAAGTATAAAATAAGAGACGGTGCCCAAATGTCTGCCTGCTTCTTTCGAGAACGCGGGAAGGTCTGAACAGCCTATGATTTCGAAACAGGACACAATACTTCAGAAAACAACTGAAATGTTTATGTTGAAGTGTGCGGTATTCTAGTAGTCACGCGGTTTGTCGTGGAGAGTTTGCCGCTCTATTCGCCAGCTTGTGTTCCCGCACTGTGTACTTGGAACCTCTCCTCGCTTAGAGAAGTTTTTTTGAGGTTTTGGTAACTTTGGATCTTATGCTCGTCGTTTGAACTGCAGTGGAAAGCTTGACGCCGTATTTCGAATGACTTTGCTATGCTAAGCCTATTCCCGCCATTCGCTTACTCGTAGCGTGAAATATAAGCTAACCCAGAAAAACCAGGTCGTTTCTTGACGTTTAGCCTACAAAAAATACGAGCTCAGTGTTCTCTTAGCGAGGACGCTTGGTATAGGATTTGTCCCACTCTTATCCGGTGGGCTCGTTTTCGAGTTTTGTAAAATGAAAAATAAAAGAGCTTATAATTCTTAGCATTATGTCACATCCTGATTTCGTTTTCTTCCCGCAAACTTCCGTGCGTTTAATCATGACAAATGATTCGACTTAGAAACACGTCAAAACTAGTGCTACATATAAGAAATGGAATAATTTACAAGAGTGCACTGAAGTCTCCTCAGGTGTGGAAACCCGAAAGCGTTGATTGTTCCAGGCCTATAGATCAGTTATTAGCTCGTTCTGAATTTCGTTTATTCTCTGATGTCTACAACTTTGCTTTTAATTTATTTTATTTATTTACCGAATTTACTTTTACCAATGATTCTTTTCTTTTCAATCCCTTATTATGTTTGCTTCTTTTTAATCTTTATTTAGTTTATTTTTTATTCTCCAGTTTTCATCTTTTTTCTTTGCTTACTGTTGCTGTTGCAATTTTCATCAGTGCCTCCGGGGCCCTTCAGCAGAAGCATTATGGACTCGAAGACGGCGTAGAATACTAGGTCATCAAGAATGCTCATCCACCCAGCGTGTTTACATTGCGCTCGATGCACTTCTCTGATAAACGAAATACTATCAATGAAGTTATCTCGTGCCGAACGTACACTGATATCGGCATGACAAATACTCGTCCTCGTCTTCCACTAATCGTGAAAGCGTACGATCGTAAACATATAAAACCGTATACCTTAATCACTTTTATTCGGGAGCTACATAATTTCATATGTGGTTATGGGAGGTTTAGTTTTATTGCGATATCAATACTGCGCCAGGTTTCGAGCCGTCGCGGATCCCCGGCGGACGCCACGCTTGACCTTGAACAACCAAGCTGAGCAACCGCTTCAGCCGAGCTCCGCCAGATGGCGGCACCGTCGGCGCGTCGCGCTAAAGCCCCGAGCACTGCAGCGGCGCCGCTGCCAAACAGATGGTCCGCCGTTGCTTTGGCCTTGCCGAGACTGCTTTGCTATGCAGGCTGGTAAAGAGAGGTGTCGACGACAAGCTGCAGCAAGGAAGCGACAACGTGCGCAAGAGATAGTAGAAGAACCTGAAGAACGTCGTGCTAATCATCGTGCACAAGATGAAACTCGGCGACTACGTTCTAGCTCTCCGAGTGCTTCCACCTCGTAGGCTGCTGATGAACACATGACTGCGCAGGAACGCTGCAATGCCACCAAGCGTGGACAGCGCCCTGAAGAATCGCCGGAAGAACAGTCGTAATCATTGTGTATCATGTGTTACTCGATAGCCAAACAATCGAACCACACAAGCTACGCCACAAGCGAACACACAAGAGTAGCCATGGGGCTATTGCTAACGCAATTTACCAGGCTTAACAAGAGCTAAGCCACTGCCGATTTTTTTTTTTCAGAATATGCTGTACAATATTTAAAAAAAAAAAAAAAGATGGCCTCCCAATTCAACTCTTTCGGCAAATTTGAATATATCCATGTTTTCTTGTGTCGCGCTGATGCATTGCAGATATTTATTTTGTATTTGTGTGGTGTTGTCTACGCAGGCAATAAAGAAAAAAGAATTCGGCGTAGAGTATAGTGTGCTTTGCATGCTTGGTTGGGGAGCGGAAGGATGGTGGGTCGAGGCCTGGGGGGGACACGATGCACTAACTTTTGTTTTTATTTTCAGTTACCCAATTACACCTAATGATTGATGACTGAGAGCTCGTGAGGGCACGCTCTGCTGACAACTCGTGTGCACATCACTCATGATACAAGAAATGCCTTTGAATCAATAGACGAGTCGCCCTACGAAGTAGCATTAAATTATCATCATAGACATTATATGAACAATGGTTCATCACGGTTCAGGGATACTTTTAATGAAAACCTACAAACAACGTACTTTGATAACAACAACGCCCTAAATTCCTATTTGTCGCAGGAACAACAGAGGCACCTCGTAAGGAGACTTCGATATTTTGCCCCCATAAGTACACGTTTCCCGCACGATTCACCCATAACCCCCCCCCCCCCCCCCCTTTCCCTTACGGATAAGAGACTGGCTCGTACAGAAACGTTTTACGACACGAGTCTCTTATGTATGCCGCAAAGTGGCATTTTTTTTTTCGCTCACTACGTGCAATATTCTAAAAAAAAAAAAAAAGAAAATAATGAGGCAAAATTAAAGCAGGCGGGAAATTTCATCTATTTAAAATGCTGGTTGGTGGGCCTTAAATGGACGCAAGGAGCTATGCTATCAGAGACAGAAGTAAATTATCCTCCCCCAAAAGCCGAATAAAGCTGGACTGAATGAGGGCCCCAGCTGAATATGCATTCCTGGTATCGAGACGAGCGTAGTGCTTTTGTTTTCCTATTTTTACAATGCACTTATTTCAGCAGACACAACGCTTTCTGCTCTAGACGCTCAATTGCGCGCGTTGTCAAGACACCTGTTTACGCGAAGACTGGCAGGTTTTACTCATGGGTGTTTACCTTCATCAGAGCAGGTTCACACCACGGCGATCCGTTCCCTCCAGGCTTTCCCGTCAAACCGGATGCTCTAGTATCCTTGGCCTTGTATCAACGGGCGCTATCTGCCAGCCCGGAGAGCGGTGAAGACGGAGGGCGTGTGATTCGCCTCCCGTTAGGAGACTACCGGAGAGATCGCGCCGGACCTCCTGCTTGAATTACAGGATAGACCATAACAGGAGAAACGGATGAAGTAATGACAATCATTTTGCCGCTGGCGGGTGTGCCTTAATACGCGTCAACCAAGAGGCTATTTTAGGCAGCGCAAATTGTGAGCGAGCAGGAAAAGTGTGATCAGCCTGGCAAGGGGCTCCATTCTGCACAACGTCACGCGTTTGAACAGGCGCATATTTAAGCAGACGTAGCATGAGGCATGCAATTTCTTATTGTTTATCAGCAGCGAAAAGAAAAAAAAAACAAGCAGGAAAGCAAGGAGGCTGCTTATAGAGGCCACGAGCGCTTGTTTTTCTTCTTTTTTCTTTATTGGGGGGAGGGGGGGGGGTTGGAATTCTTTTCACTCCTTCCATATGTTTATGTCCAAGGAAAGTACCATATGTTGCTATTATTAACCTCTGCGTCTCCTATTTTGCTTCTCTCCCACTGGTTGCACGTCACCAAGTCCAATACAAAGGGAACCTTCGTCCAGTTACGAGCAAGTAAAGTACACTAGGAAAAAAAGAATTGTTATTAAATACTTCCGAGTGCTGTCACAGTTATCTCGAAAAGAGGCAGGGTACTTAAAAGCCTGCTTAACTACTGTTTGAATAAATTGGAATACGCCGTCCAAGAAAACGTTCAATATGTGTCATTAGTGTAAAAGAGTATGTCATCATCTTACTGAGTTGTGTACGTATATCTGACTGGCGTTACGTCTAAGCAACTACAGTGACATATACTGCTCACTTTTACTGATGAAAGATCATGTATCTGTGAACGCGGCTAAACAGTATTTCACTTCACGTGCCAAAGCTCATCCTGCATTATGCACCACCTAAAAGTAGGAGCTGCTCATTAATATATTCAAGCATCCAAGCGCGGGCGCATGCATATGATAAGCCGGAGGATAAATGCATAAAGAAATATCGGCGTACAGGATCTCAATCGCTTCATTCCGGTGCTTGATGTAGTAAATTTCTTAAGTATTTACAACCTCACGTGCTATTTGCGGCCGCTAGTGCTTGCTACAAACGCGGAATTAAGTGGTTGTAACGACAGAAACAGTCCACTTCTCCCTCGCAGAAACAAAAACGATAATGAGGGAACTTTATGCTGCATAATAAGATTCCTCCATTAATCTGACTTCTAAAACATGACCCCAATTTTTTTTTCATTAACAAAATGCAAAAACGAAAGGCCCTATAATACTTATAGTGCAATGAAATTTATGCTGTTATTCACGCGACGCTCTGATTTGTCGTTAATTATGCATGTAGTTCGACAGCATGCCTGTTCGACCTTTTAATGGGGGAAGGGATGATTCAGTGAAACGAGCCACACATTGTGTTGTCACCTATTGTGAACGGCCATCGCCTAAGTAAGCTTGCGAAACTTTAATTTGTCATATATTGTGCCTGAAATTTCCGATCATGCAGTTGAACCGACAGTGCTATGTAGTGAACATTCCGAAGAGTTCAGGACAAAAGGGCTAAAAAACTGGGAGTAAAAAACGCGTCTAATACCTCAGTACCTAGAGTGGCGCCATTATGTTAAAATTTTGCAATACTGCCCAAGACGGCTGTAGCACACGATGCCGCGCCTGCTGGAAGCACTAACACACTACGCAAAATGAAATCTTTCGTCCCGAAGTATAAAGGTACTATACCATAAAGGTACTATAATGTGCGCATTACCATTTCAGTTGAAAACCTATGAAAACATTGTAATACAAGCGCGAGAAAAATATATTTGGGATAGCCGAAGGGCATGCGTCATACTAATGACTCCTATGTTTTTAATACGCTGACTTTTTGTATAGATTTTACTTTCAAAGGAGCGGCCATTCATTGATTACTCATTAGTTCTCTTTTGAAACAAGACCTCAGTTTGCTTGCCTTTTAAGGCTTGGTTCTAAAACGCCAAATTTTTTGAATAGCACGCTTGAAACGCGGCTGGCTTGCAATCAATCAAAAATAAACTCCAAGCCACATCAAAAGTTCTGCGCGAATCATCAATTATAGACTCAAGAGCTGGTAACAAGCAAGTACTAGCAGTGTTGCCGCTTCGCGAAGTAACTGCAACATGTAGGCTCCCAAGATAAGAAGGAGAAAAAAAAACAAGGACTGCAAGAATCAACACAAATGTCTGGACTATTACAGACGAACCGCGGCACAGCGCTCAGTGTGCGGTAATACGCAGCTAACGAAAACGCAGCAGTCCTGCCGCATTCCCTGCCTTAACGAGGGCGTCGGAGTAACAGCTGCCTGGTCCACAGCTCCCATCCTATAGGTCCAGTTTCGCCATGTCAGCTTGCGCCATGCGCCAGACGGTGCAACATACCTGGGTCCTTGTTCAAAGACCGCGACACATGGCGCCTTGCGAAAGACGTGCTCCAACGTGGAAGAGCGTAGGTATCGCGGAAATTGCGAACGACGAGCTTACTTTGCCGCGAGTCTCGATCGTTGCCTATGTGTGAGTGCGTTAGGAAAAGGTTCCTCGATATTGCTATCCGCCTGCTTGTCGGGTTCTGAAGAAGAATGAGGGTATAGGAGGTTGCATTTTGAACTCAGCTCGTATTTCGGCACTTTCCGGTTACTCAACTGGCCTCTTATCTGGTTGGCTGCAAGCTATGTAAAAGTGCTAGTTCCTCTACAGTTCGCTGTTTGTTTGCTGTCAGGAGCTTAGTCAGCAGTCACGCCATCTCGAGGTCTTTACACACAGATGCGCACATCAGCAATTTTTGTGTCAGTGTTGCGAATATCTTAAAACAAAAATGTAATTAAGTTTTTTTTTTTTTTTCAGTTATGCTCTCAAGCCGGTTCTTACAGGAACAATCGCCAGAGTTTGCAAATATGGCACAGCTGATCTTGGAGCTCGCACTGGATAATGTATCTTTGTCTCTGAACGGTAACATAAAGCCATTTCGAGAGATTTCATTACCACCGAGCGAACAGTAAGCTGGTGGCTCATTAGGAAAATGTTCATATTCTTCCCCGTCCACTCTAAACTCAAAGCGGGTTTTCAAGGTTATTACGAAAATTCATACACTGACTGCCCACAAAGTGCTGAACAAAATAAAAGCATGTATTTCTCTTTATTCAATCTCAAAATGAATAATAATAATGCGTTCTTGGTTTGTGTTGCTAAAGGTATTACCAAAGGGAGAATTCAGTCAAACTCTGCAAAAATCTTCTAGATAGCGCTGTCCTTGAAATTTGTTTTTTCTTCTTTATGTGGACCATCTTAGACACATCGCATAACTGTATTCCTCCATGGGCAACTGGATTCGTGGCAAATCATAAAAACCAAAAAAACAGTAAATTTTTTTTTCCTTTTCCTGTTAAGTGAATAGCACTAAACATTATCTGCAGGAACATCTTGTGCCAGCAGTCTTGTCCAAACTGACACCCATGCTTGGTCTAATAGCGTCGACGGTACAGTCCTCCCGAGCCCCTGATTCCGAAGGCTGAGCGCTGCAACACCGATTTATTTCCGGCCTCATCGTACCCGGTTAAAAAGGACATCACGATAAGTCCGCCAAATTCCCATAAAAAGCAAAAAAAAAAAAAAAAAAACGTTGCCAGCAAACTTCTGCGGCGGTCCGGGATTTACGAGCACTATCAAGCTAGCTATTGACGTCTTAGGCTTGCAAGAGCTAACGTCATCCGTTCTTTACCTGTCAACGATCTTCTCTGTTAGAGGAGCAGCACGTGCTCCGATATTGATCCAGTGAATGAGAAACTATATAAGGCGTTCATTCACCAGCGCTGCTGTTTGAAAAAGAAGACAAGTTACGAGCGATGGAAAAGCAAAATAAGGAGGTTGATGAAGTTTGCCGTGGAAGTACAGGCCGACTGCGTGGGCGTGACAGTCGATGCCAGAGTTTAAGGGAGGCGTATCTTGAGCCAGAAAGGCAATCGCACGCATTAAAGTGGCCTATGACATTTCGTGGATAAGTGTAAATTAACTGTATTTTTCATAGTCCAAGCAGTTCAATCTTTGGCACGTATCCATGCAAGCCACCTGAGTGCATTTAATTACAGCATATTTCAGTTCCTCATGTTCGATTGAAGGAGCAAAAACTAGAAGGATGCGACAAGTTCAAGCGTTGGTTTCAAGTCTTGCAGATAAAGAAGCAACAACGAAGATTGTGCCTCCTTGATTTGGCATAGGCAATCGAAATATCATTATTTAAACACAAACAAAATGTTCGATTTCTGACAGCTTTTTCTGCTTCATTTTCTTTTTTTTTTTTTTGCATTTTGTATCAAAAACGCCTAGTTCTATTGGCACATTGAAACCGCACTAAACTAACGAGTCAGATCGGAGAGCCTATAGGCAAACCACTCCACCAGTTGGGAAAAAAAGGGAGAGCGCAAACAAAAATTAAGGGATGACTCCTGATTCAGTATTAAATTTGACATAACATGTGAAAAACAGAGGGTCCGAAATCCTCAAAATTACAACAATTACGAATTTACACAGCTCTGCAATAATTATATTAACTGTTTGGCAACCAACGTCTTCCTGGGTATATAAAATGTCACCGTGAGTATTCATTTTATTTTTATTGTCATTTACTGGATACCGCATCCTCTGACGGCATTACAACAGAAGGTGGGGGGGGGGGGGGGGGTACAAACTTAAAAGGAATTCAGAACAATGCGCATAAACAAAACCACCAAGCTTCACAAAGCTTGTGACGCAGGAAAAGCGTAGAAAAAGGTATCGCTATTGTTGATAGCAACAACTTCAGTCGACTACGTGTTCCATTTGCAGGCCATTCTTCGTAAAAAATGGTTAACGAAATGGGTTACTCTGAAAAAAAAAAAAAAAAACTCACTCGTTGTTCGTGGTCCCTTCTTCAATATACATAGGATGGAACTTGCATGTATTTTTCGTGATCGATACCTGTGTGTGAGTAATATTTACTGTGAAAAAGATTAAGGCGAAGGTCTTCCCGGCGGTATTTCAATCCCCTTCTCCGATGATTAAGCTTGCTGCTTGTCATGCTTAATTTTTTATCGTTATTCCCAATAACAAAACGAATTGCTTTGTTTTGCATTTTCTCACGTTTGTCTATATGATTTGCATTGTATGGATACCAGCATACGCAGTATAGTATAAATTCGCTTCACTAAGGCATATAAAGCCACGCTGCAGATATAAAGTAAAAAAAAAAAAGCAAGCTGTGCGTAAAATAAAAGAAAATAGAGGGGAATAAACAGGAAACATACAGAAGCAAATAAAAATGAGCTAAAGACCGATAACACCGCGGCTCACAGTAGTCATATAAAGGCCGCAGTAGCGTGTGCCCACCATAAAAACTGGCATTTATGTCAGTTTTGTTCAATGAACTGAAATTGCGAGGTGACACTGTTTTGCGACAGAACAGACTTGGTGCGAACGAGCGGTGCCGCAGGTGATGTAACGATGAGGTAATGTCGATAATTATGGCAGAGTGTAGCAGTAAAGCCTTGTCGTCACTGCGAACCTTGTCCTGACAATAAAAATGCAGGAACAAAAAAAAAAAAACACTCCGCGCACGATTTATGTATTACACACCGGCGAAATTGGAGACTTAGCCGGCGATAACTATCGCGTTGGCTATGACTCCAAACGATCCTGCCCGGCAAATCCTGCGAATTTAGGCTACAACGCTTGAGCAGTATGTCATGTATAACAGGTATGAATATAAATCTTTACTAAATAGTCAATGAAAAATACCATTAATAACAAATATTAAAGGACTATCTTTCCTGCAAATGCAGCAATCTGTTAGTAGAAAAGTTGGTGATGTTAATCGTGACATTCATGAGTAGTTCTGCGATTTCGTATTGTGTTCGAGCTTTTGATTTTTTGTTTTTGCATACATGACCGAACAGCAACCCTGAGACTCATGGCCTTGTGCATTATAACTAAGCGTCTCTGGGCAGCCTTATCCTATTTATGCTGTCCAGAAACGATTCGGGTCAAATGGTGCAGCCGATGCATATTGGGAACCTATGCCATACCTCGAGGTACGTACAAAATAATTAACAAGGGGACAGAAATGTCACTGCTATAATGTGAGAGGCTACAAAACTCACTCGCGCAAAGACCTGCATTTATTTTGTGTTGCTCTACTGTCAAGCTGAGTATAGGAAGCCTTGCTTTACTTCTAGAGCTGCGTATAATGAGCAGAACGACCCGGCTCGCCTCGTACTCGGAGAGTTACTTCGTCCAGGATGGCACCAACAAGTAAAGCGGGAGGCAGAAATTGCATGTTTCTGAGATTAGCCAACTGTAGCCTCTTTTGAGTGATACATATAGTACCGAAGAATATTCCAACTCAGACCTCACGAATGCATTGCAAGCCAGGAACTTTGTTCTGACGGGTGATTCCCGTTAAAAAAAGAAGAAAGAAACCTAACTTGTAAAAAGCAGAAGAAAAATGCGTTATTGTAGAGGTGCCTAACGACTAGCATACATAAAAAAAAATGATTGCTATTCTCGATATTATGCGCAAAAAGCGTCCGTTTCTTTTAGCTGATTCTTGGATTCGTTTGCCGTTTGTAATAATATGCTTCCTACTTTCCCTGCTTTCTGCACTCCGCTACGCTTTCTTCAGAGCCATCTCCAACTTTTTTTTTCTTTTCCTCTTTTCACCCTTTCTTTAGAATCTTAATCTATTTTGCACCCTTCTTTAAATGTAGGAATTTCACGGCCCCATCTCCACTTCCTTTTGTCCGTCCATGCTATCACACCGCGAATAAATGAGTATCTCAGCATGGTGACATAAAATCTGTAAAAAGTACTCAGATTAAGGCGAGTTTTCCTATGGATGTTCCCATAACCAAAACAAACTAATTGAACAAAAACGAAAGATGGGATTATTTTGGTGGGGTTGAGATTCGAACCCAGGATCTCCTGTTTTCGAAACTGGCACACTACTCGCCGACTGGCCTCGCCGACTGTTGGCTTCTTCCCTTCATATATATATATATATATATATATATATATATATATGAAGGAAAGAAGCCAACAGTCGGCGAGGCCAAGGAAAGCGTTGGGGATAGTATTTTGTCTTTTTTTTTTAATATTTGCTTGGATAATCACAGAAATTAGTAATGTAGTATGTTTAGGGGAAAGATAATTAAACACAAAGTAGAAGAAAAAACAACGTGCCGATGGTGGGGACCGAACCCACGACCTCCGAATATCGCGTCCGGTGCTCTTCCAACTGAGCTACATCGGCCGCTGTCCCCCCTGCTACTTGCTTGGTTATTTATGTTGTCTGTATACGAACCTTGAGAGTGTTCACCAGCGCCGCCCTCAGCCAAGGCGGCGGACGTGGAACGTCCTTTGTTACCGCCAGCGTCACGTAGAACGTGATCAAGAGCGAGGGCGAAAGCTGTGCTAGAACCCTCTTACGCTACCTATGGCTTCAAGACTGCCAGAACCGAGACCCCCGTAAGCTACAAGCAGATCAATTAAGGGGAAATGAGGGTGCTCGTTATAATACATGAAGGAAAGAAGCCAACAGTCGGCGAGGCCAAGGAAAGCGTTGGGGATAGTACTTTGTCTTTTTTTTTTTTATTTTTAATATTTGCTTGGATAATCAGAGAAATTAGTAATGTAATCTGTTTAGGGGAAAGATAATTAAACACAAAGTAGAAGAAAAAACAACGTGCCGATGGTGGGGACCGAACCCACGACCTCCGAATATCGCGTCCGGTGCTCTTCCAACTGAGCTACATCGGCCGCTGTCCCCCCTGCTACTTGCTTGGGTATTTATGTTGTCTGTATACGAACCTTGAGAGTGTTCACCAGCGCCGCCCTCAGCCAAGGCGGCGGACGTGGAACGTCCTTTGTTACCGCCAGCGTCACGTAGAACGTGATCAAGAGCGAGGGCGAAAGCTGTGCTAGAACCCTCTTACGCTACCTATGGCTTCAAGACTGCCAGAACCGAGACCCCCGTAAGCTACAAGCAGATCAATTAAGGGGAAATGAGGGTGCTCGTTATAATACATGAAGGAAAGAAGCCAACAGTCGGCGAGGCCAAGGAAAGAGTTGGGGATAGTACTTTGTCTTTTTTTTTTTAATATTTGCTTGGATAATCACAGAAATTAGTAATGTAATCTGTTTAGGGGAAAGATAATTAAACACAAAGTAGAAGAAAAAACAACGTGCCGATGGTGGGGACCGAACCCACGACCTCCGAATATCGCGTCCGGTGCTCTTCCAACTGAGCTACATCGGCCGCTGTCCCCCCTGCTACTTGCTTGGGTATTTATGTTGTCTGTATACGAACCTTGAGAATGTTCACCAGCGCCGCCCTCAGCCAAGGCGGCGGACGTGGAACGTCCTTTGTTACCGCCAACGTCACGTAGAACGTGATCAAGAGCGAGGGCGAAAGCTGTGCTAGAACCCTCTTACGCTACCTATGGCTTCAAGACTGCCAGAACCGAGACCCCCGTAAGCTACAAGCAGATCAATTAAGGGGAAATGAGGGTGCTCGTTATAATACATGAAGGAAAGAAGCCAACAGTCGGCGAGGCCAAGGAAAGCGTTGGGGATAGTACTTTGTCTTTTTTTTTTTAATATTTGCTTGGATAATCACAGAAATTAGTAATGTAATCTGTTTAGGGGAAAGATAATTAAACACAAAGTAGAAGAAAAAACAACGTGCCGATGGTGGGGACCGAACCCACGATCTCCGAATATCGCGTCCGGTGCTCTTCCAACTGAGCTACATCGGCCGCTGTCCCCCCTGCTACTTGCTTGGGTATTTATGTTGTCTGTATACGAACCTTGAGACTGTTCACCAGCGCCGCCCTCAGCCAAGGCGGCGGACGTGGAACGTCCGCCGCCTTGGCCTCCGCAACGTGGCCACCAGCGCCGCCTTGGCTGAGGGCGGCGCTGGTGAACACTCTCAAGGTTCGTATACAGACAACATAAATACCCAAGCAAGTAGCAGGGGGGACAGCGGCCGATGTAGCTCAGTTGGAAGAGCACCGGACGCGGTATTCGGAGGTCGTGGGTTCGGTCCCCACCATCGGCACGTTGTTTTTTCTTCTACTTTGTGTTTAATTATCTTTCCCCTAAACAGATTACATTACTAATTTCTCTGATTATCCAAGCAAATATTAAAAATAAAAAAAAAGACAAAGTACTATCCCCAACGCTTTCCTTGGCCTCGGCGACTGTTGGCTTCTTTCCTTCATGTATTATAACGAGCACCCTCATTTCCCCTTAATTGATCTGCTTGTAGCTTACGGGGGTCTCGGTTCTGGCAGTCTTGAAGCCATAGGTAGCGTAAGAGGGTTCTAGCACAGCTTTCGCCCTCGCTCTTGATCACGTTCTACGTGACGCTGGCGGTAACAAGGGACGTTCCACGTCCGCCGCCTTGGCTGAGGGCGGCGCTGGTGAACACTCTCAAGGTTCGTATACAGGCAACATAAATACCCAAGCAAGTAGCAGGGGTGGACAGCGGCCGATGTAGCTCAGGTGGAAGAGCACCGGACGCGATATTCGGAGGTCGTGGGTTCGGTCCCCACCATCGGCACGTTGTTTTTTCTTCTACTTTGTGTTTAATTATCTTTCCCCTAAACAGATTACATTACTAATTTCTGTGATTATCCAAGCAAATATTTAAAAAAAAAAAAAAATAAAAAAAAAGACAAAGTACTATCCCCAACGCTTTCCTTGGCCTCGCCGACTGTTGGCTTCTTTCCTTCATGTATTATAACGAGCACCCTCATTTCCCCTTAATTGATCTGCTTGTAGCTTACGGGGGTCTCGGTTCTGGCAGTCTTGAAGCCATAGGTAGCGTAAGAGGGTTCTAGCACAGCTTTCGCCCTCGCTCTTGATCACGTTCTACGTGACGCTGGCGGTAACAAAGGACGTTCCACGTCCGCCGCCTTGGCTGAGGGCGGCGCTGGTGAACACTCTCAAGGTTCGTATACAGACAACATAAATACCCAAGCAAGTAGCAGGGGGGACAGCGGCCGATGTAGCTCAGTTGGAAGAGCACCGGACGCGATATTCGGAGGTCGTGGGTTCGGTCCCCACCATCGGCACGTTGTTTTTTCTTCTACTTTGTGTTTAATTATCTTTCCCCTAAACAGATTACATTACTAATTTCTCTGATTATCCAAGCAAATATTAAAAATAAAAAGACAAAGTACTATCCCCAACGCTTTCCTTGGCCTCGCCGACTGTTGGCTTCTTTCCTTCATGTATTATAACGAGCACCCTCATTTCCCCTATATATATATATATATATATATATATATATATATATATATATATATATATATATATATATATATATATATATATATATTCAACAGGCCTCAAAATACATCGCGGAAAAAATAAACAGCCAATTTCTACGCGTATGACTTTGACACACTAAATTTTTCTAAGCAGAACCAAAGGCTCTAACCTTGGTAACCAGTCCGGGACACATGTTTGAGATTTCAAAACCTCAATAAACCTGTAAATACCTTTGCGGAGTACACGCGTGTCGGCCGTCCATCAATCAATATCACAGTGATACCTGGCCATTCGGGACCGCCATGTACATTAGAGGCCCACGAATAAATCTAAATCAAAATGACAACCACCTTCATTATCTGTAGGCAAAAATCTAATTCCATACGAGGCTAGTGGTAACTGTTTTTTAATAGCCCTCCCCAACAGTGAAGAAATACGTGATCTATTATTTCGGCTTTTTTACGGATGACGCAATCGGATCCAGATGGTAGGAAAAAGCCGCTTTTTCATGAAAACACTTTACACACAATGTTCTAGTGTGCAGTTTGAAAAAAAAATTTTTGTTCCCAGTGGGATCTGTATGTTCTTAACGCTCTTCAAAGCATTACTGCCTGGGCCTCCAGAGTATAAGGCCATGTATATGGGCTCCGGAAACAAAGTGTCACATAAGTCTCTGTACAATGTTTGTTGCGTGGTGGCGGGTGCAATGACGGCCTACAACAGATAAAAATTTGGTGGCTGGCTAGCCCCCGCCGCAAGCGGCGTTGACCTACCGTCCCAGCCCCGTAGGGCCAGGAACAGCCACCCATCACCCCCTCCCCCCTCCGCTGTGGGATGTCAGCGCACGATGAAGATCCCCAGGCGGTCGTTTTTACTACGGCTCCTCTTTCTGTCTTTTCACTTTCATTCCCACCTTCATCCCTTCCGTTAGGGTGCGGTCATGTGTCCACAGAAACAAGTGTGACAGGTACTGCGCATTTCCCTTTCTGTGAAACAATTATAATTATTATTATTTCACATTAGCTAAGACTTCTGGTGTGAAAGGCCATTCCCCGTGCCAAAACCCCTGGCACTTCCACAGCCAAACATCCCGCAATCTCACTGAAGAGCTTTACCGCATCCACTGATCTGCTAATGCTGCATTGATTTGTACAGAAAAGTGTTACATCGTCTGCATAAGACAGTAGCTTTACTTCTGCAGCCTCTAAACACAAGCCATGAATTGCATCATTTCTTATTATACTTATACACAAGGTTTCTACATTAATCCAAAATAAAAGAGGACTGACGGGACAAGCCAGGCAAACCGAACGTTGCACACTAATTGGGGCCCCCGAAGATTTGTTTACTATTAACCTCGCAGTGCAGTTACGGTAAGCCAGAGCCACCCCGTATCTAACAACAGAACCAACGTTAATGTAATCCGAGATAGAAAACCACACTTCGTGCGCTAAGCAATCAAAGGCTTTTTCCAGGTCGAGTTGAAAAACGGTGACCTGGGCACATCCTGCGTCACAACACTCAAGCATGCACCTAGCCTTGTGAATGTTTTCAAGAGTGGTGCGACCCTTGAACCTGCATGTTTGATGAGCCCTGACAATATCGTGTCTGGCTGCAAGCACCTTCACGTAAATTCACGGTCAGTTTAAACTAAATAAAGGTAGACCTAGCGAATGCGCAATCGAAACTGGACTCATACTATAACGCAATCACGTTAAACTGTCAAACTAACATTCAAAAAGCTGTGGCATTTTATTCCAGTCAAACTGAGTAGAACGAGCGAAATATTTCGCGCACAAATGAAAATTGATGAAGGTGAAGACGTGCAAGGTGTAAGGCATTGTGTTGCAGTTTCAAACGCGAGGGGATCTGCTGGACCGACAGCTACGAGATTCAGTCTCGCTTACCACGGAAAATTTGTGGGTTGGAATCCGTTCCGTTACGATGCATTTACTTCCTGCGAGCACGGCAGCTATGCTACACAGGACGTTCCAAGGTCCCGCTCGATATCGGTGACGTAGGGACTGGTGGGCCGGTTAGACCTCGTGAAGTAGGGCTCCCACACTAAGAAGACACCATGCGGGGGGTATACTTTATCATGATATTTTTTACACATTGCCGAAACATATCGTATACTATGAAGGCACAAGATATTCCAGCGAGACGTACAAAAAGAGACTTCTTCAAAGTGCTGCTTTTATACTTTCAGAACACGCACGGTGTCTTTATGATGCATCTTCTGTTGCTTTCGAGCGCGCGTTCATAGCTTCCTTCGCGCATGTTTTTGTCAGCGCTGCCACGTGCTATCCGCGAGCACACTTTGGTGTGCCTGGATGGCACGCCGCATGCTGTAACGTCTATAAGTGTGCATGTGCCAAAGCTCTTGTGTCCCGGTCGATTGCATTCGCGAGATCTATCGCATCTGGAACTCGTGGCACAATTCGATAGCAAAAGAAATAAAAAGCAAATACGCACGCCGAAATGCTCATAGCAGGCGAGGATTCGATATTGTAAACGCAAAGTTATCGCTACTTCCAAGTGCTTGCTTTTAAGGAGAGTAATCAAGCGAGCGTACAAAGGTTTCTTCAGCGCCAACCTTCTCTGTGCTGCTGCTTGCGTATAGACCTCCTCCAAGTTTACAAATAAACAAGGTCGTAGAGGTGGCACTGCAGTCGTCTGCGATCCCACGGTAGGCAAAAAGCACGGGAGCGGCACTGTGGCCAAGCTTGCCAAGAGCGTGTTATTGTGATTTGCAGGCACTTATTTGGCAAATGAAGAAACCATGTGCTCAGGGGGTTTATGAGAACCTGACAAATAGTCGAGTCTGGTCCCCCTTTATAGGTTAAAGGCAAAACGCAGATGAAGAGACCAAAATACCATTCAAGCGTTCTCCATTTCAGAATCGCTCTTTCTCTCGAATAATCGACACGACGCGTATTCTGTCGAGTTAGTGTACACAAGGCAGCCTCATCGGTAAGGACAAAAGCGATACATAGAAAAAACTCCGCGTACACGGCGGGCAGCGTCCGGTCCTGGAAGCCATATACGAGACAGAGTGAGTTCAAGGCACACAAGCGACGCGTTGCTGTCTGTGAAGGAAAAGGACCAACGTTATTCCCTATTTGCTGTGTTTGCCTAGCAAATTACCCGCGGAACACGTCGAGAATTACAAAGCTTTGGATGCTTACAATTAGTTTCAGTCGAGTAAGTGGACGGTGATTTTTCTCGTTCATAAACAGTGCACGCAAATTACGTACGAAGTACTCCGCTCAACCCACCATTGCACTCACGATGATTCTTCATACCGAGCGTCAAATGAACGTTGTTGGTAACCACGAAGCCCCTCGCTAGCGTCAAGCGGCTGTATGAAGAAACGATTTTATGTAAGAATGGCAAAAGTAACAAGTGCTTTGCTTCTTGGCGCAGCATGGGTTTTTCTTCTCCTTGCGTTATTCGTTGAAATAACTACGCTGCACGCCTGTTGTGTCTGCCCTGTCATGGACGGCTGTCAGCGTTAAAGTTCGCAATTTTATCACGGCTATTCACGCTTTCAGCTTGCATTACAATTAAAAGCTGCAGCGGGCGCGGTGGCTCCGTAGTTAAGGAGACCCACTTCAGTCCCGGCCACCGTTTCGATGTAGGATAAACTCGGAAATCTAATGTGTGCCATGCAGTTGATGTAAAGATACCCAGAGAGTCTGAATCACGAGCCACTCGGCGACACGTCTCAGCCTCAATACCTGCATTCACAATTAGCCGCTGTGAATACAACTAAAACCCCTCGGCAGATAAAAAAAAATGCAGCTCAAACAGAGCCAATCAGCGGCTGTCAACGCGCAGTGGCAATCGATGAAAGAGGCTAAATTATTTGAGGTGAACACGGCGAAGTTTATAGCCATGCAACATAAGCACGGAGGAGTTTAACACAGTAGCTCACGCAGCAGCTCACTACGCATACGTGCAATTACCAAAGTGAAAAAAAAAAATTGTGTTTGAAGAATTGTTTACATATGTAAACACGTCAACGCATGCTCCAAAAAAAGAAACAGGCCTATGCATTTCGCGCAGTCGCACCCGAACCAAAACGGTATCAAGATCCTATTACGTGTCGTAAAGGAGGCCAAATTCAAGTTATTCGCGACCTTTCGAGCAGGTAGACCACTCTGGCGTAAAGGTGAATAAGCTCCAGCTTAGCCATGACAAAGTGCCGCATATTCGATGAGCCGGTACCCAGCCTTCACATTTCACCGCAGCGACCCACTGTTTACGATGATCTTCGTCGGCAAGAAAACTGTGCAAGATTACTAAACTTCCCCTTCTGTACCTTTTGAGCGCAGGCCACGTCGACGCAACTACTCGGCACGCTGCCGTTTTTTCCGGCAGCACCAAACCACCCCGCAATCACCGTAGGCAAAAGTGACTGAAATGTCGTTTTGCCTACCGCGCGAAAGTCACTGACGACGGTAGCGCCACCACATCTTCGGGAAGTAGGCAGAGTGAAGGAGGTCTCTACATAGATGAGATGTTTAAATAACACACGTACATTCCCGCAGTGGGTTAATCTAGGTAAGGCACGGATAGGCCCGCACATTTTGTTATTAAATGTAGTTCAACAGGATAGGTTGTCGGGCAAGTGGGCACACGATAGGGGAAAGATACGTTGCGCAAAAAAATCAATCATTACAGAGGTAAAGAGGGGACGAAAGTTGGTTCTGTTCTGCGCTATCCTGTGATTGTATTCTTTGCGCAACGTAACGTTTCGTTATTAAGGAGAAAGCCTTACATGCCCTATTGGCTCCTGCTCAGTTGTCTAACAGAGTGGTCCATTTAATCTGATACTGGTCAATACGAACTGTGACGTCATCCCTGCGGATATCAATCAGTGACGGGGGACAACATTAAAGGACCTTTTGGTCCTCGTCACGCCAGGCGTCGAATGGCAAAGACTAAAACACAACATGCAGTGCGAATTAAAAGCCGCTGCACGCCCTAAATTAAGTAAATGAAGTAATCCATTTAAAGTAATATTTTCGGCTAAAGGCAAGTCCCAAACCTATTACCCTTAGGTTGCGAGCCGAACACACCCCATCTGGGACACAAAATGCGCGCTTTTGCGGCTTGTAAACAAGCGACCTTTGTATGTGCATGCGCGCTGTCAACGAACTATTCGCTACTCAACAAGCAAGAAGTACAAATACAAATCGAAGCAATAAAATAAAGAAACAAATAAAATTAACGAAATTTACGACGAGATATTCATGTTTTCGCCACTACAGTACGCAAGGGTTCTTAATGAAGAAGTTTTTTTTTTCTTGTATGTTTTAAGTGGTATCGCATTTCCACAATACGCTCGGTCTTTTCGCTTCCTTTGATGGTTTTTATGTCCTAGAGATGTGATGCTGAGAAAAAAAAAAAAACAGGAAAATTTCTTTTTCATTCTTTTTTTTTTCCGGTGCAGTTGGAAAATTCGGTCCAACGTTTGCAGGAAAAAAATGTACAGAAATCATCCCTAGGCTACACGCAGTGCACGACGTGAAACCTGTCGTATTCACGTCCCAGCTCGGATGCCGGCTGCGCGTGCCCACTTAACGCCATGCATCCGGTGCTTAGCGGAGCGGCGAGACGAACGTCTGCTCTCCGATAACGTGGAAAGAAGATTTCCCGTATATTTCGCCTCGCTTGGGTGACTCGGGATACACACAAAACACATGACGTAGCGGCAAACAGCATGGATGGTGGGGCTACCAGCACTAAACAGGAAACGCGGATCGGCGAGACGAATATATCAGCTCCATCGTCAGTGAAGCTTCGTCGTCTGGGTTGCCTGCGTGGTTTCTCATCTTTTGGTGATTAATGTTGAGTTTTGACATTCCGTCGTACAGCTGTGCATAACTGTTGCGAAAGTGCTAATTAAAAGCCGTGTGCAAGCGAATTTTAAGTACAACTACTTTCCTATTGTGGATGCAGTTTCCGGTCGGAGAAACCGTTGGCGGGAAACGTGGAACCCGCAAGCTGTAAGTGCGTGTACTGCAACATCAGCTACCCTTTTCGCAACGCCATTCGCTTTCCCAAGCACATTGCAGAGTGCGTGAAATACCCAGGAAAGGAAGTGACCCCATGAACTCTTTCTCGCCGCCCTTTTCACCACCATGGTCAAGTAACGATACGCCTATTATATAACCTTGTAGAGAGGAAGTGGGAAAAAGCTTCTGGTTTAGTTTTTAAACTGATTTTCTATGCAGCAAAGTCTCGAGTTCCTGTAAAACAGCAGAGACAGATGCGACATTACAATACTTCATAGTTTACCTGCCTTAAGAATGCCAGAAATATGCTCATATTTACAGAGGACTAGTTACTGTCCGGTTTCGCGGTGATCCTCTGTGAAACCGATGTATAAAACTGTGCATTTGTTCATAAAAAGGCAGAAAGCATTTCACGTCTGTTATTTACGTTAGTAGAGATATGGCTCTTGACATTTAACATTGAATTATAGTAATACGTAAAATATTTGTTTTTTTCATACCCTTTGTACCCTTAATATACTCCCCCCCCCCCCCCCCCCCCTCTTTTTTTTTTTGGCCGCTCAAAATTGCCGGAAAATTTTCATCTATGTTTTATAGTATTTTCTTTTTGTGTTTACACAGAACCTGGAACCGAGCACGCATCTTTCTGATATCAGTCAGTACCATGTGCGCGTCCTCCAACCTTAGCCATGTCGTTCCACTTAAGGCGATGATCCTCGAGCTACTGACGGCTCAGCACGAGCGTCCTGCGCGAGCGCTGTTTCGACAGTCTGCTGTCCGTGGGCGTCGTGGGGGCGGCCGCCGCAGAGCTGATGTTTCCCCGGACAGCGCATGCGGTACCGCTATCCACCCTGGCCCTTTAGGTAGTCGTCTACCGACAACCGAATCGAGACAGTGCCTGATGCAGTATCGATTTGAGCAGCTGCGTCTGCCCAGCTCTTTGCGTGTATTGTACGGAACTTTGTTAAACGAAGGGTATTGGCGAACACGGAAATATTAGCGTACGCCCTCCCTGAAGCCAAATTCCCAAGCGCCGCTGCAACTGCTCCCCCTCCGCCTACAAGTGCACAATACCAATGGAACCCGACGTCTGATGACGATGGACCAGCTTCGTCAGATAAAACTTGGCCACCACTAAGGAAGCATTGTACGCCTATTGGGGTGGTAACATTCCCGCACTCCAAATGCCCAACACCTACGAGTGGTTCAGCCAAAACGCTTGATCCGGACCATGGCCAAAATTTGCAAGTGATCGCAATGGCCACGCCATTTATGAATGCCATGCATGCTGTGCTTTTTGGCCTACTCACCCCAACAGCACACAACGCACTACACGTATAGGACGCGCTGCCTCCAGTTCCCGCGGCTCTACAGTAGAAGGCACCACGGCTACATCGGATATATCTTTTCAAACGAAAGTCAAGAAAACTTTGATTGCTCAGTGGAATGCCTACGCACTTCAGTTCAGGATTTCAGATATTCCGCAATATGTTTCTGGATATTTCTTACCCATTCTTGCCATTTGCTGCCCTACGTGCTGCAATTGGACTCAATAGCCAAAAACATTCGCATGGCAGACCGTGTTCACTAAATCTAAAGCTTGCCAGCCCGACAGACTATTTCACCCACAAAACAAATAAATGTTTCATCCTTTCGTGTAGGGATTTCATTCTTAAAGTGGTAATATCGCTCAAGACACCCGTTAAATAGAAAGCGTGCACATCAAAATCAAATATATATATATATATACATATATATATATATATATATATATATATATATATATATATATATATATATATATATATATATATATATATATATATATATATATATATATATATATATATATATATATATATATATATATATATATATATATAACCTTTGACTGCGTACGCCCATATATGCTTGGAATATAATAAAAGTGAAAAATTAATGAACAGACATTGAGAATTTCAATTTAAAATTCTCTCTTAATGACAACTCTTCAGCAAAATGTACTTCGTTGAAATTCTCATGCATCGCAAAAATGGCAACACCTATATTACGCCCGTTTGCCGGTGCGTGTGCGCGCTTGCATGAGTAGATGTACACCGGTAACCTTTGGCACATTCCTGTGAAGAACCCCAGAATGAACAGTCGCGTAGTTATTTCCATGCCCAAATACTATATGCAAATGGCGTATTTTACATAGTAACAGGATTTTTTCTAGCCGACGCTCAGGTCGAGGGGAGCAGCTGTGAACACATTACATGGTCAGCCAGGATAAGAAGGCTCGCCCTGTGTACGATGGCAATGTGAATAGAGGAATACGCAACATCTTCAGCAAAATATTGTCGAATTAAAATTCTCCAACGTAATTTTCACCATTACGGTGTATGAAATGTATGATTTCTAGTCGGCCGTTCTGATTACGTAGGCATAAACGGAAAAGAGAATGAACGCCCCTTTAAGATGGCGACACGATCTCGCTTGTACTTTTTGATAACGACAATAAAATACAAACAACATGATTCAGGTTTCATGTTCAGGTTTTGTATTGTCAGAAATGTATTACACAAATTAGTATGGTTTATTTGGTACAGAAGGAGGTCCCAGAGCGAAGTTGTCAGGGGGACCTCCTATACAAAAATGCTTGAAACAAATTCACAAATATGACAGAAATTGAACATTAAGATATGTTAAAATCCATGAACAACAAGAACAGCGATACATAAAAAAAAAAGAAAAACATGACTGTGTGGTTATAACTTCATTATTAACAATGTTTTGATGTTATTAGTGAAAAGCCTATACGGCCGGACTGTTTTAACATATGAGGGCAGTGAATTCCATAGAGTTATAGCTGAAAACAAAAGGGTTTGTTTGCCATAATTAGAGTTAACTCTAGGAAGTAGCAAATTGTCGTTTTGGGAAAATCTAGTCAGATTACTGTTTATGAGGGAAGATGACGGAAGGGCAGTAATGACAATGTCACCCTTGCGAGCGCTGTGTATAAGTGTGGCTAATTTTAGGTGGAGCAGACTCAGTAAAGGGTGGATATTAAGATTTCGATATATAGGGGCAGCTGAGGCAGTTGAAGGGGAAACGCGATCAGCGAAACCAGGTTTCAGAGGAACAATGAATACTTTCTGTCATAGTTACTGACTGCTTCGAAAGCGCATTAACTTTTATCGGAAAGTTATGACGAACCCTTCTGCATTCCTAAATTTTCCGAAGCAATTTAGATGCTTTCATATTTATGGTAGTATTTCTCACGCTGTATTTCATTCGCACCTAGGAGCAGTGCATTGAAGCTGAGCTAGCAACGCTGTGGAATTTAGAGAAGAGTGGACGCCAATTTCAATTCTGTTACGGTAGCTTTGCAATTTGTGGTTCGCCAGAACTATTTTGCTCAACTATCTGAAATAAGCCTTTGCAGCATGTTGACAATGGCCAGTCCATAGACGCGGTAGTCGGGTGACAATTAGGAAACAAACTTAGTCCGCAGGAATAGAAACGGGTTGACGAATGTCGTTTCTAAGGGCATCGCATGCGGCTCCCTGCTAGCAACGTTTGCTCCGTTCTTTACGAAACCACTGCGAGTGAGAAAAGCAGCCTAAAAATATGATAACGTTTGTGATAGACTGTGTAATCAGGCGCTGTGTCGTCGGTGTGCTTCAAGAGAGCATGCGGTAATTTTTGCGCCGGTGTTTGTTATCACCCACTGTGCCGATACCGGCCGTCGCCTAGCTATTTAAGGAGCGGTATTCTTCGAATAAAACGCTTTTTGATTCCGAGCAGTTCGACTCGGCGCCCGTTCATAACAAAGTTTTTCCTCATTCAAATTCTATCCACGTCGGAAGCATCAATCCTACGTGCTCCGGATGCTTGCACAAAATGAGGAATTGTAATGTGTGCATATTGTATGCAAATAGAAAAGCATAATCAATGGCCACGTCTGTTGCAACAAATGCTGGTGCTGTGCGGATTAACAGATCAGCGAAACACACGTTCGTTTACTTCCGCAAGTTCGCAGACATGATTAATGCCAGACATTTATTTTTGCCTGTCTTGCCCAAACATGCTTGAAATTTGTTAATGTCTCGATGGTTATCAGACTTTTCACATGTCATCGATTCCTTTATTTTGATTATCTTTAGGTTCATCCTCAAACTTAATCTTTGTTTTGACTGGTCGTTCTCATTACTGTCAAATTAAAAATGTTAAAACTTAAACCTGAAGCTTCTTGAAGAACCGCAGCAATTTTTATGAAATTATATCTCTCATGCTGCATATTAAAAACCGTAGTCATCAACCAGAAGAAGAAATTAAAGGCGTGCGCAAAGCCTTCCTTCTGTCTGCGTTAATATTAATTTGCACATCCTGTGCCAAATGCTTGGAGTTTCTGAAAAGGAGAAAGAGAAAAATGGGAGCTTTTTAAATGGGAAAGCAGATAACTGAGGCGGCTTTTATATCCGCTGCCTGGCTGCTCTGAGTGGAGAAGGGTCTTGGGAAGAGAAAGGTGGAAGGAGAAAGGTGCAAGAATTAGCTAATTTGCACATGTGGTTAGTAATGCATGCCCAGTGTTGTAAATCTCCCAAAGGCAAGGCGATTTCTCGATTCTGTAGCCTTAAGCGGCTAGAACTTCCAGGAATGCTGCATGATCCCTACTAGGCGATTGGAGCCAAACATCCATGGCTGTAAACTTTGAACAAAGGGTGCAAATATTCCGTTCCAGTTCATCCAAGTCCTCATATATACTCTTTCATCACTAAGTAAAAAAGTGAGTTTTGTAAATTGTGGTTCACTTATTGTCACATGTATTTTACATACCTCTCGCGCCAACGTCATTTCTGACTTTCTTTTTCCGCCAATCTGAGGCTGCCAAATAAGAGAGAGGAAAGCATTTCCATATTAGACAGTCTTTGTTCCGTGACCTACGCTTGGTTTCAGCTCTCAAAAAAGTGCCACCGCATCAAATAAGGACAGTTTTTCAATTAGAGTGACCCAGATGCATTTCTCAGAGTAAATAATCGTAAGCTTTTCAGTCAGTCCTTCTAGTTTGCTCGCTTTTACTAGCGAGTAACGAGTGTCATGCCACAAAGCGCTGGATTGTGGTCTAAACATCCAGCATTTGTGAAAACGGGAGGCTTTCTAAATGTAGCGCTAGTTACTCATTCAACTTAATGAAAGACGCTTTTAAGTTGATAGTGGTGAATGTGCAAACTTCGAACTACTGGAGCAAAAGTAATCGAACGAGGCTCCAGAAAGGTCCACGTGTGCATGCTGCACGATTGAAAGTGGTCGCCCGAGCAGCAGTTCTGTCCTTGCGTCAACAAGAAGGCCTATCCCGGTGAAGCTGAATTGGACGACGCGGAATGTTCTCGCTTTATAGTTTCTCCTCGCTGGAAGTTAATAGCAGTCACTTGGAATGCGAGAAAATTAGAGAATATTCTGTTCAGCGGAGCACGCTAGGCCGGAGATGTTGTTTTAATTGGTACGAAGAACGTTGTTTCCATGGGCGAGCACACTTGAAGGATTTCGAAATTATCATGTTCAGAAAAGCATGTCAGGCCGTAGTTGCTTTCTCAGCTAGTACACACAAGGCTTTTTTTCATGCGCGAACGCACTTACATAGTTGCAGGTAGATTATAAGACCATAGAAAGAAGAATATCGTGGGTCGCGGACAAAGTAGCCGGCAGGCAGATAAGACGTTGCTAATAGGTTATTCCTGTAAACCTTCAGTTTCGATTTAAGAGCGCTTTAGTAGCATCGAATGCTCATATAGGAACGTAAACAGTTCGCTGAATGTAACCGATTTCAGGTGAAGCGCGGCTACCGAAATACCGCAGCATCGACGTCTATGATTTACGTCGTGAAAGACGCATTTATCAACGCTGTGTAACCGAAATCTAAATACATGATGCGAGCTCACAATGTATCAGTCGAGGAGGAACAGAGAAAACGCTTTGTCATGCACTGCCACAAAATGCAAGCTTTCATAAAGAAGGCCCTTTGTTCGTCTGAAAGTGTTTTCTGTGTTCTGTTGGAATGCAGCAGTAATGTTCCATAAATATTTGCTCAAGAACGACAATGGTGTATAAAAATGAAATTTCCTTCTTTAGTGCACAGAAGTCCAAATGCTTGTACAATACCGTAGTGCCTGCGCGTAATAAAAAGAAACATTGCTTCGCTCATCACAGTGCAAAGGCCTTTGTGATCAGGCAACCGCCTCCGCATCACGTACACACACACACACACACACACACACACGCACGCAGACACACACAAACACACAAATAGCTTCCACACTAGCCGTTGCTTTAGAGATTTGGAATTAAGACATTGATTTTCACGTCGACAAACAAAACGGTATTAAGATGCCGCACATAAGATACATAAAGCTATAACATAAACTGAATCCTACATAACACAAATATATAAAGCACCCGTCCGTCAGCTCTTTAGGCCGTCCAGCCGTCAAAGAAGATGTCTGGAAGAGCTTCGTACGTTACCCATGCCTTCGTTCTAAAGAGCCTCTCATCATGTTCAACAAAGCAGTTTTAGAAAACGCGAAAATTTTCCTTTTCAAATTGAAGAATCATGGTGCGTTCCAGTTACGCACCTGGAGAGGTGGTTGTCTTTCAAGGATTTGATAAACACGCACGATCCGTAACAAAAACCTCTGACATGCAATCTTACGCATAAGGTCCTTTGTCTCTCATTCTTCAAAAAAAAAAAAAATCGACAACAAACCAGCGCTTGTCGCCGAAAGCAGCTCCTAACGTAATGAAAAACAAAAGCGCAACGTTGTCAGCAATGCAGGCGTCATAGCACAGGTTATGGAGACGTCACCTTTGTTTACGTTGGCATTTTGCGCTCCAATGAATTCTTCGTAAAGATGATGTGCTCACAAGTCTTGTTTACGCCTCAACAAAAAAGCTCCAAATATTCGGCGGTGCGAGCTAATGAAATATTTACTTTCGCATCAAAACCAGCAATTTTGGCTGCTTTCAGGTAATTTTGCTAGGAAAATTCAAATCAAGCTGTATGTGACTCTAGGCGTGCTTTTTGTAAACAAAGCTCGTGTAATGAGAACATTACAAAGGTCATTAGGCTGACGATAACTACGAATAAGGACATACTCGTTATTTCATTAACGAGTTTTATTCTTAGTCCGTAATCAACAACACTTCTGTGGCTACGAAGTATAGGTTTGGCATTCTGAATAACATGGTTAAAGCAAGGGTGGTTTCAGAAATCAAAGCATGGTGATACAATACCGGCTATAACTTATTTATAGACAATTTTAGGGGCGACAGCCGCTCTCATGCATACCCGGCCATCAACTGAGACATGTAATGTGGATGTTACAGACGAAGACAGTCCAGAAGGTAAGTGGTGATGAGGGCAATGGACTGGCGAAAAAACGCAATAAGAGCAATCAGCGTGAAAAACTGCGGACAGAGATGAAAGGGCTATAAGGGCTTCGTGTCTGTTCATTGAAGGAATACTAGTCTATCTGCATAGCCAAAGGTCGTCCTGCTGACGACCGCCCATGAATTCTCTCTCTCTCTTTGTTCCCCCTCCCCCCTCCGACAAATCATGTGGTCTGGCGGAGGTGCAGTTAAGGCAAAACCATGGTTATATTGGCCTACACCAGCTGCCTTTACCAGCTATTCATCTAACACGCCTGCGTGTAAACACGTAATTATTAATAATTATCAGGCACCAAGGCGTTCAGAATAAAAGACAGAAACGACACTTCTAGCCTGTAAAGATTGCTTTGCAAAAGGTGGCGCTTAGACTGCCTTCACTAATGCAGCTCACTCGCGTCCTCTGTTCGCGCACATTGGTGGAAATCACATGGAGAAAATATCGCGCGTTCGAGATGGCCGC